>NC_052476.1:2063750-2082959 GCF_009730915.1 Dioscorea cayenensis subsp. rotundata | reverse complement strand
TATATTATTATTATTATTATTATTATTATTATTATTATTATTTTTGTTTTGTTACAAAAAGGAGCTACAAGAAGCTAAGGAAAAAGAAAACAAATTAGAAAGAGAAGAAATAAGCAGAGCAGATATCCTCAAGCCAGCTAGGCCGGTCGCGTCCTTGAGCAAAGAGAGAGGTTTGAGGATTGACAAGGCCAAAGTGAGCAAGCTGGTCAGCAACTGAATTAAGGTCACGCGGGACATGATCAAAGGAGAAGTCCTCCCAAGTATGAGTAAAACTTTTAATGGCTCTGACAATGGAAGTAAGTCTCCAGGCAGTAAGATTGTTGAAGTTTTTGAGAAAAGTCGGATATGACCAGTGCCAGTCGATGAAGAGAGTGGTAGGGATCCAGTTGTTGGCGTAACAATGCTCCAAAGCTCGGAGAATGACACGCAATTCAGCTTCAAGGAGAGATGAGAAAAGCTTGTCACCTGCAGCGCCTGCAAGTAAAACAACCATTTGATTAGTATAGATAATAAATCCATAGCCAGCCATACCTGTCTGAGCATCCCAGGCCGCATCAGTGGAGACCAGAATGGAGTAATGGGGCCTGCGAGAAGAAATAAATTTTTTCATGCCAAAAAGAGCGTTAGCAGTGAAGAAGTCAAGCACTCTAGCCCAGGCCAAATGAGGGATTCGATAGAAATTCGGGGATTGATGACGAAAGACTAGAAAACATCTGGCAATCCAGATTTGCCAAGTAATGGCCCTAGCAAACATAGCATTAATGTGTAGAGGAAAGTCATAAGTGAGCCAAGAGCCATTGGCAAGCTGGGGAAAGAAAGAGTGTTGGAGACCCAGCCAACTAAGGATAGAGTTCCAACAGTTGGCAGAATATCGACATAACCAAATCAAATGAGTTGCATGAAAGAATAGAAGGCAAAATTTTTTTTTTTGAAAAGGTGGATAAACCACATAGATTAATAAAGTCAAACCAGTACAAAAGTCCCACCATACTGGTGAGTAACACAAACAAAGAAACAGAGAAATAAAAGCCACCACAAGATGTGGTAGCCCCACCAAAACACCACAGAAAAGAGGAACCAGGAGGCTTCCTCTAGAACATCATCCAACATCGCTAACCTTCGTTCTGCTCCAGGTCCTCCTCCATAGCTGGAACACGGCTAGCTTCCTCCACCCGAGGATCTAAAAAGTCTAGACTCCTCTAGATAATAGCAACTGACTCTTTGAACTTTTCCTGTGTCCCCACAGCAACCACTTTGGAGTTGTCCCCTCCTGCACCCTTCTTTTTAGCAGATCGAGGTGGGTCCAAAAGAAATCCCGCATCCTCGTTGAATCTCGAGGGAGGCATCTTTTTCAGCTCACTCTTCCTGGTACCAATCGCAGAATCAGCAGGAGAAGAAACTAATCCGGATTGAAAATCAAATTCTGTAACTGAATCATCCAATTCCAAATCAGTCTCCTCTATAGCCCTATCTGAGACCTGATCATCTGAACGATCTACAACTTTTCCTCCCACTGAGGATCTGAAATCATCATCAGGCTCAACCTCAATAGCTGGGACCATAGTCCATGTCCCTGATAAAAAATGCCATAAAAAACCATCAGGAGGTGTCAAATTTGGCTTCTCATCTATGTACTTGAAACCCACACAAGATGGGCCCTGAGAAACACCATCAGGCCCAACTGTAATATTCTCTAAAGAATCTGAACCATTGTGCTCCGAATTCGGCCCACCACCCTGAACACTAGAGCCAACATTAATGATTGGCCCAACCCCAACATTGCGACTACCCAATGTCTGGTCCACTTCACAAAGAATGAGAGGATCCTCAGAAGCATACAATCCCGATGCCAAGCCCACTTCACTCTCCAGCCCAATAACATCAGCAAGAGGATCTAAAGCCTTGGCCTCGCTATTCACAACCCGCTCCATCGATCGATTGATGCGTAAATCCCCTATCTCCACAGACCGATCCACCCGTCCTCTATCATCCGTATCCACGTCAACCTCGGATGGGTTACGTGTCACCAATCTCGGTGCCGGATCACAGACCCCACACGATTCGACACATCTCCCTCTCGGGCCCCGCGACGTCAGATTACTCACCTGGTCTGCCCTGCTGTGCTCGGGAGACCGAGCCCTTCCATGACCAGCGGATCGGCCGAGGCACTCGGAGTGACCACCGGTCCAGCCACTGGTCCGAAGACCAGTCTTTGACTACCGGTGAGGGGAGCCTAGCTCAACCTTCAAGGGAATAATATCAGGAGAGCAGCGCTCAACCACCGTCGGGAGATTGAGGGCATCTATCTCAGACACCAAGGATGTCCGGCCAGTCTCAGTTGAAGCCCTCTGCGATGCACTCCCTCCTTCACTACGCCGCGGCAGTAGAGAAGAAGATCCCTCCCTCACAATTGCATGTGAGGACGAACGCTCCTACACAACAACCTTATGTTTTCTATTCTCTGTCGCCGGGATATTGTGCGTGCTCCAGAGAGCCCCCTTGACGGACGGACGAGAACTACGGGTCACACCAAGACTCTCATGAGAAGAACCCCCTTGACCCAGTCATTGCGGTTGGTGAAGATCATTGGTGAGGCGTGGTATGTGATGCAGATATAAAGTCAGGAGAATGGTCAGTATCTTGTGGCCATTATGTAGATCTATTGCAGAATGCTCTCAAGTCAAGTATGTGAAAGAGGTTATGGGTAAAAGCCTCGTACAAGCATTGGATGACAATGCCGAGCATGCACTAGGTGTCCTAGTATGCTACTTTAATATTATGTTTTGATATATGTATGGTCAAGTATCCTTATTTTGAATGTTAAGCCAGCAACCTTTCACCTGTTGTTTTTATTTTGATTATTAAGTTCAGTTGCTCTCTCATCTCTTCCCCAGAATCTTGAACAGTGGTATCAGAGACCACTCGATCCACCTGTGTGTGTGCGTTGTTCTATCTCTTGGTTGAGTTCTAAAGCTGTAAGCATGGCTGCAAATGGTATGCCTCCTTTACCGATGGTGAAGATTATGGAGCATGGAGTATTATGATGAGAACACTGTTTCGTTCTCAAGATTTGTGGGATTTGATCGATAAGGGAATCCCGGAAGGTGAAGACGAGGCTAAGGCGAAGGAGCATAAGAAGAGAGACTCAAAAAGCCCTCTACTTGATCCGGTGCATGCGTGAACCTCAAGGTGTTCTCTCGCATAGAGGCAGTTGAGACAGCTAAATGGGCTTGGGATCGTCTGAAACGGCAGTACCAAGGTGACCCCAAGCTTACGGCGGTGAAGTTGCAAGCATTGCGACAAGGCTTTGAAAACCTCAAGATTAAGAACAATGAGTGTGT
Source organism: Dioscorea cayenensis subsp. rotundata (assembly GCF_009730915.1). Taxonomy (NCBI): domain Eukaryota; kingdom Viridiplantae; phylum Streptophyta; class Magnoliopsida; order Dioscoreales; family Dioscoreaceae; genus Dioscorea; species Dioscorea cayenensis. The sequence continues at coordinate 2,079,618 of NC_052476.1, read as the reverse complement.
CGAAGACTTCATTACTCATGTTGAAGAAATGGTGAACGAAATGAAGAGACTTGGTGACACTATCTCTGAAGCTATGGTGGTCGGAAAGGTGCTGAGAAGCATGGGGGCTAAGTTCAACCATGTAGTGACGGCAATAGAAGAATCCAAGGATATCACTAAGCTCACCTTGGATGTTCTTACGGGGTCACTGAAAGCACATGAAGCTAGACTGATCAGTCAAGCTGATCCAGTTGAAGAGAAAGTTCTTCATGTGAGGTCTGAGCCTCAGTCTTCATCGAAGGAAGTTGGTTATTCACCATCGAGAGGTAGAGGAAGATACTCGTTCAGAGGTTCTGGACGAGGAAGAGGAAGAGTGGAGCAGAAGCAACAATATGGTGGAGAGCAAAGGATGTACAAGAGCAACATCCAATGTCATCACTGTAAACGTTTTGGACATATAAAAGCTAACTCTTTTTACAGGGAAAAACCAGTGGAGAAAGGGGGATCCTCTCTCGTTGCAGAAGAAAAGGAGAAGGAGGTAAGCAATATTTTTCTGGCTCACTGTGCAGGAGAAAATCCGGCAAGCTCCGTGTGGATCGTGGATAGTGGGTGTTCGAATCACATGACCGGTGTGAGAAGCTCGTTCATGGAGCTTAATGAGTCACAGAAGCACAAAGTCCGTCTGGGAGACTTCTGATCATCTTTTCACCCAATGCTCGATGGCTTCTTATATTTGGAACTTCTTTGGGCAGCTCTTTGGTCTCCGTAGTAGCCCCAACTCTTTAGGGGAATTGTGGGGAAGTTGGCATCGAAATATTGGGAGATCCCTGTCTTCTTTCTGGGATCTTCTTCTGAGGGCCATTATTTGGAATATCCGGATTGAGCGAAATGCATGCATATTTACTTCTTCATGTTCTTCGACTACTTCTATTATTTTTAAAATTATTCATATGGTGCTCATGTGGATAAATGCAATTCCTGAGTCAAAGAAGGCAAAACTGGAGGAGCCCAGTGGAAAGATTAAGAGGAGCCTTGATTTTCTCTCTTCCAAGGACCGGGAGCAAGGTGCTCAGGCGGAGTTGGCGTTCTCTCAGGGTGAAGGCTAGTCTTGATGTTGTTGTCTTGTGTTAGCCCCCTAAGGCGGTTCTCCTCTAGTTGGCTACTTGTGTTGTTTTTCCTAGTGTGTTGTTGTTTCTCCTTTGTTTTGTTCCTCACTCCTGGGTGAGGTTATCTTTGTACTCTTGTTTGTTCTGTGCCTTTTCGTTTAATGAATGTGGTTTATCTACTTTTTATCTAAAAAAAAGGCTTTCATTAGGGAATAAAGATTTAGGTCTAAAGACTAAAAAACTACAAGAGGAAAGGTTTTTGAACAAGAGCTAAAGGGACAAAAAAAAACGAAAGAAGAAGAAAAAGAACCCCTAGAAGAATATATTTAGTTACTATTCTTTATTCTTGTGATATTAAATAATTATTCGACTCTTTAAATTCCTTTGAAACTCTTGTCCTTAATTTTATGTTAGCATGTTTATAAAATGTTTGCAGTTGATTTGTTGAAATGTGAAGAATGTTAAATTCTTCTTGTTTTACATTTTTAGTGTTGGTTTGGAGATCCTCTCAATCTTTCCTTAATTTGATCCTCATCCTTCACTAGCATCTTATTATCTTCACAAAAACTCCCTAAATTCCACATTTTCTTTTCTCTAATTTTAGCTAAACTATATGTTTCTCTCTTGGTTCTCAACTGCAGCTGATTGTCAGTAGCCAGCTATTACTGAAGCTTCTCAGAAAATTAAGCGATCCCTTAATTTCTTCAGTGCTAGAACCTCAAATCTCATTTGGAGAGTCGGACCCACGATCATCTTGCAGGAGTAGTTGCTCCTTTTTGATGGTTTAGGCAGGGCTCGAGGGACCCGGGACGGTGTCTTCGCCTACCCAGCTTCTTTTCTCCTTGTATTTTATTTTCCTGTCGTTCTTAGTTTTTCTCCTCACTTCTGATGAAAGCTTTTATCTTATGTTCATGTCTTTCATTTTTCAATAAAGTTGTGGTTTATCCACATTTATTTCCAAAAAAAAAAAAAACTATATGTTTTCTTTTGAACCTAATTAGTATATAGTGTATCATAAGTCTTATACTTAGGGCGTGTTTGGTTCGCCGAAGTGGAAGCCGAAGTGACTGAACCGGTGAGTTCCCAATGACTTCCTTGTGTTTGGTTCGCGGAAGTGGATTCCGAAATGCTGATTTCCTCACTTCCAAAACCAACAACTTCTCCATTTGACTTCGGCGAGAAAAATCCAGAAGTCGGGTTTGAACCAGCTGACTTCCGTCACGTGGTCCCACGTGATTATGTTTACACTCACCCCGCCTTTTTCCCATTTCCCGTGCCACTTCCTGCCTTTTTCCCATCAACCCGTCTAGGGTTTGCTTCGCCATCTCTCCGTCTTCCCTCTTCGGCCGCAACCCGGCCTCTTTCTCGTCGTCTACTTCGCCCCTTCATCTCCTCCGGGTGATTGCCCTCTTTTACTTCACCGTCTACTGTCCTCTCTCTCTCTCGCCGTCGACCAGTCTCTCTACTACCATCTACTTGGTAGCCATCTCTCTTCCCAACGGTTGTGAACGATGATGTTTATGTGTTTTATTTTCCAGTTTTTTCCTTTTGTTTTCCTCGCGGTTTGTTGTTGTTTGTTTTCAAGCTTCCATTCTTGTTATTTGGTACAGATCTGCATGACCATCATTTTTTTTATGGTTTTATCATGCAATCTTCATGCCATCGTTTTCAACAGTTGGGTTTTCCGTTTAGGTTTTCTGAGGATGCGAACGTATTTGTATTTTTCCCTAGGGTTTATCTTCTGTCGTTCTTCTTGTTCCTTATAGATCTGGAAGAACATCAAAGGATTTTTTATTTTTGATTGCTTCTGGTCATGAAGTAATCATCGTACCATGGTTTTTTCCTCATTTTTTTCTTTAAGTTTTTCTGAGGATGCGAATGTGTGTGTGTATTTTTTTTATGGGTTTGTCTTGCCCCATTCTTTTTTCTAGATCTACAAGAACATCAATTTTTTCCATTGTTCGATCCTAGGGTATTTATCATGTTAGCTTCTTATCTTACTATCAATTTTTTAGGGGTTTGATATGCCGTGTGTGTATTTTTCCAGGGTTTCATTCAACCGTTCTTCTTTTTCCTTACGGATATGCAACAACATTAATTTTTTCCAGTCTAAATCTAGTTTATTTGATATTGCAACAACATTAAATTTTCTCCTTAATTTTCTTATTTTACTAAGTTGCAGTTGTTCACGGCCTGTAATTTGCCATGTTTAATTTTTGAAGATGCATTTTTCCACTTATCCGATTTATGATCTTATTTTTTTGTATGACAATCAAAGCAAGTTATTTCATTGTTGCCTGCTTTCTGATGTAACCAAAAGCATGTTCTAGCTTTGGTTTGAATGTTATTCTCATCCTTTGTTTAATTTTGTAGATGCATTACCTCTTATCTGATTTATGCTCTTATTTTTGTATGGCAATCATACCATGTTATTTCATTGTTGGCTTTTAATTTCATCTTCCTGATGTAACCATAGCATGTTCTAGCTTTGGTTTTGAATTTTTATTCTCATCGTTTGTTAATTGTGAAGTCTGCATTTCCTATTATCCGATTTATGATCTTATATTTGTATGCAAATCATAGCATGTTATTTCATTGTTAGCTTTTTATTTTTTTATTTCCCGATTATTCTCAGCCTTTGTTTACTTTTGAAGATGCACTACCTATTATCTGATTTATGCTCTTATTTTTGTATGCCAATCATACCATGCTATTTCATTTGTTGCTCTTTTCCTCGATGTAACCATAGCATGTTCTAGCTTTTTGGTTTGAGTTTTATTATCAGCCTTTGTTTAAGTTTTGAAGATGCATTACCTCTTATCTGATTCATGCTCTTATTTTTGTATGCCAATCATACCATGTTAGTTCGGTGTTGCCTTTTTAATTTTCATATTCCCGATGTAACCATAGCATGTTCTAGCTTTGGTTTGAATTTTTATTCTCGACCTTTGTTTAAATTTGAAGATGCATTACCTCTTATCCGATTCATGCTCTTATTTTTTTGTATGCCAATCATACCATGTTAGTTCGGTGTTGGCTTTTTAATTTCATCTTCTGATGTAACCATAGCATGTTCTAGCTTTGGTTTTGAGTTTTATTATCGACCTTTTGTTTAATTTTTGAAGATGCATTACCTCTTATCGATTCATGCTCTTATTTTTTTGTATTCCAATCATACCATGTTAGTTCGGTGTTGGTTTTTTAATTTCATCTTCTGTTGTAACCATAGCATGTTCTAGCTTTGTTTTGAATTTTATTATCGACTTTTATTTAATTTTTGAGTCTGCATTTCCTATATCTCGATTTATGATCTTATATTTGTATGCCAATCATAGCATGTTATTTCATTGTTAGCTTTTATTTTTATTTCCTGATTATTCTCAGTCTGTGTTAATTATGAAGTTGCAGTACCTATTATCTGATTCTTGCTCTTATTTTTTGTATGCCAATCATACCATGTTATTTCATTGTTGGCTTTTAATTTCATCTTCCTGATGTAACCATAGCATGTTCTAGCTTTGTTTTGAGTTTTATTATCAGCCTTTGTTTAATTTTGAAGATGCATTATCTCTTATCTGATTCATGCTCTTAATTTTGAAGAATTATTACTATTTCCTGGTATATGTATCTTGATGCTGATACTTCTGAATTTTTTTTCTACCTTTCGAGTATCACATGAATTGTGTCTGATCCATTGCATTAGTTATACACAAATACACTAAAATAGCCTTCCGCTGAGTAGTAGCCGCCAATTTATGAGTTCTATTTACTGACTTAAGTTAGTAGGTTAATGCTGAAATCAATAATGTCATCCTCATTATGTAGATGGCTAGCTGGATTGAAACTCTGCCCCACCGATTGTTGGTAGTCCCGCAACCTCATCTGCACAAAGGTCACAACGTTCAAGTAGGGGCTCGAAGAACCCTTCTATGATGGGTGACCTAATTATTGTGGTGGGCGAAATGGCAGCTGCCATTAAGAACCCCACCCACTGGACGGAGCCATTGTATGCGAAAGTTATGGAGGTTGACGGGTTTCAGAAGAAGGAACTCGTTCAGGTGTTTGATTATCTGCAGTTTCGTGAGAACGAGGCAAGAGGATTCCTAGTCAAAGATATGGAACTGAGGAAGGATTGGATCGAACAATTTCTGTCGAGGATGGAATGACGAGATCCTGCATTCTACTTCCTACTTATTTCATTGCATGTCCCTGCATTTCATGCATCATAACTGACTCATGTTTTGATACGGAGTGACCCAGCAAGTGATATCTTGCTGTCGTTGCGTCCGTTATGCATTTAATTTGTTTTGGCTTTCTGCATTTCATGCTCTTGACATGTGTATGTTGTTGAGACCTAGTTGTATTCCTGTTGCTATGCCATGTTTGGATATTTGTGTGTTTGTTACTAACATGGCTATCTTTCTTTTGTTTTTGTTCGTATTTCAGGTTATGGTATAATGGCAATGATGAAAGGCAAGTGTGACATTGCACTGAGGCACACGCGTTTTATGGGACAAAAACCAGATTGGGGCGCTGGCGGGGCAAAAATGATCTGGTAGTTCATTGCCAATCTTTTGCGACCATTACGTATCTCATTTTGGTAATTGGTTCCCTATGTATTTTTCCCGTTTCTAAATCTATGGATGTATTTGTTTATATGAGTGTGGCGAGGCAATCAGGAGGCACTTGCTGCGACCATTGCAGCCACCTTGTATAGTTTGTATTCGCTCGGTTGTTTTTTACATAAACTATAATGCCAATGAATGTGCATAATGTCACTCTTGCTATTACACGAGCCATGCCAAGAAGACAGGACTTAGCTTTCGGACACAAAGGCGAGACATGTAAGCGGATTATATGTTCATTATATGTTTAATTTTTGGATATTATCCGATTTTTAATTGCAATTACACTTGTAGGATCTGATTTATGAGGCATGTGGATGGGTTCCTTTGAGATACTACAAATACGAGTTTGTTCGGACAAAAACAATGTTGGGGTCTTCTATTCAAAAAAATCGAGGGTCGGAAAAACCGGGTTCGCAGTGCTTTTGTTGTTTTCGCAAAACTTTTGAAATCAAGACAGTGATGGTTGCATGTATTGGTAGATTCAAATTGTTATGTCTGTATGTTTTCACTCACCATCTGTTTGGTAACTATTTGAACAAATGATAGATCATGCTGAATTTGTATGGCTTTTGTAGTGAAGTATGTATGTTCCGAATTTCGTATTTTCTTAATTTCAAAGGGTTTTTAAGCAACACAGCTATTTGTTGCTTAAATGAAGCAATCCAGTCTATCATCCTATTTTTTGTCTTGGTGCATAGTAATGTATGGGTGATTGGAAAATATAAACAAAAGTTTCAAAGATGATAATTAAGGATTGTCTTATTTTCTTACAAATATACAGGTTCCAAGTATTTTTTTTAATTACCATATGTAAATTTATTATATATATTTAAGTTGGTAATAGTTTGCAAAACTGGATATATAACTTGTACTTAGGAAAACAATTAGCAGAAAGCAATTTCAATTTAAACATCATAATGCTAAAAAAAAATTAGAAGAAAGTATTAAGTCTTATAAAGTAATACATGCCTTAATTATGGGTTATAAGAAAACAAACAAAATTAATTCAATTAAAAATGTATTAATAAAAATAACCGAATTTATCATTAAATATGTTAATAGGCAATGTTATATGAATAAAAAATAACCTATATAACCAAGATGGGGTAACCTCACCTCTATACCGAAGTGGTGTTCATAGACCCACTTCGGTGTTACCAAACACAAGAAACTACTGAAGTGATGTATTCCAGATTTTCATTTCCACCAGCCAAACACCTGAAGTGGTTACTGAAGTGGGGATTTCCCTCTCAACCAAACACATGGAAGTCAAGACTTCTAAATGAAATTCACACTTTCACTGAAGTGATGTTTTCAGACTTCCCCCACTTCGGACTCTCACTTGCTAACCAAACACACCCTTAGCCTCGCTCACGGCTTTTTTAGCCTCCTTCTGGACTAATTTATATATTTTAAAATTTTTCTCACTTATATTCTTTTGCCAAAATCCTTTTAAAAATATAGAGATAAAAAATAATATTCAATAAAATATATAAACCAGAATGAATTTATATATGTTTTTAATGTATTTGTCTCATAAAAGTTGTATCAATTAAAATATGAAAAAATAAATAAATTTAGCAATCTAAACATGAATTGAAAAGATAAATATGGTACCTAACAAGAAGTAAATTACAAAACATTCAACTAAGAAAACCATTTAGACTTTCCCTTAAAACCATTATGACACGCTGTCTGCTTATCAAGATTATCCCAATTGGAGGACATATACCTAAGACAAGCTTTATCATCAAAAGTCCTACACGTTTTCATCAAGGACTTGGTCTAAAGTCAAACACATTTTTCTTTTCAAAGCCACTATTGTCCTACTTTCCCTTCATCTCAAACCAGATATATATATATATATGCGCACACACATACAAAAACCTTATTAAATAGTTATATAGAGAGGATACATAAGATTATAAATTAAGATTGTGTTTATCTATGTCTAATACACTTCTTCCTCTTAATCCTTCTGCTTTCTACACCTTCTCCTCTTCTAAATTTAGGTCTCTAGTTTACTTGATCTCTCATCCTTACCGTTGCGTCAATACTACGTCGATTAGAAGACGCTGTTTATCGGTTTCTCGAGCATCAAATGATGACATGTGAGTTAATTATTTTCATTGTATAAGCTGTAGTTGATGGATTGTAATTGGTTTTGATTAATCATGTCTTGATGTGTTTCTTTTATATATAGGGAAGTAATGAAGAACATTGTTGAAACAGTACCTTCTGCTGTTCCCCTCTTCTTACTCAATCTTCCGTCTTGGTATGTATATATATATATATATGTATATAAGTTATATACGTGATATATATATATCTAGTTAATATATAGAGATCTTGTAAAGTTATATATGTATGTGCTAATGGGTTGTACTTTATGAACTTCGCTTTGTGGTTTGTTTATGTAGGGCAAACTGGTTATGGGGTGCATTGGTTCTCTTAGCTTTGCCATTTTATGGAAGAGTAAGAAGGATCCAAGGTACGTAGTAATTGAATATATATATATATATGGAGAAAAGGTTCTCTGTGGACGTGCATAGACGTCCACAGAGAGCTACAGTAATGCTAACTTTTAACTACAGTTCATAAACACAGTAACACTGTTTATTAAATAGTGTCCGACCGTTGGATCGAAATCCAACGGTCCAAAGTAACGTTCACAGATTTTTAATCTGTAAACGTGTATAGAGGATTGACCCTCATATATATATATATATATATATATATATATATATATATATATTTTATATATATAGACTTATATTTAACATGTTAAAATTCTCTTTGTGCACCTTCTCTTCTTTTTAACGTGATAGAAGAATAAATCTATTACATTAGGTTAATCCTTTATATTACATCAATCAATGAATATTAAAGTCATTCTTTTTTATAACATTAACTTATTTCATATTCTTTATTACAATAACTATAAAGAATAACAACTAATTGATAGTTTTATTTTAACATACATAAAATTAAGTTATATATGAACGTAATATGTCTAATGATATCAAAATTTAATATTTATATGTTAGATCAAGTGGAGGAGACAATAGAGACAATAGCTGAAGTTGTAGAAAGTGTGGCGGAAGTTACAGAGAAGGCATCATCAGCGGTGGCCGATGCATTGCCAGATGGAGAGATAAAGAAGGCAGTTTTGGAAGTAGAACATATAGCTCAAGTCGTGGACAAGAGTGCTGAGGCTGTTGAAGGCTTCATCAATAAGGTAATTACATTATAATTAACTTTAATTATTTGTTAAAAGGAAAATGTGGATACAGCACATTATATATATATGTGTGTGTGTGTGTGTGTGTGTGTGTGTGTGTGTGTGTGTGTTTTTGATTAATGTAAATGAAATTTGGTTGTTATGTAATCTTTAATAGATTGATGAGATTGAGGCTGACGTGGACTCATTGGTGAATCCTTTGATCAAAAGGAAGGCTTCATTGGGAGAAGGAGAGGAAAAGATTTGAGGCCTTAAAAGTGAATAACTTGAAGGAGTTTTAATTTGTGATTATAATGTTTGTAATTGACTTGTTTATAAGCAATATGTATGTATGTGTATATATATGTATATGTATATGTATGTGTTCTTTTTCAATTTGAAGTAATTTATGAAAATAATTTTTTTTTGTAAAAATTTTGAACAAAAGCGTATTTTTTTTATACAAAGTGAACAAACCACGTAAGACGCGGAGTTAATTTTTTAAAATATATATGCCTTCATCCCACGTGAGCTGAAGTTCAAATCTATTTTCTTAATAAGAACATATATAAACACCCTATGTTAAAGATCAAACACCAATAGGTCAAGAGATCATTGATAATTTTATTTTTTTTAATTTTCTCAGTGAAGATTTTTTTTTTTTTTCTCTAGAAGCTAATTTTTCCCACAAATTTTATATTTTAATTTCTTAAAAGGGTGAAGTCTTTTTTTTTCCTCTAGTAAAAAAACGGTAATATGAAGTGAATGTGAAAGATTAAATCACTCCATTTTTATTTGGAAAAAAATAAAAAATAAAAAAACTTTGAAAACAATTTTTATTCTCTTTTTATCTCATTATTTGTTATAATATATTTTTTCCGAGCTCCCAAAAAATAGTCATGCCAAGGAAAAGGTGAAATTCTAAATATTCAACCTACTTTTCTTTAAAAATAAATAAATAAATAAATAAATAAATAACCTACTGTTATAAACAAATATTTTTAATGGATGCTCATCGTAGCAATTTCACTCGTAGGTAAGCATTACTTATATCATCTGTAGGCCAGCACATCAGACATGTGACCGCCCATATGGTAATCGTAGCGGCCGCAGATCTGTTACTATTCCACCAACCGTAGTATTTTTGGACCGCTCGGATCGAATCGATCCTGGCCGCTCATTCAACTCTTATAACCCTATAAATACCCCTCATTTTTGTATACTTTGAGATAAAAAGAAAAAGAGAAGAAAAGAAAAAGAGAGAAATAAAAGAAGAAAGAAGAAGAAGTTAATTCTTCGAGGTTTTTGGGTTTTTGGTAAATACTCTGGTTCTCTATTCTTATTACTATCTTTACATCTATAACATATATATTCTTAACATCGTTATCGAGCATCGAATTTGCTCATATGATTTTTAATTTTCTTTAGCTTATCTAATATATATGTTATATATGTGGAACCCATTTCTAACACTCGAATGCAAGAAGGTTCGACTGAGTAATATAATACTAGCAAACCATACATTTTATTTAATACATAATTTCAGCTTTTTCTTAGAAGCATACATAAAAAAACATACAGATCTAAAGCCACTAAGGCTAATATTACCATTACTTTTTAAAATAAACAAGAAAAAAATAATAATATTATTATTACAATGAGGTTTACTATCAAATCCAAATCTTCTGGTATAATCTTCCCCAAGTCTGCCATGGTAAGCCTCAGATCCCCGAGAAGGTGTAAAAACTCCACCCGGCGAACCTCCCGACCCTTTCTCTTCTCGTGCCACGCCCCTTCTCTTCCCTCGCGCCCTCCTCCGCAGCTTGGTCGGATTTCTCCGCCGGCCTTTCTTCTCGGCCCCTACTTTCTTCTCTCCCTTATCTTTACTTCTTCTTCCATTTTAACTTATAATCACTTTCAAACAAATTTTAATTCCCAATGTCGCAATAATTGCGAGTAGTATGAACAAAGATCTAGTATACACGAATAGTACCGCATACATAAGCAGACTGCAGTACATGAATAGTATCGTATACGTAACAAGACGACTGCAGTACATGAACGATGATATATGCTTTTATGTTTTATTCTCAGACTCTCTATTCTAATTACATGTTGTATTATTATTTTGAAGAGAAAAATGGCAAATATCGCAAAAAGAGAATTTGAGGCCCTTCAAATCTCGGGAGCAATTATATATCCCTGAGCCCTCGATATCAAGCTCCATCCGAAAGCAAGAAACCCCGAGTAAAACTATCGAGGCTAATAACAATGAGCCTAGTGATAACAAGGCGAAGGCCTTAATATTTATAAGGCATCATATCGATGATGGCCTCAAGAATGAATACTTGACCATCGAGGATCCACGAGAATTGTGGTTATCCCCGAAAGAGAGATTTGAACATCTCGGGAATGGTCTACTCGCCCTAAAAGCACGCAATGATTGGTCAAGCCTCGTGTTTCAAGATTTTAAAAGCGTGCAAGAATATAATTCCGAACATGTTTAAAAATTGTTTTCAGATTGCCTCTAGAGAGAAAGCGATGATGAAGGAATGATGCTCGAGAAAAATATTTACAACATTTCACGATTTAAAATGTTATATTACAACAACAATATAGAGAAAAGAATTTTACAAAAATTCTCGAATTAATTTCTTGTCTCCTTGTGGCGGAGCAAAACAATGAATCGTTGATGCGGAATCATCAATCTCGACTCATCCGGATCGAGCACTCACGCTGAAAATTAATTTTTGGGCAAAGAAGATGGCGTGGTCGCGGTGCTAGTTTTTAAAAACCGCGGTGGACGAGGAAATTATGGTGGTCGAGGACTACGCTGTGCGTGAGTGAGGGCCAAATAATATCGGACCACGCGATAATAGAATTGATGTACATCAACGTAGCAACAAAGCCACAAGATGGGGTTAGAGACAAAAGAAAGATACATGCTATCGTTGTGGCTCGAAGGTCATTGGTCCGAATTTGCGGGGACCCCAAAACATTTTGTCCATCTTTACCAAGAATCACTTAAAAACAAGAAAGGTAAAGATATTGAGACAAATTTTTGCTGACAACCCCATAGTTGATCCAATTGAGGATAATTCCATAAATAATTTAAATGTAACTGAAAATACATATTTAGATATGTCAGATTTCCTTATAGACTAGTTTGTAATATGGCATGAAAGACTTGGACATCCGGGTGCTATTATGTTGCGCCGGATTATTACTAGTTCTCATGGACACCCACTGAAGGATTATAAAATCCTAACACATAATGAATACGCATGTTCAAGATGTTCAATCGGGAAAGCTAATAACCGGACCTTCTATAACAAAAGTGGATCGTGAATCTCCTAAATTTTTAGAAAGAATACAAGGAGACATTTGTGGACCAATACATCCGTTATGTGGACCATTTTAGGTATTTTTATGGTTTTAATCGATGCATCGACTAGATGGTCCCATGTTTCACTTCGCCTACAAGGAATGTAGCATTTGCTAAAGGTTATCGCACAAATTATCGGGCTTAAAGCACACATTTCAGATTATCCCATAAAGACAATTCGCCTTGATAATGTCGGTGAATTTTCATCAAAATCATTTTATGATTATCAGTATGGCAGTTGAATACATGTCGAGCATCCAAGTAGCTCAGTGTACATACCCAAAATGGGTTAGCGGAGTCATTAATTAAAAGACTCAGATTATTGCTCATCCAAATGTTATTAAGGACGAAACCGCCTACAAGTGCGTGGGGTCATGCTATTTTGCACTGCCGCAGCTTTTAATACTGGATCCGACCCACTCGCATGTAATTCATATTCACCACACCAACTTGTTATGGGTAAAAGAGCCCCGATATTTCATATATAAGAATATTTTGGTTATGCAAGATATGTGCCAATACCACCACCAAATCAGATGCAAAAACGGGTCCACAACGCACACTTGGTATATATGTTGGTTATGATTCCCCTTCAATTATACGATATTTAGAACCATTAACGTGGGATGTATTTATCGCAAGATTTGCGGATTATCATTTTGATGAATCTGCCTTCCCCTGCATTAGGGGAGAAATGATTACTCAAAACGAGCCAAAAAGAAATTGATTGAATGCATCACGATTACATACATACGATCCTCGCATTTCAATGAATGTGAACTTGAAGTTCAAAGGATCATTAAATTGCAAAAATATCAGCAAATGAAATACCCGATGCATTCACCGATACTAAAATGGTAACCAAATCATATATACCACTCGCTAATGCTCCTGCAAGAATTGAGATTCCTAAGAATCCATTGAAAGAAAATCAAGTAGAAAATAAACCACGATAAAAACGTGGAAAACCAATTGAGCGCTAAAGATTCAAAGCTCCTAGAAAAAGGAAGCGTAAAAATAAAGATAAGGATCTCCCATGTGAAAAGGGAGAGGAAATTATAAAACCCCTAACAAGTTAATGAAGAATCAATGGGGGTGATATTTTCGAAAATGTTGAAAATTCAATTTGCTATGTAGATGATGGTCAAAGATCGAATCGGCATGAGACCGAAAATAAATGATATATTCATCTACAAATGCTGGCTGCAGACATAGAAATAAATACCGATAATGATCCGAGCCACGATCCATTGAAGAATGTCGATAAAGAAATGATTGGCCAAAAATGGAAAGAAGCTATCCAGTGAGCTAAATTCCCTATCAAAACGTGAGGTGTTTGGGCCGATAGTGCCAACACCAGAGAGGATAAAACCAATCGGTTATAAATGGGTGTTTGTGAGAAAAAAAGAAATGAAAAATAATCAAATTATGAGGATACAAAAGCAAGACCCGGTTGTCAAGGTTTTTCTCAAACGTCGGTATCGATTATGAAGAGACATACTCTCCAGTAATGGATGGAATTACTTTTTAGATTTTTAATTGCCACGGCAGATAGTAATAAATTAGATATCAGATTGATGGATGTTGTCACAAAGATATCCGTATGGATTACTTGAAAAATGACATATATATATGAAAAATCCCTCGAAGGATATAGAAAAGCAAACATTACAAATAATCATCATTTATACTCTATTAAATTACAGAGATCTCTTTATAGGGTTAAAAACAATCTGGACGGATGTGGTATAACTCGTCCTCGATGAATATCTTATAAAAAGAAGGATACCAAAATGATAGTATATGTCCATGTGTGTTTATTAAAAAGTTATACTAACTGGCTTTTGTTGCATGATAGCAGATATGTGGATGATTTAAATCTAGTAGGGCACCCTTCCCAAATCAGCAACGCATGATCATATTTGAAAAAGAATTTGAAAACGAAAGATTTGGGAAAGACCAAAATTCGCCTGAGGTATACAAATCGAGCACTTATCCTCAGGAATATTTGCTAGCATCAATCAACCCTATACTGGAAAAAGGCTGTGAAGAGATTCAATATGGAGAAGGCTTTATCCACTCGAGACACGCCTAATGGTCGTCTCGAACTCTTGATGTTCGAGAAAGATCCATTTCACCACCGGAAGAAGGAGAGATCATTCTCGTCCAGAAACTCCATATTTAGTCAATCGACTGCATTAACGTATCTCTGAAATAATACGAGACCAGAGATATAGCTCAACAGTAAATCTTCTAAGCAAGATATGCTTCTACACCGGCACGTAAGGCACTGGAAAGGAATAAAAAGATGTGCTGACGTTATTTACGAGGAACCACAGATCCGGGTTTATTCTATCGACATGAGTCTTCATCCAACCTCACTGAGTTTCTTGATCGCTGGGATCCGTCTCGATCCTCATAAAAGGGCTGATCTCGATCGGATACATGTTTTTCTTACAATGGTACAAAATGTATCTCATAGGCGTTCCACAAAACAAACTCTACAGACTACTTTCATCAAATCATGTCGAAATTCTAGCTCTCCATGAAGCAAGTCTGCGAATGCCAATGGTTACGATCTACGATTGGCATATATATCAAATATCCTCGCAAATTACCATCGAGAATCAAACAAATGCTACATGAATTTATGAAGACAACAATGCTTCGTATTTCTCAAATACATGAGGTTATATTAAAGGTGATGTAATCCAAACATATATCACCAAAATTTTTCTACACTCATGATCTCCGGAAAGTAGGCGTATAGAGTTGCTAAAAGATTCAATCTAGCGAGAATCAGTCGATCTATTCACAAAAATCACTTCCTAAGTGCGATTCACCAAATACTTATATACAAAATCTGGATGAGAAGACTTAAGGACGTAAGTACTCGACATGAGTTAAAAAGTTATTTATTCGAGGTGAGACGTACTCTTTTTCCCTTCGCTGAGGTTTTTTTCTCGAAACGGGTTTTTCCAAGGCAAGGTTTTTAATGAGGCAAAGAACTCCTCAAATGTGCCAGAGATAGTGTACTCTTTTTCCTTAGCTAGGTTTTTTATCCCAATCGGGTTTTTCCTAAAGAGGGTTTTAACGAGGCGATATCCTTTGGTGCGTAGGGCATCCAAGGGGAGTGTTATAAACAAATATTTTTAATGGACGCCATCAGTAGCAATTTCATCGTAGTGTACCAAAGACACTATATAGAACCTCTAGATATCATCAGTAGGCAGCCAAGAATATCGTAGGCACTCACCTATACGGGTAGTCGCAGCGATGACGCACGCATCACATTATTCCACCAACTGGGGTATTTTTGGACCGTCGGATCGAATCGATCCCGGCTGCTCATTCAACTCTTAGTAACCCTATAAATACCCCTCATTTTTAGTATACTTGAGATAAAAAGAAAAGAGAAAGAAAAAGAAAAAGAGAGAAATAAAAGAAGAAGAAGAAGTTTAATTCTTCGGGTGCCAGTGTTTGGTAGAATACTCCTGTTCTCTATTCTTATTACTATCTTTACATCTATAACATATATATTCTTAACACC
>NC_052476.1:1996041-2062750 GCF_009730915.1 Dioscorea cayenensis subsp. rotundata | reverse complement strand
ATTATTATTATTTTACTCACTATAATAACCTTGCTATTAGTGTGCATATTGCACAATAATTTCCATCCCAAACACAAAGAAATAAAAAGTCATATTTATATTATAAAAAAATAAAAATTATAAAAATATCAATTTTAATTAAAAAAATAACAATAACATTTATAGTGTTAATCATTAAGGGCTATCACAGAGAAAATAAATTTGGTGTGACAAGTGATGTTTTTTGAATATATTTTTTGAGACATTATACATAGGACAATGTATTTGAATATATATGCTTATGTCCCTTTCATTGGCCATGTGGTTCACAACCCATCTCTATGAGAACTTTCATGACTCAATTGGGGAACAAGAGTATTAACTTCTTTGAGACCCATTTTGATTCATTTTGATCCACATGTTTATATATTTAAAGAAGCTTTATAATTAGACTTTAAAGATATATATATTCACTAGTCATACAGTGATGTGCAAGGTACTTTGAACAAAGACATTGATTGCAGCAAATCAAAGTGAATCAAATTGGGCCTCAAAGAAATTATTACACTTTATATATATATATTTAAATATTTTTTGCATATGATAAGGGTCAACGAATATAATAAAACAAAATTTGAACATAATTTAATTGAATTAGCGTAGAGATCCTTTTTTTTAATTCAAAAATACATTCACTTGATATTTTTTGTAATTTAAAAAAACATTATAGAGACTAATATTTATTTAAAAAAATAGATAAATTACATACATTAAGGATCATCTCATCTTAGATGATTTTTTTATTTTTTTTATTTTTAAATTAAATCTAAGTTACTTTCTGTCAACATAATTGCAAGAGTGCAATCGATATATTTCGTTAATTTGTTAACTTTGATAAAGTCTTTTTTAAAAAAAAAAATTATTCGTCAAAGAGAGATTGAATTTATTTCTTTTGATTTGTTTGAGCTTAATTTTTAATTTTTGAAGCTGGCAATATTCTTGAAAAAAAAAATTACCAATTTGATATTTTCAAATTTAGATTCTTTTATATTTTTGGATTTTAATGTATCATAATTAGAGTTGTCAAAACGGGCCTAACCCGTCAGGCTGACCCGCCCCGCCAACAAAAATTGGCGGGATTGGGTTAGCCTTTTGTAGGCTTGTTTGGAACCGGGCTGAAACATGCCAACCCGTTTGGGTTAGGGTTATGGGTGGGGCGGGGTGAGCTAGCCCTCGCCCTTTAATTGACTAAAAAGAATTAAAGATTAAATGAGGATAAATGTTTTTAGGTGCTTTTATGTAATATCGTAGTATTGATATTTCTCTTATCTATAGTTGTTCAATTCATGTGGGAACTTTTAAATGTTGGCTTAATTGGTTAACTTGGTTGGATTTATTGTTATTTACTTCTTTTATTATTTTAGTTGTGTGATTTATTATAATCTCGTATGTAAAATATTTTTTGAAATACATCTTTTGTATTATGTTTTGTGCTTTAACAAATATCTTTTGGTTTGGTTTGGTATGTTAAAAAAAATAATCAATATATAAACTATATAACTTTTAAATGTTTTATATTTTTAGCGGACCAGCCCGCTTAACCCGCCAATCCAAGGTGGGTTGGGTCGTGTTGACATTTTGCCAACCCACCAAATGACGGGTTTTGGTAGTCCACGAGCTGGCCCACCTCGCCGGCCCGTTTTGACTAGTCTAATCATAATACGGCAACTTGATATCTTAAACAAGGAAATTCCACAAATCAAAATAAGATAGGAGCATGGTTGTAAGCATGTGAGATGAATTTTATGGACCAACTTCAAGACATAAAACAATCTTTTATATGTCGACTATCTTATATATATACTTTCGTAATTAACTTTTATAAAATAATTATTTTTTATTTTAATTTATTTTTTCACATAACCTTTTTTATATAAATTACATAATTAAAAACAGAATCTTTAATCAAAGTTTGTATAAAATGATGATATATTACACAAGCAATGTTATTATTGGGAAAAAGCACCGATCATCACCATTAAAGTTTCAATTCATAATATTTTTTTAAGGGAATCAATTATATCTTGAAAAACAATCTCCATCTTCTTACATTGAAAAAATGATGTCTTACAAAATTGTTGGTGTAAACAATCTTTAATCAATACAAGTTTTCTATTTAATTTAATATATTTTAAACCAAGTTCATTGTAAAGGTTGTGTTCCTTTTTGCATGTGATTTTAAATTTAAAACCAAGTTGAGGAATTTCAACAAATTAATTTTTATCACATGCATTAATAGTTAACTATAAAAACAAGTGATTGACTCTAAAAAGCATCAAAATTGTTGAATTGATTTCAAGCCACACGCCAAAGTGACACCTATCCACTTCTATTAATTTCAATTAAATATCAGAGAAAAAAAACTTCATCATCAATTGATTATTCATTTCATGCTTGCAATGGCAAACACAAGATTAATTTTTTAAAGCTTTCTTATCATCCAAATCTTATGCGTTTCAACCTAACACTCATACGTCAACATTTTGCCTAAATTCAATGCAACATAAACTTTCTAATTGCCATTCATCTTTTTGGGGAATTTACATTTATATATAGCCTTAAAAAGGGGTAATATTGTCATCCCTCAATTTTGATGTTTTTAATTCAAGATAAAAATGGCTTTTTATTTTTTTAAATTTTTATAAAAATATATTTTAAAAATATACATTATGTATTAATAAATAAATCATGAGTTTCATAAAAAAATTTAAACAAAAAACATATTCTCTTATTTTTGTACATAATTTCTAATAATATATATAATATTATATAATTGAAGGTATAAAAGGGGAAATATATATATCATCTGGATTTAAAACATCAAAACTAATTTTGAGTTCACAAGTCATTTTGTCAATTTTACAAAGATGTGGGTGACAAATAAAATAAATATCTATATTATCATTAGTATATAAGTATATATATATATATATATATATATATATATATATATCAATGGTTAATTATTAGTGAATATTAAAACAAGGGATTCCTACATGAGAGATTTGGAGATCGAATCTCTTCATATCCAATATCCACTCTAAATATAAATAATGTCAACAGTGGCTCATCCAAAAAAAATAAAAAAATTAATAAAAAAAAAAGTTAATTAGTGGAGGGTATAAATATAATTTTCCTTTTACGTCCATGAAACTAGACGTTAGGTATTTGACCAACCCACCATGTTACCTCTATGGTTGACTTCCAGAAAGGTTGCATCTTGTCCATATAAAAGTACAAACACATCACACACTTCCCATTTATTTTTCATTTATTTGAATCCATTCATGTCCTTTCTTCTCTTCTTTTCATGCTATCTAACGTTGATAACTAACTAACTTCATGGAACTCCTCCAACCTCTTTCCCTTCATAAACAAACTAACAAACTCTACTAATTCATCTTATAGCTAAACAACAAACACAATGATATATATAAAAACTCTCTCAATCCCCATTTGGTCTTAGCAAAGACCTAGGGAAGGCCATATTCTCCAAAATGAGCTTCTATAACCCTACTCAAAAGAAATCTCTTTTCAAACAAAAGAGCTTCTCTATCTCTATTCGCTCCCCTAGATTCCTCCTCTCTTGTTTTACCTCCACCTTCATCACTCTCCTCATCATTTTCCAAATTCAAACCTTAAAGACATCATTCTCATTGAACTCTTCTTACCAACACATCTCCTTCTTGCCTTTAAAAGGATCTTCGCTTCGCCGATAAACCGATGGATGGCCACACATGGTTCATGAGCTCTATGAATGATACTAGAGAAGACGGTGGACCGGAACACGTATATTTTTCCTTCCGAGGGCTTCCGACGGTCAGCTTTTATGCCTTTCCGGTAGAAGCATCTCCAATGGAACAAAAGAATTTCTATGGATTTATTTCCCGGTGTCTCTCACCAGCGATATCGACCTACTCAATGGCCTCACTTTCATCTCCGACACATATTACGACTACGATAATCTTTGGCATGGTATGTCCGCAATGATTCCTTTCATTTCATGGCATCAAAGCAAGTCATGCATGTTACCTAATAGGTGGCTACTCTACCGCCGTGGAGAATTAAGGAAGAGGATAAGTCCTTGGTTGAAAGAGCTATTGATAGCTATCTTCCAACCAAAATCATTAGTAATTGAAGAATTCAATGGAAGGAAAACAACTAGTTGTTTGGAGAAGGCAGTGGTGTTCAGAAGGAATCAAGGATCAATGTCAAAGGAAAAAAGGGAGCAAGTGTATGACTTGATAAGGTGCAAGGCAAGAGCTTATTGTGGAATCAAGAAAGATGACATTGATGAAGAGAAAGTGATTGTAAGATTGACATTGCTTCTCAGACTAGGGAAGAGATCATTCAAGGATGATAATGCAGTTATTAGCATCTTCGAAAAGGCGTGCCTCAAAGTCAAAGGTTGCCGACTACGGGTTGCTCGGCCTAATAATCTTACCTTTTGTGATCAGGTTCACTTTCATATGATACATATATTAATTTGATGTTTCTATATAAATATATAATCAAGAGTTGCAAGTACTTGTATGAGTGTGGAGGAGTATTGTACTTATCTGAATTATTTTTTTTTTTATAGGTGAAATTGATGAGTGAAACAGATGTATTAGCAACACCGCATGGAGCTCAACTCACAAATATGATTTTCATGGATAAGAATAGCAGTGTAATGGAATTTTTTCCGAAAGGATGGAAGGAGTTGGCCGGAGTTGGACAGTATGTATTCCGATGGATTGCCGAGTCATCGGGTATAAATCACACCGGGCCAATGGAATGATCCTAACGGCGAGCGGTGCCCGGAGAGTAATCCTTCTCGGTGCTTTCCTTTCTATAAAGATAAGCAGATTGGGTATAATGAGTCATTCTTCTCTGCTTGGACTGCTTCTGTTCTCAATGAAATGAAGGAGCAAAAGCTAGCAAAGAATCAAGCAAAGATCACACCATCTTATGCTTGTGCTTGTTGATAGTTAATTATTATATAATTGGATTTTAAGTATATCAATTTCTATGTTTTTGGATACCAAACCATGCATGTAGGATCTCTTGATCTCTCAGAAATGAGAAACTGAAATATGATTGATATGTACATGTACAGATTTAATAACCAGTAAACATGCAGCCATGGTTTTATTGAAGATTTTTTTTTTTTAATACTTCTATAAATGAAATCTTTTAATTTGTATGAAAAAACTGAAGATTGAGCCAATGAGGACAGAGGTACTTTACCAAGACAGCTTGAGTAGGTAATTTGTTACATACAGTGGATTTTGTTGACTCAATTAGATGCAACAGTTTTTCAACTTCTGAAATTTCTTTTTTTGTCAGTTGGTTTAAGAAGTACATTGCTACTGATGATCGGCAACTAGTCTTTATATTACTGTTTTTTTGCCATTATTTTTTTTAGTTTATTTGTTTTTTATTGTTTTTGTTTTTTTGTTTTTATTTTCTAATGAATTAGAAATTTATCCACTTTAAACAAAGCTACTGAAGATTTACAGGTAATTAATGGTGTTTAATACTCCTTAATAATAACCATAATAATCAAATAAAGAAGACTGCAGATGATGGCATTTCTTTTTTTATAAGTGCACTTGCTTTTCACTTTGTGCATGTGAGGGATGGTGGAGCACAGCCTTGCACTTTCATTAATTATTAATACAAATTAATTCTCTATATTTTTTTTAAATTAATTATTACATATAACCAATAAATTTTCGAGAAGAGGTAGGTATATATATTCTTCCAAGATTGAATGAACTTCAAGTTGAACCAAACCCATGTCTTTATCCCTTCAAAGCAAAGCACACATATCTACATCAACACAACAGTATATACACACTTGCATATTATCATTAGAATTAGAGTTTTGGCGCCCGACTTTGGAATAACACTAGTAAAGCAAAGCTCTCATGTAACACTTGCACTCACTAAAACCCACTCAACCAAATTACTATAAAAAGCTCCATGAGCATGATCACTCCATGCAAAGAGATCACAAACCATGGAAGACTTAGAGCAATGTATGAAATTCTTGTCTCTTTGCTTTCTATTAATCTTCATTAATTGTTTTATGTTTCTGTGTTTGATCATGACTCACTTGGAACTTGATTTCTTTGTTAGGTTTTGAAGATCAAACCAATAGGAGAAATAGCGAAGCTCATCATGGATATTATTTGGTAACAATATATATATATATATATATATATATATATATATATATATATATATATATATATATATATATATAGCTAGAACATATATAACATTTAATTTTCTATCTCTTTTGGACTCTCATCTTAAAAATGTTTGATTATATAGTTTGGTGAAGAGAAGAACAAGTTCAGTGATAATATTTTATCTGAAGAGGAATTAGCACTACGAAAAGAGATCGAGATCGAAATAGAGAATGAATTGGAGGAGGAGATCAAACAAGAACTTGGTCATCTTGCTTTTCGGCTTCGAGGATTGTATCGGCACAAGATGGCTAGGATGAACATATGCCAAAAGAGGAGAACAATCAAGCAAAGAGAAGGTCATGGAGGTGAGAGTAATAAGCATTAGAATGGAAGGAGAAGAGTACAAGATTGAGATAAATGAGAATAACAAAACTAGAACTCAAACATCAATAAAATCACAAGTTAAGCAAGGAAAGAAGGTTTGTGTAAACAAGCATGTTGATTGGGCAAGCACTCTGCGTTCAGGAAACCATTGCATTGTTCCCATTGATCAAATTGCTAAGAAGAAAAGATTCAATCCAGAGAAAACAAGTTGAATTCATCAATATATATATATATATATATATATATATATATATATATATCATGAGTTTGTGAGAGCTTGGCATTACATGATATAAGAATCTCATAATATATTAAACTAATTAAATTATATCATAAATGTTGCATGTTTGCATGATTAAGTTGATGTAAAAAGTTTGTAAAAGCTTGCTAATTAAGAGTTCAATATTCCTGTTATATTTAGCTTTTTATTTGGTCAATTTTGCAGGGCCTTTTTTTGCTGTGTTGGTTTTTTCTTTATTTTTTTCTGCATTACATATTTGATGAAATAAATTTTTAAAATGCATTTGATTAAACCAAATTAAAAAGCATAGAACAAATATATATATATATATATATATATAATCAATGTTCTAATTTTAAAAAATTTAAGATAAGTCCACAATAAGTGATGTTTGTTTATGCTATTAAGTTAAGAATCAATCTAATGTACTGATTAAAAATAAAGAGAGGAGATCAAACATAGATTATAATACATACTTTTATTTTATAGAATTTTCATATTTTTAAAATTTATGATTGTTTGTAAATCTTGTTTAGTGATATACTAAATTTTCAACTTAATAAATTAAGTCAACGTCAAAATTAGAGAGAAAAAAAAATCGAATTCATCACTAAAACATGTCAGAAATAATATCAATTAATTTCTAACTATATATGCATTACTGCCGCTTTTGTTTAGACTTTATATTATTATTTAGTATCATTGAAAAAAAAAAATGTTTTTGATTTCATCTATTTAATTATGTGTATAATTTTTTTTAACTAAATGCGACAAGCATGTAGAGTAAAAAGGTGTGAGCAAGAGCCAGATATATGGGCTAGCCCATGTGCTTTCATCCGACCAATGTGGGAGCAGGTGGCAAGCTCACGCCCACATCACCTGAAAAATTTTTGGTAACACTGCATCTAGTGTACTTTGAATTCGAGTCATGCTTCTCACAAGTCATGCTTTTCACAGTTACTGGACCGATGCCACTAAACTAAAAATCCTTTTTACCATATGTGTACCATATGTGTGTATATATTCATTGTACCTAGGAAAAAGTGTGGAGTTTGGAGTAATAAATTATAACAGATTTCATTATTTACTTATTTATTTTTATTTTATTATTTTAAACTTCAATAAAACCACATTCACAAACCCTAATATCTACCACAAAACAAGAAGATAGACATGAAACAAGAACCCTAGTACTACTACTCCTCCAGAGATACCTCCAAATGTTGATAAATGTACATGTAAAAGCATATATGACAAATGGCATATGGTCCCCTGTGGTGGTCATAGTCATTAGTCACAAGAAGAAGTTGGGTTAATTGGGTCCATGGAATAGAGCCAAACAAATGCCAACCAAGCTGACACATGATGGAGGACCAAAAGCTAGCTAGCATCAAATAGTTCAAGTTAAAAAAAGCAAAGGCTATGCATGCATGCACTTTCATTAAATATTGACACTCTTTTAATTTGGAGAACATATACAAAATGATCAAAAAGGGAACATCAATATTGAGTTACAAAACAAAAGTTCAAAACTTCTTCCAAAGTTTCTTGTGGTTCTTGTTTTTGTGTTTGCTAAGGGCCAAAAGCCCTCCAAAAGAGACACCATTCAATCAACCATACCTTTCTATTTATTCATTGGATGTTATAAAACTTATAAGAAAGAGATAGAGGGAGAGGGAGGGAGAGAGACAGAGAGACAGAGAGAGATAAAGAGAGAGATAAAGAGAGAAAGAAGACATCCAATCAAGGGGCCATTTCATTTCTCTCTCTATGTCTCAAAGAATAGATCCTCTTTGTGGGTGTGTGTTGTCATAGGGGTTGCCAAAAGAGCATTGGACTCTGCTTTTTGGTTTGTCATGTTGCCACAATGAATCATTGGAATGTGGAACTTAAGTTATGTAATGTTGTGTTTGAAAAATAAAAAGCACTAGTTTGTTCTAAGTATATATATATAGAGATATTTAGGGTTTTGAGGTTATAAGAATTTTTTATTTCATTTGAAGGGTGCTTTTCAGGGATCATTGAGGAGACCATCTAATAGTTCTCATTTTGGAGTTTTTATATCATTTGGTTTTGTTCTTTAAATAAAGTTAGTTGTTTGATAAGATGATTTTTACATTAGTAACGAAGTGATAAAAAAAGAAACCGTGTTATATATATAAAAACCATGAGAATTCAACTAAAAGAAAATAAAAATTTAAGAAACTACAAGACAGCATCACACTACAGTAACAAAGCATTGATTAAAAAAAAAAAAATCCTTTGTGAGGAATTATTCATCATGTTGGTCTAACAAAATCAAATTTCAAATTCCATTTTAAAAATTCATAATCACAGGAAATCAGAAAAAATACATGAAAGTTTTATAGAAAATAAATAAATATTGCAATATTACTTTTTTTAGATCACATATGGTAAAATAAACTTTTTTTACTAGATCAAATAAATTAAAAAAATATTCCGATCAATAAAGTTAAAAAGAAAAAGTTTGGACAATAAAAAAAAATCCAAAAGACTTGACCGATTCCAACAAAGAAAATTTCAAAATCATTATCTTCAAATAAATAAATAAATAAATAAATAAATAATAAAAGTAAGATTTGAGATAAGAATAGTGAAATAATGTGAGGAAAACATGAAGAATTGGATGAGATGTATATCATGGAGTCTCAATGCAATGGCAAAGATATATCTTTGAGCTCTTGCTACAATTATTGAGTGGACTCACTTGTCACTTGTCCTCTCTTATACTCCAAACCCTAACCCTAATGTACAACTTTGCAATCATGGCATGCAACTCAAAAGAAAAGGAAAGGGTTCAATGTATTATCTCTTTTCATATCCTCTTCACTTCAACTCCTCCTTGTTCTCCTTCTCAAGGATGTCTTTCTTTCCTTATCTTCTCTTTTTTAAGCTAAGCAAACCTTCTTTCATTCATCTTTATACATTGTTGTATGATTTCAATCCCTTTTTCATTGAGAATTGGGTCTCTTATGGGTCCTCAAATTTTGGACCCATTTATCAAACCCAAGTTGATCCTTGTAGGACCTTTTATTTTTTTTTATTTATATCTCTTTTTCATCTTTGATTGATTTGATCAATCACTTTAATTAGTTTGTGGTACATGAGTAAAATTTAATCGTTAAAGTTTCAGTCCAAAGTCAGACCGATTTAACCAAATTTAAATTGATAAAAAAATATTTTTATTTTACAAATATAGGCAAACCATGTTAGGGGAATCCGCAAACACGGAATTAACACCTTAACATACTTGTGCCTTCACTTTGTGTGAATTGAAGTTTGAACATGCCTTCTCAAAAAATACGAACACCTTATGTAGGGAACTCGATACCAATAAACCAAAAAGTCATTGGCAAATTAACCAAGAGTTTAAACTAAGTTTTTTTTTTATCTAATTTTGTTTATATAATTTTAAAAATTTATAAATCCTTTTATATTTTTAATCTAGGAGCACAGTAGTTTTTATTTTTATTTTTTGAAAATTAAGTTCTAGCATTCTATGTTTTTATAATACTTAGGGACTTGTCGTGAATAAATAGGTATATTTTTATTTAACATTATATATTTTTATATATAGTCCTGGATTCATCGCTTTATTAAGAGTCACATGCTCTAAAATAATATGGGTAAAATATTAAAAATTGTATAAAGGAGTAAATCTTTCTCAACTGTTATTTTTCTATACACAAAGATTCAAATTTGAAATCACTTGCTTAAATGATCTAAACTCTATCGCCAATTATTGTATGTTGTTATTTATATATTTTTTATTTTAAATAAACTTAATATTTTTTTTATAGCATGTTGACTTCTTATTTAATAATATTGATAAATTTAAATTCCAATCCAACAATCAAACCAAACTCAAAACAAAATTTATAATATATATATAATCAACCTAAGTCTTAATGTAAGTAAATAATTAAATTTCAATATATATGATTTATTATGAGATACACTCAAAGCAAAGATCAAGTGCCACCCCTTTTAAACAAATTTTGGCTGGAAATTCATGATTCTTCTAAGAAGGGATTGATGGCTGGTGGTAACTTTCCAGTTTGGAATGAGTGTCATATTGATGTGAATTATTGCAATAATTCATCACATATTTTTCCTATAAAATCATTTATTTAAATAAGATAAAAAATTTTTTTAATAAATTTTATAATTTTTATTTTAACAAATATGAATAAACCATTGTTATGGACTATGCAGTTTTTTTAAAAAATATATCACACCCTCATTTTATTACAGTGAAGAAAATTTAACTCATGACTTTACATGCATAAGATCATATGCCAATAAACCATGAATGTTGTTGGCATTTCCAACCTATATTTCAATCTTCATTTCCAACCTATATTTCAATCTTTCATCCCAACATCAACCAAACAAATATTTATTTATTCATTTGATTAATATATAGCACACAACAAACCATGAAAGGATGAGTCTTTTTTTCCTACATTGTATAATAGAAAAAGCCAAGTGCTTTCCTTTCAATTTTGGATATATTATATATGCATAAAAAATCATAAGTCTTTCCAAAATTTGTCATTCAAAGTGGTTGGTGATCTATCTCTCACTCTGATTAATCCCAATTCTTATCCTATCTTTGGACCTTAATAAAATGCCTTCAATCAAACAATGCTTTGTGGTTTGAAGTATGATTTATAGCATAATAAAATATTGTTTGCTAGTCTTTATCAATATTGCGCTATGGGAAAAGTTCATACGTTATCTTCTAACTATTTGTATGAATATTTAGCATTATTTTCTTATCATAAAAATTTCATTTTGAGTAACAAGAAATTTGAGGTCAACGCCTAATATTTATGGTTTTTAGAGAGTGGCAGGTAAAGATTATTTGTACTACTATAGTGATTTCATATTATCAAAATGTTATAATTTCTGTCTTTTATATTTTCTTTTTTTTCTTTCTCTTATATTCTATTTCTTTATATTTATTTTGTCATAAAAAAAATCCTCAATATCTCTTGTCAGTTTTTATATCAAATTTTTTTTATTGTATCATTTTTCAAATATAAATTATTGAATTTTATAAGTTTTTAATTTTTGTTCATTTATGTTATTTTTTTCTTTATTAATATTTATAAATATGACGCTCATAAATCAACCTCTGCAATAGAACAATAGTAGTTTATTTATTTATATTTTTTTCAAAATTGAAAGGTCGATAATTTAATTCCCTTCTAACCACATTCATTAAAATAAAATAAAATAAATTAAAATGATTACATTGTATCTCTAAAATTTTTTGGAGTTCATTTTTGTTTTTTTTTTTTTATTTCATTTTACATTTTCAAAGTATGTTTGATGATAACACCTTCTTATTATAAATATCTTCTAATTTAATAAATATGATAATTTTATTTATTTTAAAATAAATAAATAAATCAATTTTAACGGTGAATGAAATTTATTAAAAAAAAATATTGACAAAACTCCAAAATACTCCATGTGACTAATGATTTATTTGGATTTTGTCTGTCATGTTGCCAAATTTATGTATATTTTGGAAGCAATACATAACAGCATGATACAAAGAGATACTTTGACTGTGAGTATGATATTCATCTCAAAATCAAAAAAGAAGGCAAAGTGAAAGCACTGTGATAGTACAATCCCACACTGATCCACCATTCACTAGCCAACAAAGAATGGTGCATAAAAAGAGACAGAGAAATGATTAAAATATCAAAGGAGAAAAAAAAATTATATAAATACAAATAATAACAATAACAATAACAATAATAATAATAATAATAAAAGAGAGAGAGAGAGAGATGCATAGAGCATGATAAGGTGTTTTCAATGGAGTGAAAGGCTAAGAGATTTTTTTTTAAAAAAATATAAACAAATAATAAAAAATATATAAATTGAAATGTGAGATCTGAAAACATTGGTAGTGTGGAGGAGCAAATGGAGAATCTCTTTGCCCATTGCCTACTCAGATAGTCCCTCTCTTTCTTTCTCTCTCTTTATGTATTCAGACTTAATACACACACACACAAAGAGAAAGACAAACAAATCACTCTTCTTCTTCTTCTTCTTCTTCTTCTTCTTCTCTCTTTCTCTGTCTTTTGGTTCCTCAAAATCAGTTTTTTTCTTCATTCTTCTCTCTCTCTCTCTTTATGTTTTGTTTTTGTTTTTAAGAAATCTCTCTCTCTCTTTTTCTTTGTTTGGTTCCTCAAAATCAGTTTTTTCTTCTGAATTTAGAGGCAGAGAGAGAGAGAGAGAGAGAGAGCTCCCACTCTTCTATTTGGTTTCAAAATCCAGTCTTTTTGTAGATTGGATATATATATAGATAAAGAGAGAGAAAGGGGGGGAAGCTCCCACTCTGTTGTTTGGTCTCAAAAACCAGACTTTTGTTGATTGGATAAAGAGTAGGAAAACACACACAGACAGAGAGAGAGAGAGAGAGAGAGAGAGAGAGAGAGAGAGAGAGAGAGAGAGAGAGAGAGAGAGAGGGAGAGAGAGCACTTGGCTTTTTAGCTTCAAAAAATCATTGAAGAGAGGGAGAGAGAGTGAGTGTGTGTGACACCTCTCCACTCTTGCTATTTACCCTTCAAAATCCAGTCTTTTGAAAGAAAGAGGAAGAGAAATAGAAAGAGAAAGAAAGACCACCCTGTTTTTCACTTCGGCAAACCATTCTCCTCTAAATTCTACATCTATATATATATATATATAGAAAGAGAGCGAGAGAGAGAGAGAGAGAGAGAGAGAGCTCCGCTTTGCTTTTTGGCTTCAAAAAACCAGTCTTTTGTTCATTCTATAGAGAGATAGCGAAAGAGAAGGCGCTCCACTCTTGCTATTTATCTTCAAAATCTAATCTTTTTTAAGAGAGAGAGAAAAAAACACCTTGAAAAACCAGAGCTTTGGGGGGAGAAGAAGACCATGATTCCCAACACTCCTCCATAAAAATCCCACCTTTTTAGGAAACAAGACTACCAAGCCATGTCCGAAGACACCGAAGAAGAAGGAGAAGATGAGCGCTGGGGCCGACCAACCACTAGCTCCGTCGCCGCCGGCTCCACCTCCGATGCTCCCCCACCATTCTCCGACCAGGTCCTCGAGAATGTCCTTGAGAACGTCCTCCAGTTCCTCACCTCCCGCCATGACCGCAACTCCGCCTCTCTCGTCTGCCGTTCTTGGTACCGTGCCGAAGCCCTAACTCGGCGTGAGCTCTTCATCGGGAACTGCTATGCTGTCGCGCCGGCGCGCGCCGGTGCTCGGTTCCCCAACGCTGTCGCCGTTGTTCTCAAGGGCAAGCCTCGCTTCGCCGATTTCGGCCTCGTCCCTCAAGGCTGGGGCGCTTTCTTCTCCCCTTGGGCCATCGCCTTCTCCTCCTTCTCCTCCTTCTCCTCGCTCGAACGTATCTCTCTCAAGCGCATCACCGTCGCTGACGCCGACCTCACCCGCCTCTCCCAGTCCCTCCCCACTTTCCGCGACCTCTCCCTCTTCTGCTGTGATGGCTTCTCCACCGCAGGTCTCTCCTCCATCGCCGAGAATTGCAGGTTATTCTCTAATCCTAACCCTAACCCTAAAAAAAATCTCCTTTTGTTTTTTCTCATTCTAGATCTCTTCACAGGCACCTTCGAGTTCTCGATCTCATCGAGAACGATGTCGAAGACGACGAAGATGATGAACCCGTGGATTGGATCTCTAAATTCCCTGATTCTCCGACGAGCCTTGAATCCCTAATCTTCGATTGCGTGCGTTTGGCCGTGAATTTTGACGCTTTGGAAGCTCTCGTCGCTCGCTCGCCGTCCTTATGCCGGCTGCGCGTGAACCAGCACGTCTCCGTGGAGCAGCTCCGCCGACTCATGGCGCGCGCGCCTCACCTCACTCACCTCGGCTCCGGCGCCTTCCGCTCCGCCCAGGTCGGCGGCGAGCAAGACATCACTGATCTAAAGCTCTCATTCGTCAATGCTTCCAAATCCCTGGTTTGCCTCTCTGGTTTCCGTGAACTTGGGCCGGAGTTTCTCCCCGCCATCCTACCAGCCTGCCCCAACCTCATCTCCCTCAACCTCAGCTACGCTGAGATCACCGCCGACCAGCTTCGTCCCGTCATTCTCCATTGCCACAACCTCCGAACCTTTTGGGTACTACTCCACTGCATTCCATTCCTTCCAAACCGAATGCATTGCTTCTAATCATCTTCTTCTTGTGTAGGTTCTTGATACGGTTGGTGATGAAGGACTTAAAGCTGTTGCCAAAACTTGCAAGGACCTCCGAGAGCTCAGAGTGTTCCCTTTGGATGCTAGAGAGGACTCCGAGGGGTCTGTTTCAGATGTCGGGCTGGTGGCGATCTCCGAGGGATGTCGGAAACTTGAATCAATACTATACTTCTGTCAGAAAATGACCAATGCTGCTGTAGTGACAATGTCGCAGAATTGCCCAGAGCTTGTGGTGTTTCGCTTATGCATTATGCAACGACATCTCCCTGATCATCATACTAATGAGCCGATGGATGATGGTTTCGGTGCTATTGTGATGAACTGCAAGAAGCTTACACGGCTTGCTGTTTCTGGTTTGCTTACCGATAAGGCATTCGGGTATATTGGCAAGTATGGGAAGTTGGTGAGGACTCTTTCAGTTGCTTTTGCCGGAAATACTGATTTGGGTCTTCAGTATGTGCTTGAAGGATGTCCCAAATTACAGAAGCTTGAGATCAGGGACAGTCCTTTCGGAGACTTGGGTCTTCTTTCAGGGATTCCACATTACTATCATATGCGATTCCTTTGGATGTCTTCTTGCAAGCTTTCTTTGAGAGGTTGTAGGGAGGTGGCTCAAAGGCTGCCAAACTTGGTGGTCGAAGTGATTGCGGATAGAGGCCAAGAAGATGATGGTGATTTTGTTGAGAAGTTATATCTCTATCGATCACTTGCAGGGCCGAGGAATGATGCACCGCCATTTGTGAAGATCATGTAGTTACAGAGAGTGAATTTGGTGGCAAGTTTTCATGACCCGCCAAACATTATAAAGCTCCATTCTTTTACAGTGAATTTATGGCCGGAGATCTCTGGAAACTGCATCTCATTCAAGGTGAACGTTTTCCTTCCATTTGTAGCAGTTTAAGATTTATTTTTTCCCTATCGAAGAGTAATCGCAGTAGTAGTAGTACTAGTATTCGTAGTAATCTTTCGTCAAAATTCTACTATGCTGTTGATTGTTTGTGTGGATTGAAGTTATCTGTTATTTTTCTCATCCTTTTGAGCCAATAATAAGTGCAATGTCTAGAGAGAAAGAAAGCATCTGAAACTCCATGCACAATTGAATGCTGTACTTAGTCTTCAAAGTCTTATGGTTTGATTACAGAGTGTGACATGCTAGAGCTTGAAGAGAATCACAACCACTCATGGCCATTGGCCATTGGCCATGACCATGGCATCCATTGACAAGGTCAGCCACCAATGGAGGATAACAACACTTCATTGATAGGACAGTCCATTTCATCAGATTAGTGCTACTTTCTCTACTGTGGGCCATTAGTTTCTCTGTCTCTGGTCCCATTGAGGAAGCCATGAATAGACCTTTCTGCTTCCATCTTCTTCCCCTAAGTGTATTAGGCCTAATCATCCTCTATTTCTTAAAGACTTTCTTTGCCATCAGTAGGTTCCATTTAGGTCCCTTTCATGTTGCCAACTAATCCTTTGTGGAGAGGTCCCCTGTTCTTGGTCTTCCATTTATTAATTAACCATAGCTTACATAACAATGGACCACTTCATCACTCACTCTTAAATCTCCAAAGATATTGGATAGGTATTATTTCACTGTATATTTTATCGGGTTTATTCCGGCTCCTGTTTTCGCCGGAAAGAAAATGACTGGTCGATCGCCATCGAGACAGATTGCGAGTTTGGTATCTGATTGGACCCATGGGAATTATTGAAGCTTTGGCATCAAGCTTTTTTAGTGGGCCTTTGCTTTTCTGAAAGTAAAAGAGATCTCCAGGTACACTGGTTGATGCCTGAAGTCTTAGTTTGCCTTAAACTCTTCGTTTAACCATGGTTACGGAAATTCACTGATGTTGCCGAACTTCATTAGCTGTGCATAATAATCATAAGTTTCGAGATCATAGGAATGGTTTGTTTTGAAAGAGCTAAAGCTGAAACTCAACTAAGCACATTAGATGAAGGTTATTTCTGCAATGCTGGTCCCCGGAATCAGTGATTAAATTAATCTGCAAACATTATCTTAAGTCAGTTGATGCAGAGCATGTGCTTGGCTGAGTAGATTCAAACATTGATCTTTTGTATCCATCTTGATTCAGATAATTTAATAGAACAATGTCTCCCAATCCGAGTTCCTACCGCAATGGATCCACAACTCATTGGCCCCCACAACAGCTTGGAAGGCTCTTGCAAAAGCATCAGATCTGCAGCAATGAAAGAATGCAGAAAAATTTCTGCAGATTGGGACCATTGTTTCGTATAGATGTTTGTGATTTGCCATTGGATGTTTTGGATCTAATCTGTGAAAGATGTCGAATTCGCGGTCTTTGTTATAATGTCGAAACAGGTGGAGAAAATGAATGTAACGCCGAAGAGATCATATTCGAGCATTTTAACAAACAGTAATGAAATTTAAAGTGGTAACGGGAAATATATGCGTCGATGATCGATCTAGTTACTGTATTTTAGTATTTATCTAATGATCAGAAATGGAGAAAAAAAAAATGATAGAGAAATTGCTGTAATAGAGTTCAGAAGGAAATGGTAGATTGGATAAACAGTAATTTCTTTAAGAATAATTCATCAATAAAACAGTAATTTCTATGTTTTAATCCCAATTATTATTCAGGATTTAGAATAGAAAGTTGTTTGGTGCCAAAGGCCGGATGATGTTGTATTAGTTGATTTTAATAAAAGTCCATGAATATTAAAAAACCATTACCTTTTTATTTTAGTGATACTTAGAAATTTGAATGAATCTCTTATGAAATAATAACAAGAGTTAGGAAATATTAATAAAAGCTAAATTAAGTTGCATTATATAATGCATTAGGTTAATTGATCAACACATTCATTAGTCCCTAGAGTTTGATGGGTTGGCTCAAAATTTGAAGCTTTTGAACTCAGAGCTTGGTTTTCGTGTTAGGAATATATAAATATATTATATTTTTTTATATTATACTCCCTCTGTTTTTTTTAGTTGTTACGTTTTAAAGCTCATTTATGATTCTTATTACTCGTCACATTAGAAATTTTGTGCAACATTAAATAATTTTTTCTAAATTTATCATTTAATTTAATATACTTGTACAATTTTCAATAAATCACAATCAACTAATTATTAAATTATAAACTCTACTAGTAGGGTTTTAAATAGGGGTAGTTTTGGAAAGTAATGGATTTTTTTTATAAAATATAGATAATCAACTAATTTTAACCAACTTTTTTTAATCGATGTGAATTAGTTAAATGTGACAACCAAAAAAAGAAACAGTGGGAGTATATATATTGATAAATGTGGACAAGTCATGGTTTGAAGTCATTTATTTTTTAAGGTTTGTTTGATTCATACATAGGTACAACCCAACCGTACAACGCAACAGATATGGGTGAAGTAAAACACAAGTGCTTATATTGTTTCATATTTTATGTTTGAGGAACAATGCAAAATATGACTAAAAAAGATAAAATTATTATAATATCATTTATACTATTCTAATGGCTAGTATGCGGCGATGGTCAAATGATGCCAATAACCGGTGGTTGACCAGTGATGGCGGAGGATGATGTTGATGGTCAGCCTAAGGTGTGATATCTCTCACTGCTCTTTTATTGTGTATTCACAACCACAACCCATTTACAAATTAAACAAAACAAAAGAAAAAAAAAAATTACTAGATTATCACTCCTTTTTTTCCCCAAATCAAATGCACCATTAATATTTATATGTGAGATTATCTACTTTGTTTGCGTGAAGGATCGATTGATGCCACATGGATATAAATCAATTGCATGTTTTTGGATTTAGGCCTTATCTTGCGAGATCATTGCAAAATAAATGAAATACTAACTTTCATATTGTAAGTGTGACTATGTAATATTATTTTATAATATATAATTATATTAAAAATATTATATAATTTTTCTAGTTTATCACAAACAATAAAATTCAAACTCAAGCCAATTTTATCCTTCAAAATTGAAGTCAAGGCGAGTTTGAACAAGTTATTTTCTTTTAAATAATTTCAAACTCAAGTCAAGCTTGAGCCTGAGCTACTTAATTTTGAGTCGAGTTGAAGTTGGGCTCGGTTCAATCAAGCTCGAGTTTTTTTTATTCACTTTCACATAATTCTCTAATTGACTAAATCTTGATTAGAGCTTTTTCTTGTCATGGTGCTCAACAATCACTATTTTGCTCTTTGATTCACCTAGAAATATCAAAAGAACTATTTTTTTCCCCCAATTTCTTGTGCGATAATAAGCCTAGTCAACTCACTAGAATTCCATGAAAACTCATGAACTTTCATTCAAGTACAAATTAAATTAAATTTCTCTTCAATTTCTCATACAAATTACAAATTAAATGATTTTTCATAAGAGTGACGTGGACAAGCTCACATGCCATTCATAAATCATGTCCTATTTCCATCATAAACATTAAAAAAAATTACGAAATTATATTAATAAAATGGACATACATAAAAGAAAATTAATAGACCCAAATCATTTAACTCCCGAAAACCATGGAGAAGTGGGAATAAGTGAGGAAATTTTGGGAAAAAAATGGGTATTTTGGGTAGATCATATATATATATATATATGAATTTTGGAAAATAGAATTAATTTTTTTAACTATAGTTCTAATAAAAGGGATTCGGTTTTCCCAAAAAGTTATTTCTTTCTCATTTTATTATATTTTGGATCTTTAACTTTAACTAGTCACTCAATTATTATATTTTTATTACTACTATCAGTATTGTAACTATTGTTTAATAACAAGTTATGGCATGATAAAGTATAATTATTTATTTCTATGTGATTTATTCCTCATGTTTTCCATTTTAGAAAGTTGTAGTACAACATGTTTATGTCAAAATGAAAACTGTTGGATAAAGTATCATTTTCATTTATTTTATAAGGGACAAGCCACTCTCACCATTTTTATTTATAACTTATTGTGAGGGTGGCGATAAAGAGTAATGCTACGCCCACCGAAAACTTTGCCCGAACTTCCATCCCGAATGACGTGGCTCACCACTCTCTCTCCTCATCAGCCCACCCCACTCATTCTCTCTCCTAACAAACCAAATTCTACTTTCTCTCTCTCCACGGGCTGAAAAGAGTCAAAGCTCATCATCTTCATCCTCTTGTTCTTATCTCCAGAACGACAATGACTACCTAGGCCGGCGACTTCCGGTGATTTCCGGCAACTTCCGTCGACTTCCGGCTAAAAAAAGCTTTAATTTGTCTATTTTCAGGTTTTTTTTTTTGTGTCTTCTTGAAATTCATTAGTTTAATTTTGTACTTCTGATAATCAATCTAACTTTGTATTGATGCCTATACATGTAAAAATATTTTAGTTAAAATGTTTGACATGATCATGAAGTATTAACCAACAATACTTTTTGTAAGTAGCTTAAATCTTGAAGTATTAACCAACAATACTCCAACAAATGGGTACGTTGGACATTTGTGAATTTTCCTGAATTTACAATTTTTCTTGACATGGAAACTTAAATGAAAATCTTGTTACCAGGCAAGAGCCCTTCCTATATAGTTGTGATTATAACTTACCGATTTTGTTGGTTAAATGTGTAACTTATGATGAAGGTTCTTTACAGGGAGTCATTCTATGCTAACTATTTACTGGACAGGAATATTGTTAGATCATTCTTCTACTTCTAATTGCTTGCACTTATCATTTGCATTTCTATGACTAAAGGGTTTGCATACTGTTCCCACTTGTCATGTGAACCATTGAACAAATCCAATTGAGAATTGTAAAACTTGTGCCTGAATATTTAGTACGCTCAATGCAAGGAGGCATTAACATATAGTCTAAGCCTGAGAATGTGGATACACTCATACACATCTAGTTAAAAACTTAACATTGATGATGGTAAATAATCAACAATACATTACTGCTAGTTGGATGTCTATGAAAATTAAGAACATTGCTGCTTCTGAGAAGGGAATAGAGAATAATTTGGCCAAAAGATGCCATTCTCTCATTCATGATTTCTTTTAAAGCAATTCATTACAAAATTGTAACCGAATTGAAACAAACAAGTGACCTGGCATTTCAACAAACATGTTCCATGCCATGAAAATTTTCCAAAACAATAGCAACCTCCCTGATTCCTTACTCTCCTAATTACAAACATTCATCATTAATTATGTAACTAATCCATGTGCAAATCACCAATTCATTTCATCACATAGTCTTCAAATCTATTGTGTCCCTTTCCTTGATTATGGCGAGAGCTCCTCCTTACCATTGCGACATTCCTAAACAAATCGTCGAACACCTTCAGTGCATCCCTCTCCTCACTCGTATACCAACTCACCGACGGTGATACCGGAGGCGACGCTGATGGAGACCTAGGTGGTGAGAGCTATGGGCGAGGTTGTAGTCGTCACCACGAGAGCAAGAATCGTGGGAGAGAAAACAAGGTTGCCGAAAGTCGACGGAAGTTGCCAGAAGTCGCCGGCCTAGATAGTCGTTGTCGTTCTGGAGATGAGAGCAAGAGAATGAAGATGATGAGCTTTGACTCTTTTCAGCCCGTGGAGAGAGAGAGAGAGAGAGAGAGAGAGAGAGTAGAATTTGGTTTGTTAGGAGAGAGAATGAGTGGGGTGGGCTGATGAGGAGAGAGAGTGGTGAGCTTTTTTTAAAAAAATTAAATGAAAGAAATTAGCTGATGAGGAGAGAGAGTGGTGAGCCACATCATTCGGGATGGAAGTTCGGGCGAAGTTTTCGGTGGGTATAGCATTACTCGGCGATAAAATACCATTTTCATAATATAAGAACAAAGTGTTTGGCATTGTCTTTATAATAAATAATTATGAAGTCAAAATTTAAAAAAAAAAATTGGTATTAATAATTATTTTCAATAATTAATTTTTTGTTAGTTCACTCACAATTTTTTACAGATTGTTTTGTTTTAACATAAAAATTCAAATTTAAAATCACTTATATAAATAATCCACTGTAATTCAATTAATTATATATATTATAATTATTTTATTTAATAAATATGGATAAACCATGTGTCATGGACGGATACATGCACAATTACAAACTCAACAACATATGTCTTCACACCGTATAATTATTTTTTTTAGTAGTTCACTCACAATTTTTAACAAGTTGTTTTTTTTAACATAAAGATTCAAACTTAAAATCACTTATATAAATAATCCACTATATTTAAACTAGTTATATATATTATAATTAATTTTTTTAATAAATATTAATAAACCACTTGTCATGGGCGAACACTTGTACAATTACAAACTCAACAATATATGTACTTTCACACCGTATAAATTGAAATTTGAACCCGTCTTCATCTTTATCTTCTACAAAGACCTTATTTTATAATTAGTGTGAATAATAAAAATTAAAAAAAAACAAACAAACAAACAAACAGGAGCAGAAAATGGAGGGACAGAGAAACATGGAAACATGAGTCAAGCAAAATGTTAAAATAGTGGAGCCCCTCAAGTTCAATATATAGAACCCTCTTAAGTCAAGATGAGTTGAACCCTCCTTCTCCATCTCCATCTCCATCTCTGTCCTCTACCTTTGGCAGTCATTCATCACCTTCTCCATGTTCTTTGTGGACCTCCATTTGCCACCCTTTTCCCTCATCACCATCATCACACACATCAAAAGATATATCCACCACCCTTTCATTATTTTATATTTCTTAATTATTATATTTACACACATACAACTTACATGCATGAACATTGTACTTATATATATATATATATATATATATAGTTTGTTGATTGGTTAGCTAGCTAGAGACGTCTTCCAAGAGCTTGTACCTTCTAACTCTAGCTTTAAGAAGTTGGGGAAACCTTTGCTTCTTTACAGGCTTATGGAGGTTTGAAGAGAAGGATGTTCTATTGATCTTAATAATGTTTCCACCATTGTTGTTGTTGTTGTTGTTGTTGTTAGAGGAGCATGGGTGAGATGAACTAGTAGTGTTGTTCTTTGATGATGATGATGCTTCTCTTAAACACCAGTTGCATGTATGGTATGCTTCAGATTTAAGGTAGAGGTCACTACAGTATCTGGTTTAACAGCATCAATTTGTATCAATTAATATTATTTTATATATAAAGAATTAATGTAATGTAATGTTCTATCAATAGAGAAGAACAAGAAGAAGAAGAAAAGTTGATTATATATATATATATATATATATATATATGTCATACAACAACTATTCCACAAGACAACTAACAAGCATGCATGAAGCATTAGGTACATATCAGAGAAACAAACACATATTTCCTATCAAGAGAAGAAGAAAAAACAAGAGATAATTAAAGAGAGATAAGAGTTGATTAATTGCATCATATAACAACTATTCCATAATTAAGGGAACTAGTAATCATGAAATATTAGCACATATCAAACACAAGCACATGCTTCCCCAAGAGAATTAAAGAAAAAAAAAAGAAGAAGAAGAAGAGAGTGGCAATGTCACTTTGTTCTTTCTACCTTAAATGATATTATGAGATTCATATCAAAAACAAAAAACAAACACTTCTAATGTTCTATGAAGATAAGAAGAAGCAGAAGAAGAGACAGACAGACAGACAGACAAACAAACAGAGAGAGAGAGAGAGACTTACTTGTGTTGATATCTAGAAAGGCAAACTTTGCAGTGAAATAACTCGCTTGGCAAGCCATAGTCACCACACATGCAACACTCCGTCACCGCCACCACCGGCACCGGTGGTGGTGGACCTGGTGGTGGCCGTGGCGGTGCAGAACTTAAGCCACCTTTGTTTTTCATATCATTCCAAACTGAAGAAGAAGAAGAAGAAGAAGAAGAAGAGAATGAAGAGATGGAGAGAAGGGTAGAGAATTTATATAGGACTTAATGGAGAAGGAACACGGACTCCTCTTTGGGGACATTAATGGAGATGGGATGGCAAAGAAGTAAATAATGAATAAAATGAGGGGCAAAAGATGAAGAAATGAGAGAAAAGAGATAAGAAGGAAGGTGTTGATCACTTTCCCAAGGCATTCTCACAGGTACAGAGGAAGGTACACACTTTTTTAATCTATTATATATATATATATATATAGGTAGATATGATGGCATGTTTGAAGATATTTGAGATAGTTAAGGGTGTTTTGGGAAATTGTGATGGTCCTGGCTTTTGTTCTAGTCGGCAAGTTTTTTTTTTTTTTAAATGATGATAAATTTGTAATATATATATATATATGTATTTGATAATCTCGACAATTAATCTTCTGAGAGTTAAATATTTTATCCGCGCCAACGACTATTTGGTCTATTGACATCGGCCTCGCAGTGAGGGTGTTCACCCTCGAGTATCGAGCGTGGGCTCCCGAGTTCGATCCCTCATCTCGCGCAGTGAGGCGCGATTCGGTGGTGAGTCGCGGCTCCCACGTGTTCGTCCCCAGGTTCTACGTTTGTCGCCTTTTCTCAAAAATTTAACCGCTTAGTTATTGGGTTTGGGTGGTTGATTATATGAAATTAATTTAAAAAATATTTATAAAATTCTAATGTTTCTTTTAAATTATATATATATAATGATTTAAAAAAAAAAGATTTGACCAATTGTGTCATAGCCCATGAATTGGGGTAAGGAATTGGTTAGGTCTTGCAAAGAAAGATTGAATTAAAGTTAAAAGAATCTTAGAAGACCAGACTTATGACTAATTAACTGTACCTTAGCTTGACTATCTTTTTTTTTTTTTTTTAAATCTAAAATTTCATGTAATTTCAAATTATTTTCTTTGTCCATTAGAAGGTTCATGATAATTCATAAATGATATAACAGGAACCGTTACACAATTTAAAAGAAAAAGTTTTTTTAAAATAATTATAATCTCCCATATAGTATTTTTTTTATTTGTTAATAAAAATAGATGAACTACATATTTGTTAAATAGAAGATATAGTGGCAATGAGGCAAAATTTTAAAAATAGAATAAAACTAATTAGTAAATAAAAAAAATAATAATAAATCTATTACTGGTGAATATAAAACTTATAAGATGATAAAAAACTGAAGTGACACCGAACAAATAATATGTTTTTTTTATCTGAGTTCTATGTTGGTCATCATTTCACCAAGAGTAATATTAAGTGAGTCAAAGAAATCAATGTTACATTTGATAATTAACACATAAATCTATTGTTGTAGGATGAACAAGTACCATTCAAATTCAAATTGTAATTCAATATATTTGAATGTTATCAATATTTTTAAACATATTATTATGGGTTAAATTTCATATTTTTTAAAATATAAAGAGAAAAAAAAAAAAAACAACTCATATAACATTGGACGGATTGTCAAAAATAATTTCAAATCAATATATAAACTTGTTAGTTTTCATTAATATGTGATTTTGAATCTAAGAAGAAAATATAAAAATTATTCAATATATACATACATTATGAATAATATTAAAATTGTTAGTTAATCTAGTTATGTCGGCAAACTGAGCACTTCAACGAGATTAATTAATATCTGATTAAAATATTTAATTTAAAAGGAGAGCTTAAAGTTTTGGTCAAAATCATGCTGGACCAAACTGGCTGTTTGTTTTTTTAATTAAAGAAGACAGTTTTTAAAACTTTAAATATAATTAGTATGTAAAGTTAATCTTATAATTATTAAGTTGTTTTGGGTTAAGGGCACGAGTGGGATTGAGTCAAACCTCAACCACGTCTAAGCCAGTTCACAATTCTAATTAATTCGAAATTAATTATTATTATTATATGTTAGTTAAATAATAGTTAAAGGCATGCAGTTATATATAAATATATAAATCAAGATCATCAAACTAAGGATGGGTAAAATTTTAAATTATATAGCACACTGAGACAACTTGAAATTAATGAGAAACTTTTATTTTAGTATATGTTTTCTGTTTGGTTATTTGGTCTTTTTAAAGTTTATGGCCATTTGATGGCAACCATTATATTATATAATCTAATAGTTGTTATTTATAGAAAAAATGTGCAAAATTTACAGTTAGTTATTAACTTATTATGCTGCTACATCATTAAATACTGTTAAACACTGTGAGATACTGCTAACTCTTATTATATATTGTGCATGGTGAATTATAACCGTTAAATGTAAATCTAATGATCACTGTAAAATGTTTCTAAATTTGAAATTTATAGACATTTTCAGAGGACGTGTTTTTTTTTATCTTAAATTTTTAACTCACAAGTTTTTCAAGAGCCACTAACTCTAAACTATTATAAATAAGAAATTGACAATCTTATACGTAAAAAAATTGATTTTTTTTTTTATTAAAAAATAATTAATTTCAAAACTACTTAATTGGTAAGTCAACACAAACTTTTATCACTTTGATTAACTCCTGTTAAAAGAAAACTTTTATTACAGTTGACTTAGTCAACACTAACAAAAACTAAACATATTATTTTTTTTAAAATAATTATTAAATATATTTAGTTATTTATTTATTCATAAAATGTTGGGAGGTGGAGATCTTTTTGCCATGCTGGTAAATCCAAAAATTTGTCCTTATGATAGGAAAGAGGATAGGATGTAAATAAATAGAAGTGGGAACACAAGGGTGAAGGGTGGGGCCCGGTGGGGGTGTAGACTGTGGAGTAGACTAAGTTGGGACCAAATGGGATGCAAACAAAGGAAAGGGAAAGTTGCAACTTGCAAGTCGTCTTCTTCTTCTTCTTCTTCTTCTTCTTCCCTTTGCATTGGTTTGCTCATTTTGTCTCATCCATCCTCACATGATAATCAACTTTTTTTTTTTCATTTTTAATAATAACAATAAATAGTAATAAATATATTATTATTATAAATTTTTAGTAAATCACTAAACTTTGGTTCATTTCCACTTTAATGATCGAAGTTCAATTTATATCAATTTAATTATTCAACATTAATTTGATTTCACTGGGTAGTAAATTAAGAGATTTTGACCCTAAATAAATGATGTGGTTTTTTCTGACGATGCAACATATCCGATGACACAATAACGTATCATGTGGAGAATTAAGCTCCGGGATTTTTAGATAGCACCATATCATTTAGGGGTTGAAATTTGACGATTTCATGCGCTGAAATCAAATCAAAATTAAGCTGATCAACTGATCGCAGTATCAAGTTTGGTGATCGAAAATGAAAAACGAAATGAAAAATTTAATAACTTTAGTAAAAATTTACCCAATGAAAAGTAGTACAACACTGGGATGAAATTATTAAAAAATAAATTAACTAATGAGATTTAGTCTGTATGTGGTAAAGATTTAAATCATTTAAATAAATTAATTTAAATTCAAACTTAGATATTTATTGATTCAAAAATTCTCACAAGAAAAAGACTTACTTCTTTATAGGACTCCGTACCTCGCCCTGCTTCTTGGATCAACAAATGGAAAAAAAAATTGTTAAAAATAAGAAGAAAACAAATATTATTAAAAAAATTAAAATAAATTATTTAAATAGTCACTATACTATTTAAGCACTTTTATTTAAGTCATCCAATTATAGAAAATTTTAATTGAGTATTTCAATTTTAAATTTATGTTTAATTGAGTTTGTCACACAATTTATGCAACATCAGTTAGATTTTAATTTGTATTTAAAACTGAATTATCTTTAATTATATTATTAGACCCTTAATTATAATATAAAGTTGAAATTTTATTATATTATTATATTGTGCCACATATCATGGTTAACATAGCATAAGTGGTATAACATGCGCCACATTAGCCTCCTTTTAAAAACATGATCATGAATAACTCAATTAAACATGAATCTAAAATTTAAATATCCAATTAAAATTTTTGATAATTCTGTCATTCAAATAGAAGTATCTGAATAATTAAGTGACAATTCAAATAATTTATCATATATATATATATAATATTCTTTAAAAAAATTACGTTTAAAAACAGTGCACCTTGTTTGCTAGCAAGGCAGGAAATAGTACGTTTGGAATAACTATATCATGTAAATTAATAACAGATAATATTGTTAAATCAGATTGAACAGAAGATAGATATATTGAATCAAGTAATTAAACAATGTAAAGAATGTTCTTTATACCTGCAATTAAAAGTCAATTAAAAAAAAA
The DNA here is from genome assembly GCF_009730915.1 of Dioscorea cayenensis subsp. rotundata. Lineage (NCBI taxonomy): Eukaryota > Viridiplantae > Streptophyta > Magnoliopsida > Dioscoreales > Dioscoreaceae > Dioscorea > Dioscorea cayenensis. Next base: position 2,034,553 of record NC_052476.1, on the reverse strand, counting down.
AAGAAATTTGACGTCAAAAGAGCAACATGAGCAATGCTATTTCAATAAAAATAACTATTTCCATCACTAAATAAAAAAATTAAATAAGAAAAAAAAACATGTAGTTTTCTCTAAAAAGAGCAGCATGAATTTCTTTTTCTTTTTTTAATTTACAGCAACTTCCAGCCCCAGGACTAGAAAATCTCTTCAGAGAACACAAAACCTTCTCTTACCTGCAGGCACAAACCTTTCATATTTTTCAACGAAAAACAGAGAACTAATTTTGTGATGCTCCGGTGACGATAAACAGCCTACATTGTACAATTCCTTAGATTCTGTCGGTTCCCTCGACAATTTCTCAAGAAACTCCGCATGTACACACAAAACTGCTGGATAATTGAGCGTATCGATCATCTGTTTTTCCCGGCATTCTCCAGATTTGACTTCAAGAATGAGCAGATTGTTTGTGCCCTGATCTGTAGTATACATTAGTGACTAATCCGTGACTCGACGTCAAGCAGACAATGATTTCTTGCCTCTGTTTCACAACTCCTGCTTCAAGCTCAAACCTCAGATTAGAAAGTTGTTTCACTCTGTACAACCATCAAGTTTACAACCTTCCATGTGAACCCATCCGCGGTGTTTTAATCTTAAAAGACATTAACCGATCCTGACATAGTGACGGCATAAGGAAAAGGTTAGAATGTTGAGTAAAGTCTCAAAAAATACTTACAGCTGAGATGATGGGATAACAAGCTCACAAGGTATCAAGCACTGTTAATGCAGTCTGTTTCTGTTATTCCTGTGAATATGTTTCAGCAAAGTCTTTGATTCTCTGTTTGAGGTGCTGCAAAGATAGATAGGTTGTATGCTTATGTTACTGTTTTCTAGAGATGAACGAAGAATATGAAGTGAAACAGACACTTGAATTGCATTTTCACAAATTACTGTTTGAACTTCAAACTACATATTATGTGATGATAAAGAGTTCGAAAGGGTTGCACCTTCACTTCTTCATGCAGCAAGATAAACACCTTTTTCATTTGTTTGTGTTTCTGCAATCAATTAACTCAAAATGATTAATTGTACAATTAACTTCCAAGCATGGCAAGAACAATCACAATCATCCTAGGACTACGAAAATCTTTATAACAGAACAATGCCTAACAGAACAATGCCGAAAAACAATGGTGTGTGGTCTTTAACTGGGTTGTAGATCATGCAAGACTTTGGTTAAAGATCAAATGTGGAGTTCCTGGACCATAGGATGTTTGAGGGGTTTGATAATTACAAGCCATACATTTGGTATGCACAGTCAGTCTATTTGAATATAGAGAACAAGAATCAAGAAAGTCCAAAGCACTTGTGCAAAACATGATGACCAACCTAAATGTAATCATTCAATGATCTATGGAATTTTTTTTTTCAAGTTCTTGTAAAGCAAATAAAACCTAAACTCCTAGCAAATAAAGCCCAAAGACAAGTTGATGAGATTGATGCATCACACTGTGACCAGGGATATATATCAAATATCAATAGAGAATATAAAAATCTACTACTGTTTGGACAAACCCTATCAGTATAATTTGTGCATAGATAACTCAAACTTTCTTCAGAAAACACACTATAAAATCACTAGCATTAATAACAGAAGTATTAGATTTGGCAGTTATTAAATGAAAATTAGCCACCTCTCCATGTTGCCGATACAATTTTCTCAAGTGCTCTAAAATATCATAGTATTCTTCCAAATCTCGTCCTTGGGCGTGATCAAGTTCCTGGCCCAATCCAAGAAAATCATTCCTGCATACATTATATTTCACATCAGTTAGCCACACGTCCATGCAGTTCCGCTTAAACAAGGACACATTTACAGATAAGTGCTTCAGAAATCTGCAGATGGTTAGCCAAAAACAAATTACATTATGTAAAAGATTTCAATATGATACCGAAAATTCTCAAGATTTTTGTTCAAGGAGCAGTAGTGGCCATATTTCTCACGATATTCTTGAACGTATTCCTTGTACCTGGTACAGAATTTTAAGTCAACAACTATAAATCATTTGGTACAAACCAAAGGTAGCACATTACATAGTCATAAGAAAGCACATCATACTTGGAGTAATATCAACAAGAATTGAACAATATAACATAAAAAGATCATAGAAAGGTTGAGTCTTATCACCAGAGCTGTGTACTATGCCTAATTGCAAAAGAGAATATTGAGTTTATCATTTTCTTAGGGGTATTCCCGGTAAAATCACAATAAAAAAATTGTTTACGGTAATGCTTTCAAGAGAGTGAGTAAACTGTTCCTGCCATGTGGTCCTTCTCCAGGTAGTCTAATGATCTGGATACTGACAGACTAAAAAGTGTGTATAATTTGGCCTATGATTATACATTTCTACATTATTCCAAAAGAAAAGCAAGTTGTATGACTAATACTCAGATGTCCTTCACTATGATGATTAAAAACACCACACAACCATCCATATCTCATATTGCTCAGATTCAGGCGAGAATCATTCTGATCTTAGGATGGCCATTGCATGTGTTGATTCTACAAGTTCATCTATACACCAACACAGTAACCAGAGGGGTGTGTGCATATATATCTCAGAAGCATAAGTTTGCCAGTGACAAAACTGAATGAACTGTAAATATCATGCACAAATCTATTATTGTCTCTGAGTCTGTAGTTTAAAGCAAATTTGAAAAAAATTTAACACTTACTGTAAGTAATCTTTAATTGGAGGTTTGAGTTCAGGTTCATCTTTATCATACTTTGTGTAAAAGAAACTATCCTCATCAGAAGATGATTCTCTTCTCCCCCTATCATTAGCATTGCTCTCCACCCATGCAGTATTGTTCCCTTGGCAAGCAGAATCCCTCAGTGAATTTATTTTTTGTGATTTAGATTCTTTAATAGTCTTAGATCCTGTTGGCCCACCACGTTTATGATCGTTCCTTGGAGCATGACTTTCAAGACCAATACCTTCATTTGTTTTTTTCTCAGTTTTACCAACAATTTCTGTTGATTTATCCAAATGAGATACCACTTCAGAATCAACTGGATCTTTTAAAAATGGCTGACCCTGAGACACCATTACTCTTTGCTGAGGCCGAGAAGAAGTTACAAGGTTGTCTTCTATCCTCCGGTCAAAACCATCCTGCTTCCCATTACTCCCACCTCTCATGATGGACGGTGACTGCCTTTTGGAGTCAATGGTAGAATTTGTCATGGCTCTTGCTTTGTTCATATCTTGCTCCAAGTTATTAGGAATAGCAACCTTATTATCCGATGACTTGAAAGAATCTTTTCTCTCAAACAGTCTCTTAACCCCCACATTTTCCTCAGTGGCAGGAGGTTCACGAAATTCACCCAATTCCAGGTCTGAAAGCTCTCTCCTGAGTGTATTTCCTTTCCGATCAACAACTGGTGGATTTAACATGTCAGATCTGCGAAATTGTGGAACCTGTCCACTGTCCTTCAGTTCACCTGATTTTCTGCTGTAGGAGTCAGGGGTGGATGACAGTTTTTCTCCAGCAATGCTTTCTCTCATATTTTTGGTTAAATATCGCTCACTAGAATCACCATTTTCATCTCGCAAATCTTTATGCAGTTTATTTCTTGTCATTGGAACATTTTCATGTAAAGGAATATTTTTCATGGTGGACGCATCAGATTCATCAGGATGAACAGATAATGTTTCTGCAGGTTTGTTGCCTCTCCCTGAATTTTCTACACATCTAGTAGACTTATCTACATTGTTTGAGGCCTTCCTCTTCCTGCCAAAATCACTGATTCTTTGCCCTGGCTGATCACCTTCATAAATAGGTGTGTTCTGAAAATCTGGACCAGGTTGTTTCCTGCCAATGTTTCTAGATGCTTTAAATTTTCCAGGCACTGAAAGACTGTAATCTTGCGTAATGGCTTCAGCATTAGCATTCATCCTCACATTATTATCAGCTTGAAGAATATGATCCTTGTATTGGCCAGGCCTAGATTTTTCAGGAGTTATATTTTGCAAGTCCTCTGAATTGGCTGAATCCTTACTTTTTCCCAAATATAAGGTTTTAGCTGAGCTTGTCGACTTTGACCTCTTAGAAATTTCTGGCTTCTCTTGAAATTCCTCTCTATCAGAAGTCTTCCTAGATTTGGCTTTGGAATTTTTTTCTTTAACACCCATTTTGTCAGGCCCAGATTTTTCACTAAAGATGGTTTGTGTTCCTGTGACACTTTGATCAAAAGTTTGCTGATTCGGATCATCAGTTGAATTTCTTGCATAGGGCAGCAGCCTCTCTGTTTTCTTGTGTTTATCTGGTGAAAATGCTAATACCTCTGCAGAATACCTTGAGTTCATAGGATACGTCTCCAAATCAGCATTCTTAGCAATTTCAGTCCTGAAATTTTCAGAAGCCTTAGGGCCATTATTAATAGGAGACTCAATAATATCAACATCTCTCTCATCACCTACATCAAGATCATTCAAATCTAGCGGTGATGAAGTAAAATGCTCATCTCGATGTCCATCAACATTACCATTTTGTGCTGGTAGACCATCATTTTGTTGCCATTCCCCAGGTGAGGAAGATAGCTTTGCATTGGGTGCCTCAGCTTTATGCTCACCATCCTCTTTCTCATCATCACTTGTCATGATATCTACATCCACATCAGATCCCTCCTTGCTGCTGGAGGAATTATCACTCTCACTGTTGCTGCTGCTTGCGCTTGCACTTCCAGCTGGACTGTGGCTTTGACTCCCACTGTCGCTTTCACTATCACTGCTATCACTGTCACTGTCACTATCACTTCCACTTTCACTTGATGAGTTTGCCCTTGCCTCACTTTCATTACCAGTCTTATCTTTACCACTAAAAGGATCTGGACCACTCGGATTCATGTCAATTACTGTAAAAGGATCTGATTCTTCCTCTAATTTTGAATTGAGTTTAGTTTCCTGCTCAATATTTTCCCGGGAGCCTTTCTCCATAAAGAATGACTCTGCAGCTCCGGTGTGATCATGTGCACTTTCTGGAGAGCTGTGACAGAATAAAGGCAAGTGCATAAGAATCATACCTATATCACAAGGTATTATATCCAAAAGAGAGGTGAGTCTAGAAACAAAGCATCTTGCATGGGATCACTTCACATCAAAGCACAATTAAAAAACCAACTTGGAAATATTTTTTCCCGTGTGGCATGAACCATATCCCTTTAATTGGTTCAACCAAAAACATGAGTGTTTTTTCGGGTAAATAAATCTACATGGGCATTGGATAAAGCAAAATTTGAAAACAAGATTCAATAGCATACGGTTATGTATCTGGATTATCCATCTTTATATGTATATGAAACAAAGGAAAATATAAAAAGTCATCCATAATAATGTCTTAATAAAAATGAGAAAAATCACTTCAAAAAAATCATTGATTCCATTGGTCTATTTCATCATTTCTTTATTTATTTTCTCTATTTCTTCGTTTACATCCTCCATCTTCATTTGTGGTTTTGCAATCTTCACAAATATTAATAAAACTTATAAATGTAAGGGGTCAAGTTCCTAAACACAGGCACAACTTCAATCATCCTGGGAAATCCTTATCGCTGCCTAACCTTAATCCAATGAGTTCAAGTTCCAAAACATGACAAATAATGGCAGAGTTAAATAACGACAAAATTCCTATGAAAACAAGTCTTTGGAAAACATATAGCAAGTGTTAAATGAGATACAAACAAGCTAATAGTCAGAATGTCGGTAAATTTTTAAAGGTAATGTTACTTACAATTACAAACAATGAATTTATAACATCATGTACTAATCAAATCTTTGAAAAATCATTATGTGAAGGTATCATAATACAATAAAATCTAGAGTTAACAGTAGAACATAACGAGTACCTTCCACTTTCAGAGCCTTGTTTTCTGTGATTCTCTACTTCCACTCCTGGCTTCAGAATGTATCTACCGGGTGCCTGGAAAATTGCAATCTGACACCCAAAGTAAAAGTCAATAGGCAAACTTTCCAGTATTTCAAAACACTAGTGAGGCTAGTGACATATAAGGAGAAATTCTGACACAGAAGTTTTGACACTCACATTCTTTAATATACTCTCAATCTTCTTCTCAGCATTTGGAATCATTCCTCCAACTGCTTTTTCTAATGACTGGGATAACATCCAAAGTTATCAATAACACATACTCCGGAAATCAGAACATTTTCCTATGATGTTAGTTGGAATTAGTAACTTCCAAAATTAAGAAAAAAATGGTAGCTTTACCTTTAAATTCATCCCCTTTGGATTTTCTAATAGTCTAGATATCAAAAGGCTCCTTAAATCCCTATGTTGACCAGCAATGCCCCTGTCATTCACATTGCAAGACATTTCTTTGCCAAAGTTGCCAGTGTCTTCCTTGCCTCCGGTCAATGGAGCAAATATTTCCTCGATATTTAGATCCTCTTTTGTATAATTAGCAGCTACAATTGGAGAGGATGATGTGCCAGGTCCAGGCTGCTCAGGAGGAGAGAGCTGAGGTGATACTGCAGGCATAGCCTTAGTTGTATTATTCGAAGATATTCCTCCTTTTGGAAAAGTTTTTGATGAGACCACACTTGGGCCTAAAGCAAACAGCAGGAAAAAATAACAATGGTGATTAATTATTAATTACTGTAAGCACGAATATAAATGAAAGGCAATGGAGTTCAAGTCAACAAAGAATGGGAAGATTTAGAAGAGGATATTACTGGCATTTGCCTCTCACTCCACTTGGGAGGCCCATAAACCAACTATTTACTCACCCTCCCACACCATGAAATATAACTGTAGATCAATACCTCCAGCACATTGTATAACTCAAAATCAAATCATTTTTTTAAATTTATAAAAAAGAAATCAAGAGAAAACCAAAAGAAGAACCTAATTTTACAAATTTCTAAATTTTTATTTTTTTTATTTATTTAAAGTTATTTCATATATCTTTCATCTTAGTATATACAAGCAAAGAATCTGTTTCTTACCTGGGTTCTGCTCACTTTTGTGCTTCTTAAAGAAAGTATCTTTTTTATGCTTCCAACTCATTCTTCTCATACTACCTACAAGAGCCAAATCAAAATCCTTCTGAAGCTGAAATATCAAACAAGGAAAGTGCATAGAATTCCCTCATAACAAGTAATACTTTCTAATCCACCTTTGCCTCGAGAGCTTAATACTAGTGATATTATCATAAGTATCAAAGTACCTAGAACCAAGAAACAAATTTTCACAGAAAGAAGAAATGGGACGGAAACTCACCTTCAACTGCAGCAGCAGCCATTGTTTTGGCCTGGTTCTTTACAGATGGATTTGCAGGATCTAAGACAATTGATCTGATCAAGAAAAGTTGGCAAGGAATCAATAAAAGCATTTAGAGGACATGTTTAAACAATTCAGGAAAGCAATTACAAATGAAGACACTAATTATGCAAGAAAAAAAGGTAATGCCAAGAATAAAATGGCTGAATTGACAAGTTCAAGACTAATGCTGTGGACCTTACATAATTATATGTCAAACAAGGGTATACATGTTTGACTATGGCACCATCAATCATAAGTATGTATATTGACTAAATTCCTATATCAATAATCTTTTCAGCACTGTCATTCCAAAGAAAACCAAGAGAAGAAGTGGCTCTTGATTTCACAATACAAAAAATGTCCTCTCCTTAATAGATAGTAGTACTCAAGAATACATTTGGACCACAGTAACAACTGATAAGAGCCATATAGCAATTTTATCATTTTATAAAATTGATTTTTTTAGTTTGAGCTAATTAACATCACCAAGTGCATGCTTTCTTGGTAGAGCTTTACCAAAGAAAACAGCCAGACACCAAGGTACTCTAGAACTAGACGTCTTCAAGGAACCTAACGCACTTTTAGAGTGGGAAGCTGCTCAAAAAAGTGTATATCTGGGGTGAGTTGGATGACACCCATAAGCAATGGATAATGGATAAACGTTTTTCTTCACTCACAAATTTACAAGGGAATTCTCACCTAAATATGAGCACAAAATAGTGATGAAAAAATTATTTGAGGAAGGAGATACTGGAATAATTTACAAAGAGAACCAACAAAAAGTCATAAACATACTGAACTCAAAAAATAAACTCTAGGTAATTTAAATTTACTTCCGAGATTTGGATTGCCGTTCAGCCTCCTCAGATAGCATTTTGACATGGTTTTTGGTAGATTCGTCAAGGATCCGCTGCACATTTAGTTTGCGCCATGCAGCGCCACGCTCAACAAGCAATCCATGCCCATCCTCTCCGCTTTGCCGTTCCTCATAAATGTCACAAAGGTCACCAAGTTCTCTTGACCATGTAAACCTAAATTCCTTACCACTGATATCAATAACCTGACGAAAAAAAACCACGTGAATTTGGTGTAAACACCAACTAACTATACAAGAAAAAAGATAAATCACAAGGAGAGAGTATGGCATCTGATGGTTTTAGCAAATAACAGCCACTATATATGTGACAAACCTCTATAGCTGGTATAAGGTCTAATAAACCTGCATATGTAAATCTGATACCAAGTTTACCTGCTCTTACTGACTGATAAATTTTGCTAAAGCTTGAAATCATCAAGTTTTTTGAATCAAACATTTCATTATGATCTAATATGGAAACACTGGTAAAGACTATTACTAAAAATGTTAAAGCCAACGGCATGACACACAGATGCAATGGGCTGACAACATACACTTCAGTTTTCTAAATTACCTTGCAAGGTTATAGAGCCCATGACCTTAGTTACCATAAGCTCTTTTTTACTTTCACAAGGAGTAGATAAAATAGTTGAGTTCTGATTGATAGTATATAGCAAGGACAGGAAGAAAAGTTCAAGGAAAGGTGTGCATGCCTCACCCAAAACTTCATCCAATTATGCATATTCACTAAGACTTTTAGGAAAGAGGGTGTTTGCAATAAGTGTTCATATGTTCTTAAACATATTTATCAAATATACTCCAAAATATATTTGAGATTCACCTTAGTCCACTCATCCTTTTGGCAAAGCATCCAAATTAAAAGTTGCATTGGTTGTCACTCAACACTGACTTATATCTCTGCTCATCATTCAATCTATTATTTTTTAGATCTAGCCCTTTTCAAACGTATTGTTTGAGTCTTTTGAAATAAAGACAAGCTCTTCAGAACCTCTCCGAAACTGTATTATACATTGCACCAACTTACTAAGTTGGCCATTGCATTTTCTTTGAAGTTTTCTACCATTGGCAAGCACATATCATCTTAGGTTAATAGCACATATTTTGAGATTTTAATCACTGTTCCAACTGTTCCCATCCTTGATGTGATCCTAAACCCTCATCGCTTCACAGACTGCTGAACTTATAAGGCATAATTGACTTTTTCCTCAACCTCATAAACTATTACCCAAGGTTTCAAATGTGGTTGCCTGCAACATATCACTCAAAAACAACTATCCATGTCATACATTGCTCTACAATCCTATTAAATCTGCCTCTGTTGATCTTTCCTTTTGCTAGCATTCCTCAGCTCATCAATTTTTCCCAAGATCCTATAATTACTCATATTTCTTGCCACAACTAACATTATGCCAGTTCTACAAAATTCAAACCCTTCCCCCTAAATCTTTCATCTTTGCACTAGAGAAAACATTATCCATACTCTCTGCTAAGTACCAGTTAAATATTCTTACTTGACAATTAGTTTGACTGAATTTTCTTCTGTCTTTTTTTTTTAGTTGCTTAAAATTGCATTAGCTATAGTGTTTGCAGTCCACTTATAACCAAACCCTCCTCCAAATATTCACTAAATCCTCAACCCTAGAGTCCTCAACATCATATGAACAATTAAAGATAATGCCTATCAATTACTCCAATTAACATCATCCTCCAACTATCAGGAAATCCTACATTAACCCATCAAAGAAATCTCCGTCCATTCCACCCCAATCTCCGATCTTTAACTATTCCAGACTAGATACCACAACTAAATTCCTAGTAAAAAAACTCAAGAAAAACCAATGCCCTATTCAATGCCAATTCAAAAGAAAAAAATAAACAAATAAGAACCAATACACAAAATCAAACCCACGACAAATAAAAAAGGAAGTGAGGGAGGACGATCAATGGCACCCACGTTTCCAGAATGATTGTTCGGATTGGAATCAAACTTGATCCTCGCGGCGCCGCCCTGGGCCTCAGCGCGCCTGATCTCGTTCACGATGTCAGGGGTGAGCCGGATAATAGCAGCGAAATTGAGTGAAGGTCCAGGAACAAGGCTGAAGGATTCCTCTCGAGAGGGGGGCTCACCGCCTCCACCTCCAGGGCCCTGGCGACCGCCGCGCCCCGCGCCTCTAGCTGCAGGAAGGCGAGCGCCGGGTCGAGGAGGGGGTGGCGGGGGCAACGCCCGCTTCCCGCCGCTACCCCTCCCGGAGCCGCCGGCGCCGGCACCGCCACGGCCGAGCTTGAACATCGCCGGCGAGTACGAGGGTTTGCTCTGTCTCTCCCTTTCGCTCTCGCTCTTTCTCAATTGAACAACGAGACCTGACGGTGAGAAATCGGACCCGGGTTTGACCCAATTTACGGCGCTTATTATTATTATTATTATTATTATTATTATTATTATTATTATTTTGCACTTCTTCAAATCCAGAGGCAAGCTATCTGTTATTAATCTATAATCAAACTGCCGTTTGGTTCACGATAATAATATATTATTATTATATAATAAAATTATCATAGTAATAATATCTGAAATGTTATATACCCGGTAATATTATAGTGATTTATAAAAAAAATATTTAGTTCGAAACTCATATTATATAGTAATCTAATTTGGTAATGTTCTAAATTTCCCAAAATACATTTGTGTCTACTATTTTATTTTATGTAAATTTAAATTTAAAGTAAAATAAATTTTAGATAAAAATTTTTGAATTTTCGAAGTTAAACGTGTTCCCAAAATAATGTTATTCAATTTTATTTTTTTATTCAATGATTAAAGTATGAAAATTATTATTTTAAATAAAAGATATATTTGTCCAAAAAAATGTTCACATTATCACCCATTTGGTAATCCAATATAGCCACTTATTTTGATGGTAATGCGATTACCAAGTTTTTTGATAATCTTCCAAAGTTGGTAATCACAGATTATCATCAATATTACCACCACTATCAATCTAAACATGGTAATCTTTTCAGATTAACATGTAACAGACAGTAATGTTTTTACATTACTGTGAATCAAACGGTCCCTGATTATTTATGAATGTTTTTTATTTCAGTGAAAAATGAGAGGAACAGTTATCACATCAAAATTGTTCAATTATTATCTCGATAATAACCTTTTAATCATAGCCGTTGAATCTGAGTTACACCTCATGGAATTTTTTTTTAACTAACCAATGCATTCTCTCATAGGCCTTGTTTGGATTAGCTTAATAAAAAAGTCTTTTTAAGTTTGGTAGAAGGACTTTTTAAAAAGTCTTTATGAGAGTAAGTTAAAGTCTTTTTCATATTTTTATGTTTGGAAGTGTTAATGTAGAAGACTTTTTATATATGTAAAAGTTGTTTGGATATGCATTCTTAAAAGGACTTTTTTCAATGTCAAATTACTAAAATGGGCCTTCATTGGTTTATTATAATAACAACACTAATTCTAATACTAATATACTAATATACTAATATTAATATAAATATAATAATACTAATATGAATACAAATACTAATTAATATATTAATAATATATGAATACTAATATGAATACTAATATACTAATACAAATACAAATATACTAACATACTAATATTAATACTAATATACTAATAATAATAATAATAATAATAATAATAATAATACTAATATATTAAAAATAATACTAATATACTAATAATAATACTAATATAAATACAAATACTAATATACTAATAATAATACAAATACTAATACAAATATACTAATATACTAATATACTAACATACTAATACTAATACTAATACTAATCCTAATCCTAATGACTATGATTATAATTATAATTATAATCATAATTATTATTATTGAAAAACAAAAATATAAAAAGCATAGTCATTTCTTTATTTGATAGTGTCGAATCTCAAGTAATTTAATAACTCCAAAAATAGCTGAAGGTTTTGCTCCAAAAAGTACCATAAGACCAGGCATTTTTCGACCTTTTTATCGCACTACGCTGTGCAGAAAGTAATACTAAACGTGATTTTTCGATGCATGCTTAACTTAAAAAGCGACTTTCACGAGCTTTTTAAAAGTTTCCAATCCAAACACCCCATAATCAAATACAACCCTTAGCATTATTTTTTTTGTTATGGTTGCCGATTCTCTCTTTTCACTTTTCTTTTCTTCTGTTCTTTTTTTTTTACTTTTCGTTCTCTATATGGTCTATTTATATATATAATAACTGATTTTATTTTTTAAAAAAAATATTAATTTAATTTTGTAATTTGCTTCAACTATACTTAGGTTAAAATCCGTGTATAAATAAATCGAATAGGAGGGAAGAAAATTTGTATTTTTTTTTTATACATGATATGGGTGAATGAGTTGAAATAAAACGCAATTGGGTCACCAACAGGGGTTTATTGAAGCGGTAAATATTTGGATTACTTAAGCAAATTATTTCGAATTTAAATATTTATGTATTAAAAAAAAAATCTGTTGGGAGAGATTTACATACAGGGGTCTCAACGCCTCATTCTTAAAAATCAATAGGTCAAAAAAAATATATATATACACTATTGGGTCAGTGGTACGCAACTTTTGTGTATTACAAATTTTTTATTAAAGTAGAGCTTATGTATTACAAATTTTTATTTAATTTTAGATTAAAGTTATATGACATTGTTAATGAACATCAATGCAATTTAAAATAAATATAAATTTATATTTTAAAAAAATATAAATATTGTTTAATTTTGGAAATTAATAATATTAATAAACACCACTTATTAAAAATATTGTAATTCTTAATTATTGATTTTGATGTGATTAGTTAATCATGATGTATTTGTGCCTTTTGTGCCAAACAAACCACTTCAACACACATGCAAATGTTTTCAATAAATGTTTGCATATATAATATTTCATGAGGTCAATTTTTAACTTTTAAAAACCTCCTTGATTGTGTCAGACTTCAGGAAGGAATATTTAAAAAAATAAATCAAGAAAAACAAATGAAACTCAAGTCAAACATGGAATTATATAAAACAAATAAACAAATAAATCAATCCAACAAATCATATTTTTCCTAACGATAGTAACATGTTGGACAATTAAACCAATAGAATACCAATAAGATTAGTATAGATGATTAGATTGATTAAATAAATGGTTTTGAAATCAAATAGTTATGCAAAAAAACTTATCGAAGAATATATACACTTTATAGAACTTTTAGGATTTTTTTTTTCCGCATTAGTTTAGAGCTTATGAACCAAGTTCTTTAAGGTCGAATCCTTAAATTAAAAAAAAAAACTCACCAAAAAATATATATATATTTAATAGAACTTTGAGCATCCTGTCCACATTGATTTAGATCTAATGACTTATAAGAACTTAAAAAAAAAAAAAATTAATTGCTTTAAGTGACATTGTCATGATGGCTCATACACATAATATGTAAAATAAAATCAAACCAATAAAATAATTGCTTTCATCTTCAAATTTATATGTATATATATGTATACAAACTTCAAGCAAACATGAACTCTTATGTCATTCTTCATGGGAGACAGTGGTTGCATGATTAAGAAAAAGAAATAAAAGTGATTACATGGAGTTAATAAAAGCGATGTTTATATTAAATGACAACAATTATTTAGTTAATTATGCAACAATCCACTTTTTAAATGCATTTCAATAGTTGAGACAACAAGAGAATATGCTTCTCAACGTTGAAGCAAAATAGAATCAAACCGGTATGCTACACGTGCGGAATTGTTTGACTTCCATATTTTTTAAAATTCCAATTTAAATTGAATTTTACAATATTTTTCAAAAAATAAAACTATTTAGGTAATTAAAACAAGGATTTTTTTATTTTTTTTAAGCATTTACCTTACAAATTAGTACATGTGTAATTATTTAAGCAGTGTTGTAGTAGTACTGTTCATCAGTTCATGTACCACTCTGCCTTATATACTATTCCCAGGGGTGCATGGAACGTGGATCTTTTAAGTCACCTATGGTACACTGTACATCTCAAGAGGTCGTTAAATTAATATAACTATTGAACCTTACTTGTTCCATGACAGTGCTTGTCGTTTTAGTGAAAAATAAATATTTAGCTTAAATATTTATATTTATTATTAATAATTAATATTAACTTCGTAGGAACAGTTTAACATACGCTACTCCCTCGACACACCAGATACCTTTAGAAGCTTCGCACGCAGTCGCCGCACGCGACCACAAAAGCATCCAGAATGCCCGATGTCATTAGTCCACAAGATCGTGCACCGAGATTCGTGTACACATTTAAAGATATAATCCAACGGTTAATATTATGCCCGCATGAGCGAACGTTCTCACAGTACTCCACCAACTTCAAAAAGTCGTTGACGGTTCCCGCGTCCTAAATAAACCGCCAATGGCAAAACCGTAAATAACGAGAAAACTGAGGCCAACCACAAAAGAGAAAAAAAGCCGCCGTCTTTGAACTCCATTCCAACTCCTCTGTTTCCAATTCCAACAATTTTCATCTCTTCTTCAACTTCTCTTTCTATATAAATCATCCAAATCAATCAAACAGTAGTAATCTCTTTTAAGTTTGTTTTGTGAACAATTTGGAGGATGAGTTTGATTTCCATTGGTAATGCAAGCAATTTGCTTGTGAATTGTCCTGTTCAATGGAAGTGTAAGTCTTTCACTGTTTTCCGGGGCTCGGTAAGGCCGGAATGGAAGATAAGGAGGGAATCAGTTGTAAAAGCTGCTTTGATGGAGGTGGGAAGGTCCGGGATGGATTTTGGAGAGTCGGGTTGGAAGGAGTATCAAGAGGACTTTGAGAGACGGTTTCGGATCCCTCACCTCACGGATTCGTTCCCGGAGCTTTCTCCAATCCCTTCCACCTTCTGCCTAAAGCGAAGGTATGGTTCTTGAATGATTTTTTTGAGCTTTTGTAGTTTTTGTTGTCCTAACTATGCATTTTATGGTTCATGATCAGTTAATCGCTTATTGCGATGTGTTTTTCAGGCGTCCAATTATCGACGATTATTTTGATTGTTGTCCATCTGCTGAACAATGGAATGGGTATGTCAACAATGATGATAGAGTCCTACTTAAGGTATATGATTCATTAAATTGATTGAGTTCTGAGTCAAGAATTGTCCTTTAATCAAATTAGTTTATCATCACGTTTAAACATTTAGGTGATAAAATACTCATCTCCGACATCAGCTGGTGCAGAGTGTGTTGATGGCAATTGCTCATGGATTGAACAATGGTAACTTTTTTAATTTTTTGAATTAAACATATCTCTTTAGACATTATGCTGTAAAAAAAGTTGTTGATCCACATTCAGTTATATCATCAGCAATCTAAATTTCATATAAAATGCAGGGTTCATCGAGCAGGTCCAAGAGAAAAGATTTACTTCAGACCAGGAGAAGTTAATGCAGCAATTGTAACTTGTGGAGGACTTTGTCCTGGTTTAAATGACGTTATCCGGCAGGTATTCCATCAACAAATTCTCATGTTTACCAAGTTATAAGTGTATGCATTTAAATAAGAAGTAGACCAAAAAAAATCAGGATTTAATTATTGTGCTATTTTGTGCAGATTGTTATAACTCTTGAGATGTATGGTGTCAAAAGGATTACAGGATTACGGTTTGGTTATAGAGGTTTCTCTAAGGACGTCCCTGAAATACCGGTATGATGACATCACGGTAAAATTTCAGAAACCAAAAGTCTTCACCGGCATGATCTTATTCGAAAACTATCTTATGTTGCAGCTTTCTCGGGCAGTAGTTCAGAACATTCATCTTGAGGGTGGCAGCTTACTAGGTGTTTCTCGAGGGGGTCCCAATACCAAGGATATCGTAGATAGTATGCAGGTATTTCAATTTTTCAGTTGATTTTTAGTTGTTGTACTTGCATTCATGATTTCATTCTAATCAAAATTCTAATCCTTGATGTCAGGAAAGAGGTGTCAACATGCTCTTTGTTTTGGGTGGTAATGGAACTCATGCCGGCGCAAATGCCATTCACGAAGAGGTTAGTTTAATCTGCTTAAATTGAATCCAATTCTATATTGAGCATATATGAAATGAAGTTTGTTTTCCTTTTTTTTGTATCAAAAGCAATTGATAAATGTAATTTTATCTTTATTTGCAGTGCCGTAAGAGACGGATGAAAGCAGTAGTTGTCGGAGTCCCCAAAACAATTGACAATGATATTTTACTGATGGATAAGACCTTCGGCTTCGATACTGCTGTCGAAGAAGCACAAAGAGCAATTAATTCAGCTTACATTGAGGTATAACACCGATTCAGTTCTTTCCAACTTTGTACAAATTAAGAATGTATCTGATAGTGAAACTTTCAGGCTAACAGCGCTTATCATGGAATCGGTATCGTGAAACTGATGGGCAGAAGCAGTGGATATATAGCCATGCACGCATCGCTTGCTAGCGGACAAGTTGATGTGTGTTTGATTCCGGAGGTATATAAAGTTTATCAGAAATTAATTTGAAACCAAAACAATTAATTTCCTTCTGATGATCATCACCTTTTTCCTACCCTCAAGGTATCATTTAATCTCCATGGCCCCAATGGTGTTCTAAGACATCTAAGGCATCTCCTTGAAACTAAAAGATCAGCTGTTGTTTGTGTTGCCGAGGGAGCTGGCCAAGTGAGTTGAATACCTTCTATATATATATATATATATATCCTTTAACATATCGAATAACTTATAGTTATTTTTTACTGCAGAATTTAGTTGAGAAAACAAATGCAACTGATGCTTCGGGAAACATAGTTTATGGAGATATCGGTGTTCATATTCAACAAGAGGTGAGTTTCTTCAGAAAAGATAAACGAAATGTCTGTAAATCGATACTGATCTTTTACTGATTTTCACAGATAAAGAAGTACTTTAAGAACATTGGTATGCTGGCCGATGTCAAGTACATCGATCCTACATACATGATAAGGGCATGCCGAGCCAATGCGTCTGATGGGATTCTCTGCACTGTTCTAGGACAAAATGCTGTGAGTTTATAACTGCTCAAATAGCAAAAACACAAACGAAATTTCCCGAGTTTCTTATTTTGGATACATTTCTGCAGGTTCATGGTGCATTTGCTGGATACAGTGGAATTACAGTCGGCATTTGCAATACGCATTACGTCTATTTCCCAATTCCGGAAGTGATTTCGCATTCGAGACAGGTTGATCCAAATAGTAGAATGTGGCACCGTTGCTTAACATCTACAGGCCAGCCTGATTTCTTCTGATTTATGAACTTTGTTTACAGTTTCATGAAACTTTACACGAAGAAAGTATTCATGTTCTTTATAATTAGTTTTCTATCTGTTTCATATCACATTACTCAATCTTTCCACAATGTAATATACAATGTATAATTCATAGAGTACAGAGTTTTGTTATCAGGAATCAGAAATTCTTATAATTGCAATAAATCAAGTTTCACTTATATTATCAAAAGAATGATGTCTGATACTATTCATTGATTTGTTCACAAATTGTACACTATGGTCTAATACTATTTATCAATAATGTTTGGTGTGATCATGGTGGTGGATCACCGGTAGGAGGAACAGTATTTTCTCCCTTTGGGAGTTGTATTATATAAGATTTATTTTTAGAGATAGTTAAAGTATTGTAATGAGTGCACCTCCATACATAACAATCTTTTTTACGAAATTTGTCATTTTTATTAAGAAAATAATAATATTATTATAAATATTTATTTGAATTTATATCATATTATTTTTTTATTAAAATAAATTTCATAAACCACTCAAAATGTACTTAAAAAAAATAAAAAAGTGAGATAAAAATAGGCTAAAAGACCTTTGGTCTAGGTGGGGTAATAATCTTGTTTGTGTACTAAACTATACCCATATTTCAAAATGGATACTACATTTCAATTTGTTTCTTTTCGGATACTACATTTTGATTTCTGTTCAGCGGGAGGATACCTGCGTGAAGAAGAAAAAGAAGAAGAAGAAGAAGAAAAAGAAGAAGAGCAACAACATAAGCAGCAACAAAAGCAGATGAAGAAGATGAAGAAGAAGAGGAATGAGTTCACCGGAGAAGAGGGATGAAGAAGATGGTGATGATGTGACCCTATTTTTTTTAAATGACATGGTTTTTCTTTGGTGACATGTATTAAAAAATAATAACTGAAGGTTCACATCAGCAAATGACCTGTCAAAACCCGCGCCACATTGTTGCTCCTGCATCCACGCCAACTTATTCCCATCGGAAACGCGCGGGTATCCTCCCGCTGACCAGAAATCAAAGTGTAGCATCCGAAAAAAAACAAATTGAAATGTGGTATCCGTTTTAAAATATGGCTATAGTTTAGTACCCAAGCAAGATTATTACCCGGTCTAGGTGCACTAGCCCATCATGTAAGATATTACATATAAGCAAGAGCCCAATCTATGTCCCCCGGCTTGAAACACGATAGAAATGGTAGTGCCACAGGATCCCCCATGCATAGTAAAGACATAGGAATTGAGTGCGTGGTATCTCAATACTTATGCATAGGGGCTGCAAATCAACCAAACCGCTCACGAACTACTCGAAGCTTGGCTTGGAGAAGGCTCGTTCATTAAGTAAATGAATCGAGCTCGAGTTTAATTTTTGAGTTCAAATTATTAAATGAGCGGAGCTCGGGCCACATGTTGCTCGCCTCGTTAAGGCTCACGAGCCTGCTTGTTAGGAGGCTCGCGAGCCTATTAATGGGCAAACTCGCAAGCCTATTAATGAGCTTGCTTTGTGAGCATGCTAAACGAGCTCATTAACGAGCCGAGCTCAAGCTCGACTCGTTTTTCTACTATAAATGAACTTCTTTTGAGCCAAACTTGAAGCGACCTCGAGCTCGGCTCGTTTTTAATTATAAATGAGATTTTTTTTCGAGTTGAGCTCGAAGCTACTTCTAGCTTAATTTTACTATCTCGAGCCAAGCTTACAAGTTTGGCCTTGAATCGAGCTCGAGGTTATAGCTAATTTTGTAGAGCTAAGCTCGAACAACTCAAATCTCGCCTCAGCTTAGCTCGATTGCACCCCTACTCACGCACGCCCTTTGAATATAATAGCTCAAATGCATGTGTGGTTATACATCCATACTCCCTCCGTTCCTTTTTACTTGTCACATTTACCTAATGCACACCGATTAAAAATAGTTAGTTAAAATTAATTGGTCACCTATATTTTATAAAAAGTTTTATTATTTTTTAAAATTACTCCCATTTTAAACCCCACTAGTGGAATATATAATTTAATACATAGTTGATTGTGTTTTATTGAAAATTATACAAGTATATTAATTTAAAGGGTAAATTTGGAAAAAAATATTTAATGCTACACAAAATTTCTAATGTGACAAGTAAAAATGAACAAAGAAGAGCTCCAAAACGTAACAAGTAAAAAAGAACAGAGGGAGTATAAAAAATTCAACCTAATGAGCAAATTTTAATTTATATATAAATATATCATCAATCATATATTTATTTATCAATTTAATTATAAAATTAGAAAATCTTTACTCGCAAATGATTCACAATTATAAATAAGAAATAAAAAAAATTAAAACAAAAAAGAAGTTTAATAGGGCCATTCTTTTAAAAAAAAATAAAAAAAACAGCATCTAATACCATTCCCTAAAGAATGAAAAAGGTTGGACCCAAAGGAATAACATGGCTCTTCTTAGTCTATTAAGGTTTCCATCTGCTTCCGCTTCTCCGCCTCCTTATTCTCACCGGCGTAACATCGCCACTACTGCGCTTCTCCGCCGTCGTGCCCCGCTCGTCGGCGCTCTCTGGGTGCTCAGTCTCGGCACCTTCACTACCTTCGCTTGCAGAACGGGGTGCTCTCTTTCTCTCCCTTTTCTTAGGTCTATATCCATCTCACTCTCTCTCTATCTCTCTCTCGGAATTGTGGAAATGATGCGAAGTTTTGGTTAATTCTGGATGGATTCTTGTGTTTTCCTTTTCAATGTTGTAAATCTGGCTATTATTGTAGATTGATCCGGAGTTTTTGTTTTCCCTATGCTTATTTAGGGTTTATGAGAATTGGTTTTTAATAATTATTAGAATATTTGGGATTTTTTGGTTAATTTCATCAACACTATCAATTTTGCAAAGCGATTAACACAGTTGAAAAAGGGGTTTTTTAGTTTCTGAAAAATTATGAAAAGGCTTCATCTTGGTTGTGGATTTGCCCGGTTGTGTTTGTGTTGAATTCACTACTCACATTAGAATTTCTGGGATCAAAATTGCATTTTTTTTTTTCTTAGCCTTTGTTTTGATCATGGAATGATATGACAAAATACCCAACTTTTGTTTACTGGTTTTCTTGGATGGAAAAATTAGCAGGTCAAAGGGAAGAACTCTCCATTCCACTGCTATGGCATCGGCTTCTACCACAGTACCTTCTATAGTTGTTTATGTCACTGTTCCAAACAAAGAAGCAGGTTGATCTTGATGTCTTTTTCAGCTTACAGCCTTACACTTATGTTATTGTGCACTCTTTCAGCTTTTATGAGAAGTTCTTTGTTTGACATGATTTGTATGTATGGTATTGTATGATGAATTCGATGTTTTCTTATCAAAGGTTATACTGCTAGGTAGCTGAAGCAATATTTTCATTATCTTACTTGCTTTAGCAATGCTTGATCTTGTGCAATGCCGTTGAATAAAGACAAACTCGATCTTTCTGATATATGATCTTAGAAGAAATCTTGGAATGGTTTAGTCTGATCTAAATGGATATTCTGATGCTGAAATTTTGTACTGAAAATGCTGGCTGTTCAAGATGACTTTCTAATGTGATAGTTGTATTAGTCTTAAGTTATGATTAGCATGATTTTTTTGTTTGACTGCAGGCAAGAAGCTTTCGGAAAGCATCATCAAAGAAAGACTTGCTGCATGTGTCAATCGAGTGCCAGGCATGCGCCTTGTTCTTAATATTTTTTATATTAAAAGCTTGAAAAGTCTATTATGCTTTCCGAAATTGATAGCAATAACACATGTTAATAGAAATTAATTGCAATAACACATGCTAATAGAGCTTGAACGTTTAGATTGTTCTTTTGATTGTTCGGTTGACATTATATACTGATTCCTTTGCATTAAATATTTAATACTATCACAAGTATGCGTGTAGGTACATTGATGTTAGTTGAGTAGAAAACACCTTAATTGAGTTAACAAAAAAAAAAAAATGTTAAATTGTGGATTGTCTACTTCATCCTATGAATTTTTCAAAAGTTATTTCTTGATAAACGTCGACTCCTCTTAGCTTTGTTTTCATAGAGATTAATCCCCAAGGGTTTATCCTTCTGAGCACAAGTATTTTTGTCATTGCAGGTATTGAATCCGTGTATTGGTGGGACGGTAAGGTACTGAACTAAATCCCTAGCTTCTTAGATACGCAGACAAATGAATTACATCCAACAAATTATCCAATGATCGGTTTCTTGTTTTACAGAGATATCCTGCGCATAGTGTGAATAAATTCAATCTTTTTCTTCTTGTTTCCTTTTCAGGTACAGTCTGATGCTGAGGAACTACTCATAATTAAGACAAGAGAGTCCCTTCTCAATGCCTTGACTGAACATGTGAAAGCTAACCATGAATACGAGTAAGTTCCATTACTAACAACTATGAGTCAGCAATTTAAGGCCCGTCCGTCGGATATTATACCATCATGATCTTTGGAATAATATGTACTTCTTGTTTGTATAAGTTCTGGTTAATATCGGAAAGTTCAATCAATTGTTTAACATGTCTCGCGTTAATTCACAGCCTTCCGGAAGTCATTGCTTTACCTATCAAAGGCGGTAACGAGAAGTACCTCGAGTGGATCAAGAACAGTACCAAAGACGAGTGATGCTGCAAATTGTGAAGTGCACTGTAAGTGCTTCTGGATCTAAAATGCGGAACATATTGAGCTCTCGAAGTATCTATAGTACATTATATGCTCCAAGAAACGACGTCTTATCTTGTAATAAATCCTGAATGCTGCTGTATGAATCTTTTTTGGTTAACATTCGCTTGAGTGAAGAACATAAGGCTATATTTCGTATGTTGTATCTACTTTCGATTATCGTCAGCTCATTGCATTTCGTGTTGATGGAACTTAGAGATGCCGATAAAGTGAGAATTTGTTCGAATATTCGATTGAGTCAAAATGTATGGTTGTATTTTGTTTGCGATGTTATGTACATTTTTGACTTAATTGATGTTATTGATAATTAAATACAACCAAAAGATTGCGACGTTCATTAAAGTAAACATATTGTTGATTTTTTTCAATGCTTGTGTCTCTTTTTTTTATCCCTATACAAAGTGTACATGATGTTGTTTGTATTATTATTTGACCCATTCAGTGAATAACAATCAATTGATGAAATTTTAATATATATTTTTTTTTTGTATAAAATGGATGAAAATATTGAACAAAATGCTGTCTTTTTTTAAAAAAATCATAAATTCATTTAAAAATTTTAATTGAAATTTATTAAAAAAAAAATTTAATGTGTGTACGAACAAGTCCGGCCTGCACGTCTGTGTGTTTTTCTTCAACTTGATGACGTAATCCTTTTTCTTGCATAAACGCCCTTAAAATGTTTTATAATTTTGTGTACTTTAAAATGTTTTGCATCTGTACCCTCAAAATATTATTTATTTGCATGCACACTTTTTTTACTTGACTTTTCTTGTTATATTTGAACATATAAACGTTTTATTTATTTTAATTTTTGAAAGTAATATTTATTTTTGGCATGTTTTAGTTTTAGTGCTGTCTACTGCTCAAGGCATTGGATTCCATCAACTTTTGTTCAATTTATTCCTCTAAAATTAGATTTTTTGTGGTACCAAATTATTCTCCAGAAAAGATGGAACAATTCATTTATTCTTATTAATTTTAATTGACATGATGAATTTTTATATCAAATTATTCATTGCATTTTTCCAATTTCATGCAATCTGTGGTTATTATTTCACTGATAAATATTTTGTTATTATCTACAAAAAGATTCTGTTTGCCACTCCGCCGGGGAAGGAGTTTTTTCTTATCACACCCTGAAAAAATTTCAAATTATTTGGTACAATGTAAGAGACCACCATTCAAAGTTTCGAAGTACACGCTTTTTGGCAAAGAATTTTTTGATAATTAATTGATTTAAATTGTCATAAAATCAAGTTATAATAATTATTATTATTTGATAAATTGGTGATAAGTGGTTAAAGTCATGTCTCTTATTTTAAAAAAATCAAGATGTGCACATGTGTGAATCGTAACTATAAATTTAACAATAGATTAGAAATCATGAGTTTCAGAGATCTATACCAATAGATCAAAAGAGTTGGCAGTTATTTTTTATTTTAATATGCACAAATAAATTATTATATATATTTAAAATTTAAAATAAATAAGATTTTAATACCTGAAATTTTGATCAATATCCAAAAAAAATTAAGATAGATTTTTTTTTTCACTTATATTTATATAATTATCAACTCTATGCTGCACAACCTCTATATTTCGTCATATTTATAAAAACATAAAATTTGAAATTTCTCAAAAATTACTAAAAACAAATAAATATTTTATATCTTGTGATGTTCTAAAAAATTGGTAAATTTGAGAAAAAAAAGGTTGACTGTCAGCTGAGACTCAGAGTCAACTAAGAACTAGAAACATAAACAAGGGACCAAAAGATAATTTTTGGAAACAATAAGAAATTCAAAACTTTTAAAAGGTCTAAAAGGTAAAAAATCATTAAAGATTTCCTTTATATTATCTATTTCATTGCAAAGTCTCTCTTTGGATCGCTGGTTTCAGAGGTTCAAGCGGAGACGCCATTGCTGCTCATCGATCCCAATCCTCTATCGCTGTGATTCTCTCCTTTGGTTTTGGAATCCGAATCCTCTGTTTGTTTGCCAAAGATGGGTTTTTCTCTCATGGAGGTGAGTAGTTCTTGGTGGAAAGGAAAGAGGGATTCAAAAGGTTGTCTTCTCTTTGAGAAAAGATATATATATATTTTTTCTTAAAATGGTTTTGTGTGCTGGATTTTCAGGGGTTTACTAAGTCTTTGGCGATGACCGTGCTGTCGGAGATCGGAGATAAGACTTTCTTTGCTGCTGCTGTATGTTTTCAATTCGTTATTTTGTAGTTTGTCTGGAATTTTGTGATGATTTTAGTGGTTTTGGGTTTTATGGGTGTTTAGTTTTTTGAAGGTGATTGAATCTTTTATATTCAGAGTTAAAGTTTGGATTTTTGGTATCTTTTGAGTTTGGCCTCTTTTTTCTTGCTACTCAAAGATTTTCCATGTTTCTTTTGTTGGGGAGTTCTAGTAATCACAGAATTCAAGCAGGAAATTATCTTTTTATAAGTGAAAAATCAGCAAGCTGAAGCCATGGGAGATCTACCGTAGAAATTTCCTAAGCGTGTGGTTGGGTGTAGGGAAAATAGAGAACAAGGAAAGGAGTTCAGAAGGGATTTTTTTTTTTTTTTAAATTTGGTGTTTGGGTTGAAGAAAACAAGATGGATAAGAAAATGAGAGAAAGTGCATTGATAACAATTTGTTTCCTTTTTCTTTTGTCATTTTGCTTACTTTCCTTTTTCCTTCTGTTTTTTTTCTGCTATGAACAAGCAGCCTGAAAGAGCTTGAAATTGAATGTTGTCATAAAAAGATTTTCCTATCCAAAAAATTATACTCTTAAGAAGAAAACAGTCATCATCCTGCAAATAGTTAGGCACTTTAGTTGTCACTTGTCACAAAGTGCTGCAGATCTCAGCATGTGGAATTTCGAAAGACATGTTTTTGGTTATGCTCTAGTGGACTTTGGTATCAGAAGAAAATAATTAGGCATAATAGGGGTGAGCCTGGGCCAAAATACTTTTTTTTGTCAGTGTGGTGGTCGATTTTTTATGCTTTCTTTTGCCTGCTTTTAGTTTTTATGGTTGCGGTCGCATTAACAAAAGTGACTGCCAAGATAGAGTTCATTTTGTCACCTGCTTAAATGAAAAAAATTTTGTGTGCCAGAATGAAAATTGTAAAACAAATGCTACCAGCTGTTGTTGTTCTCAGTTACTGATAGATAGTCATCTTTGCCTTTTGTAAAAGTTTTCAAGCATTGATCTCAAATAGTTTGGTTCATGACACTGCAGTTTTGCCTTTTGCACCTCAAGTTTTTTTCTTTCAATTTGGACTGCGCACACCAAACTGCCCACGTAATTGTAATTACCATGATTGGAAGCTAAAATGATCTGTTCTATATATCTAACATTCATTGATGCTACTTATCAGCATATTGTTATTTCATTAACTGGGTTGTTTAGAAAATACCAGCTCGCTATGCTCATAGTTATCATATTTACATATCATGTGAAAATCCGGTTTTCAAATTTCCATCTATTTTTCTCACTTGACATTTATCTGAAAACCTTTGAGTTGTGGGGAAGCTTGTGTCATTCTTTAGCATAACTTATCAGAATATATCTTTTTGAGGTTCTTCTCCCAATAATTATGTCAGACTCAAATTGACTATTTATTGGTATTGAAGGCTATATATTTAGCAAAGTGGACCATTTGTTTTTCCATCTTTCTTTCAGCAGTTGGCATTTATATATATATATATATATATATATATATATGGGCAATATTTGATGATGGCGTATGTTTTTTTTAAAGATCTTGGCAATGCGCCATCCAAGGAGGCTTGTCTTAGCTGGATGTTTGGGAGCACTGATTGTCAGTCTTCTTTCCTTTTCAGTTTGTTTTATGATGCCTTGTGATTTCTTTACAGCTAGTAATAGTAAAATTTTCTCTTTATTTAATTTTAGGTGATGACTATACTCTCTGCTCTTCTCGGCTGGGCTGCACCAAATCTGGTAATCTTTTTTTAAGTGAGAAGGAAAACCCTCTATATCTGTACTGTCCACTTGCTTATGTTTGCAAATTTTTCTATAAAATACATTGTGTTGTGTTTCGTACATCAGTTATCTTGTATAACTTGGGGTTAAGATACGTTAAAATCATTTTTTGTCGCATGGAAATCCTTTTTTTATGCATAACTCCTAGAGTAGTACAGTATTTTGCACGAACTTCACATACTCTATTTTGCTAGACTGTTACCTCTCTTTTTCCATTTTGTTGCAATAACATCAAATTAAAATATGAAATTAGTAGCTCAACCATTGGATAAATATCCATTTTGCAGTTTGCGTATGTTCTATTTAGCTGTTATCATGAAAGTTCCTAACCTCTGCTTTTAAGGTACATTAAGCTCTCCAGATTGGAGTGGTGATAGCATAATTAAATAAAGAAATGACCATGTATGGAATAACTTGTACTGGATTAGATCCTAATTTCTCCAAAAGCAATTCACTGTTTTGGCTTCATGTAGCAACTATAAGTCATGCGACCTCTTGATGGATGTAAGCCATCATTAGCTGGTGCAAATAGTGTCCATGTTGTTGTGATTCTCCTAAACCCATAAAAACATCTGAATAGTGAGTTGAACAAGCCTTACCAGGAGCTACATAGGCATGGTTGAAGAAAAATAAGATGATGAGATGAAGCTGGAAACCCTCATCTATCCCTTGTTCCTTGTCCAAATAACTACATTTCATAGTTTTAAGTCCTGACAATTATTTTATTTTTGTGCCTTAAAGACTTGTATCTTGAGTGGAAGGCCTAGAATTAACTGATGCTACTTTATACTGAAAGTGTCAAGACTGTGAGAAATGGTTTATTAAAGCATTGCACATGGTGTATTATAATCAAGTTGTTCATGGTAAAAATTGGACTGGCCTCAAAAGACTACTTTCACTGTTGTAATAGTTTTCTTCTGGATGATTGCTTCTTCTGTTTCTGTTGATCTCCACTAGTCTTTCTTTCTCTCTCAAGGTATTCTATGATTTTAATCCAAATTGTGATCCTGAGTTTTATTCTTTCCGCTCATTGTACCATCAAAACTAGAATTCTCTTATTAGTGTAAAAGAACTGAAGGAATAAAAAAGGGAAAAAAGGAACGGGGGTTGCTTTTCCCTTTGTCTTCCATTGCTTGTAGTTGTTGATATTATCTGATGGACTCCTCATCATTTTCCATTTTTAAACCTTACTAAATTTGAGCAGCTATCCCGCAAATGGACGCACAATATAACAACCATTTTGTTCTTTGCATTTGGCCTCTGGTCATTGTGGGAAGGATTCACAGAAGAAGGGTATGGTTATCAACCTCAGGCTCTATAAATGTTTCATTATTTTGGGTCCATATTACTTTTGATATTTTCTCACTTGTTTTCTTCTCTTTAGGGATGCGGAAGAGTTCGCTGAAGTAGAAGCAAAATTGGTTGGTTTTCCTTTTCTATTCATCCTTAAATCTATGTTGAACTCACAGCATGAACACTTT
Source organism: Dioscorea cayenensis subsp. rotundata (assembly GCF_009730915.1). Classification (NCBI taxonomy): domain Eukaryota; kingdom Viridiplantae; phylum Streptophyta; class Magnoliopsida; order Dioscoreales; family Dioscoreaceae; genus Dioscorea; species Dioscorea cayenensis. The sequence continues at coordinate 2,006,898 of NC_052476.1, read as the reverse complement.
GCTAACCATAATTATCTGATACAATGTCAGGATGCTGATTTGAAAGCTGATAAAAATGGTGCTAAAGGAGGTCCTAAGGTTAGTTGAGCATTTTCAGTGGATGCATATAGTTCCACTGGGTATGTACAGGGTATTTAGTGTGATTTCTACTTCCAACTTGAGTTTGTGCTGGGCATTTAGTTATTGGGATCTAACAGGTCTAGTCTACCATATACACAAAAAATTTAAAGAGAAGTGCTCGTATATCCCTACAAAAGTAGGCAATTGCTGATATACTGCTGTAAAAAGAAAATTATATTTGCTTATATACCCCCCACAAAGCACTTTTCAATGGGATAAGTGCACTTATACCTGTAGACTATGCAGCTTTGTGTCATAATTCTCACATTTGACGTAATTTGATGTTGATTCATTATTGTACAAGGTTTTTATTGCTCGAGACACTTGAGCTAATTCTTTGTCCCCGGTTTTACTTACTGATTGAGCTATGTACTTAATAGGCAGATGACTTGAAGAAACAACAGAGACCATTTTTGACGCAATTCTTCTCACCAATTCTTCTGAAGGTAGCAGTCACATATTAACTAGTCGATGTTTGTAAAAAATAACCAGTAGACCATATAATGTTTATAATTATTCGATTGTTGCAGGCGTTTTCAATCACTTTCTTCGGTGAATGGGGTGACAAGAGTCAGGTATTCTCTTGGGAAATCTGTGTTCAACTCATGGTCATGATAAAACTCAAACTCTGAATTATTTCTTTGCTTTTTTTCTTCTTAGATTGCTACTATTGGCTTAGCATCTGATGAGGACCCTTTTGGTGTCATTCTTGGGGGCATTCTGTATGTCTTCTTATTCTGTTACTCGATTATTTATCCTTTCATTTTCAAACGCTGATGATTTTTTTTCTAAATTCAACTGCAGAGGGCAAACCTTGTGTACGGTAGCAGCAATTCTCGGTGGGAAGAGCTTGGCATCCCAGATATCTGAGAAGATGGTGAAACAAAAAACAATAATCCTCGCATTATTTCATCTAAACGATAAATCCACGATTTTAACATTTTGTTTATTTCTATGCAGGTGGCATTCTCCAGTGGAATTCTGTTCCTTGTTTTTGGTGTTCAATCCTTGCTTTCGGCGGTCGGGGAGTCCTAACTTACAACTCGTTTAACCCAATTTATTTTTCCAACTATTTGAATGAAGAAGTTATTATATAGATACGATAATAATGGTATCACAATACATTTATGATGATTAAAGATAGGTTGATTGGTCCATTGGAGGTTTTCCTTCAATTATTCTTGAGATTGTTGTTGCTCTTTCTTGCTTGGTGGATTAATTTGGTGATTGAGGTAGGTTTAATTCAAAGTTATTTCTGTTTTCTTGGTAATTTATCCAGTTTGTTTCTTCTTTCTTTCTTTCTTTCTTTATTTTTTTTCTTATATGTATATATAAAGAATGTGGACAGGTATTGCTTAAATGGCAGCCATTCAAGATGTGGTGTTTATAGAAGAAGACTTGGTTGTTTGGATTGACTTAAGATTTTTTTTTTTAAATAAACTTTTAATATGTGCTTATTATTTTTTTCCAGATTAAAGTAAATTCAGATGATTTATTATAGAAATATTTTGGGTAACTTTTTTTAAGTCAATACCGAACTTTGCTCTTGTTTTAATTTAAGCACTAAAGTATCAAAATGGATATTAAGCGTTGATTTCATTTCACTGATAGGGTAATTGGGGTTTTCCAATGAATCTCTTGTGATGTGGACGCTGAAATGTCTGATGTGGCACACTCCACACAAGCGGATGATGTGGACCGTAGGTATTTATGTAAATATTTTGGCATTCATGTCATCAAAAATTCACTGAAAAACTCTACTTATTCTATCAGTGAAATAAAATCAAAATTTAATGTCTATTTTAATACAGATTGAAAGAAAAGCAAAGTTCAATACTCACTCAAAAAATTTACCAAGTGTTTTTTATTTTATGTGACTGGCGTTTTTGTCCAAACATAAATAGAGTTGTTTGTATTGGTGTTTTTTTTTTTTGCCTCAATGGAAGCTGTGAGACGACGGAGAAGGGAGGAGGTTGTGAGTGTTAGACGTGTATGCGTACATGTATATATATATATACATATACATGTTAGATGTGTATGTGTACCTGTATGTATATTAGATGTATATATGTATGTATATATGTACATGAGGTATACCTGTATTATTGATTGTCTATATGTAAACCCAAAAGGCTGTTGTTCAATACAATGAGAATCGAGCTATTCTCTAATCTATCTTTTATCATGGTATCAAACTAGCCTGGTTGCTTTCTCCGGCCATCTTCTCTTCTTGGGCCATCTTCCTCTCTCTCACTTCCATCTCGTTTCTCTTTCTCACCTTTATCCCGGCCAACTTAATATACACCATCCACTTTTATCCCGACCATCTTATACTCCATCACCGGCTACTTCATCCCGACCATTTTATACTCCATCACCGGACACTTTTGTTCATTATGTTCATCTTCTCCGGGTGTTGCGGTATCTTTGTAGCATTGCCTTGCGTGGTCTGTTCTACCCACGTTAGTCCACTCTTCAGCTGCAGGCCTATTTTGACGCTACTTGAGCAAGTTCTCCTGATGATCGAATTTCTGTTATTGGTTACTGTATCTTTCTTGACTCTTCTCTTGTTGTTTGGAAGACCAAGAAGCAGCATACTATTGCCAAGTCTAGTGCTAAGGCTGAGATTCGTGCGTTGGCTTCTACCGTCCAGGAGGTTCTTTAGCTTCGTTCGATTCTGCAAGATTTTGGTGTATCAATCACTTCTCATATTCCTATTTACTGTGACAGTACCGGGGCTCTTCAGATTGCTGCAGATCCGGTCAAGCATGAGCTGACCAAACACATTGGTGTGGATGCACACTTCATCCAATATCATGTCCATGCTCAGACTGTATCACTTCACTATCTTCCTACCATAGTCTAGGTAGCTGATTTCTTCAACAAAGCACAAACCAAAGATCAACATCTATTCATGTTATCCAAATTTAAGACGCATGATCCGCCTTGAGTTTGAGGGGGGGTGTTAGATGTGTATGTGTACATGTATGTATACTAGATGTATATATGTATGCATATACATGCATGTTAGACGTGTATATGTACCTGTATGTATGTTAGATGTATATGTATATATATATATATATACACGTGGTATCCTTGTATTATTGATTGCCTATATGTAGAACCAAAGGGTTGTTGTTCAATACAATGAGAATTAATCTATCCTCTCATCTATTTTCTATCAGCGAGATGATAGAGAAGGGTGGTGCAATCTCGAGATGGGTGCAGAAGCAAGTTGAGGGGTGTGAAGAGAGACAAGGATGGAGGGATGGTGAGAGCAATCGTGTGGGAGTTATCGTGTTCGTATCTAGTTGGGAATTCAAATCCAAATCCGCAACTCTTGCATGATTTCTAATAGAGCTGTTATTTTTTTAAAATCTACTAAATTGAGATAATCCAATCGATGAGCTTAAATTAAAGTGAGCGAAAAAAAACACAGTGAGGAAAATACAAGGATTATTATCACACCAAAAATAATTTTTTGAAACAATAAGATATTCAAAACTCTTACAGGGACAAAAGGTTAAAAAAATCATTAAAGAACTCCTTTTTATTATTTATTTCTGTCCAATGCCTCTCTTTGGATCCCGGGCCTCAGAGTCACAAGTGTTGACGCCGTTGCTGATCTTCAATCCCATTCCCTTATCTCTCTGATTCTCTCTTTTGGTTTTGGAATCCGAATCCTTTGTTTGTTTGCTGAGGATGGGGTTTTCTCTCATGGAGGTGAGTAGTTCTTGGTGGAAAGGAAAGAGGGATTCAAAAGGTTGTCTTTTGTTTGAGAAAAGAGATTTTTTTATTTTTATTTTATTTTATTTTATTTTTTTATAATTTTAAATGGTTTTGTGAGCTGGATTTTCAGGGGTTTACGAAGTCTTTGGCGATAGACCGTGCTGTCGGAGATTGGAGATAAGACTTTCTTTGCTGCTGCTGTATGTACTCAATTCGTTATTTTCTAGTTTGATTGGAATTTTTGTGATGATTCTAGTGGTCTTTGGTTTTATTGATGTTTAGTGTTTTGAAGGCGATTGAATCTTTTATATTCAAAGTTAAAGTTTGGATTTTTTAGTTTCGTTTGAGCTTGGCCTTTTGTCTTCTTGCCACTCACAGATTTTCCATCTTTAGTGTTTTTTTTTTTTAATTGCTAAAAATGAGCGGGTAGGCCGTTAAGGAAAGCAAAGATGGGCATAAACTTTGGCGGAGTAAATGTAGGTAGGCCCTCATAAATATGAGGTGCCGGAACCATACACAATCACTGATTTGCCATCTTTCTTTGGGTGATGAGTTCTGGCCGTGGCGGAGAGTCCAAAAAATTACGAACGGTCAGGTCTTCACAATTAGTGAGAGTTTGAATCACGGCCCTGTTCCTATTTGCTCGGCCAAAGCTTGTGCAAGGGTCTAGGCCGCTAATCTTGGGGAAAAAATTCTAAAAAAGTTCAACAGTAAATAATAAGAACATTGGGGTCAATTTAAAAATTTCAAATATAAATATATACATAACTTTCGTAGGCGATTTGGGTTAATGAGGAAAAAAAAATGATAAGAAAATGAGAGAAAGCGCATTAATAGCAATTTGTTTCCTTTTGTCTTTGTCATTTTGCTTACTTTCCTTTTCCATCTGTATTTTCCTTCTATGAACAAGCAGCGTGGAGGAGCTTGAAATTGAATGTTGTCATAAAAAAATCGTCCTATCCAAAAAATTATACTCTTAAGAAGAAAACAGTTGTACTTTAGTTGTCCCAAAATGATGCAGATGTCAACATGTGGAGCTCTGAAAGATATGTTTTTGGTTATGCTCTATTGAATTTTGTTATTAGAGGAGAATAATTAGACGTAATAGAGGTGAGACTGGGCCAAAACTTTTGCTTGTCTCGTCAGTATGGTGGTCGATTTTTCTATGCTTGCTTTTACCTGCTTTTCATTTTTATGGTTGTGGTCTCAGTAGCAAAGTGAACTGCCAATATAGAGTTCATTTTGTCACTTGCTTTAATGGAAAAACTTTTGTGTGCCAAATTGAGTGAAAATTGTAAAACGAATGCTAGCAGCTGCTATTGTTCTCAGTTACTTACTGATAGCTGCTTTAATTTAAGCAAAAGTGAATTGCCAATATAGAGTTCATTTTATAAAACTCAAGTTTTTTGTACAGCAGAACACGTTCCGAAAACTGCTTAAATTTTAGCATACATAGTTTCAGGGTTTATGATCGATGTTTTTATCAAGTGACCAAGAAGCTGTAGAATACTAGATACTAATATTACAGCAAGAGAAAGTTGCCCCCTTTGTCCTTTACGGGGCCAATAAACCTTGTATTTTCATAGTCTTCTTCATATTTATTGTTAATGACATCATTGTTGTGCAATAGCTCAAGCATATCCATTGGATGCCAGAGATACACCATGCAGAATTCAAGTTAACTGAAGAAACTATTTTATCTGTTGATCTCAAATAGTTTGGTTCATGACACTGCAGTTTTTCCTTTTGCACCTCAAGTTTTTTATTCTTTCAATTTGGACTGTGCACACCAAACTGCCCACGTAATTGTAATTACTATGATTGGAAGCTAAAATGATCTGTTCTGTATACTTATCAGCATATTGTTATTTCATTAACTGGATTGTTTAGAAAATACCAGCTCGCTATGTTCATCGTTATCATATGTATATATCATGTGAAAATCTGTTTTTCAAATTTACATCTATTTTTCTCACTATACATTTATCTGAAAACCTTCGAGTTGTGGGAAAGCTAGTGTCATTCTTTCGCATAACTTATCAGAATATTTCTTTCTGAAGTTCTTCTCCCAATAATTATATGAGACTCAAATTGACTATTTATTGATATTGAAGGCTATATTCAGCAAACTAGACCATTTGTTTTTCATCTGTTATTCAGCATGAGCCATTTTCAATTTTTTTTTTGGGCAATGTTTGATGATGGCATACGTTTTTTTTTTCCAAGATCTTGGCAATGCGCCATCCAAGGAGGCTTGTCTTAGCAGGATGTTTGGGAGCAGTGATTGTCAGTCTTCTTTCCTTTTCAGTTTGTTTTTATGATGGCTTGTGATTCTTTACAGCTAGTAATAGTAAATTTTCTCTTTATTTAATTTTAGATGATGACTACACTCTCTGCTCTTCTCGGCTGGGCTGCACCAAGTCTGGTAATCATTTTTTTACGTGAGAAGGAAAACCCTCTATATATGTACTGTCTGCTTGCGTATGTTTGCAAATTTTTCTATAAAATACATTGTGTTGTGTTCGGTACATCAGTTGTCTCGTATAACGTAGGGTTTAAATACTTTAAAATTGTTTTTCGTCTCGGGGAAATCTTTTTATTTTTTATTTTTTTATAACTCCAAGAATAGTATAATATTTTGCACGAACTTCACATACTCTATTTTGCTAGACTGTTATATCTCTTTTCCGTGTTTTTTTAATAACATAATCTGAGTTTATTTGTGAGCTCCACCCCTGTTTAATCCTACCCGTTGATGTTATATTTAATCTTAGCTATTGATTTTTAAGTTTTAAGTTTTTTGAAACCCTAGATTGAGAAATTTCCCGTTAGCATAGTAGAAATCCCTCTTTAATTTTGGGAGACCTAGAGACATAATTTGGAAGAGATCAAAATAGCAAAATTGTAGATTGAGGTCTTATTTAGTTTACTGCCAAATTTTAGAATATTTGCACAAGTATCCTGTAAATTATAAGCTTTAAACGCAGGTGACGCGGTCAAGATTTCTATGCAGCCATGATCCGTTTTTAATTTATTTCATGATTGTAAGTTCTTATTTAGATTTAAATTTATATAATAAAGTTGTAGAAGATGACTTTATCTTTGTCTCTGCCAAATTTTAGAATTTTTACCCCTGTAATTTGTAAGATATGATCAAATTTCTGTAGATGTGCTTAATGGCATTTCTGCAGGAAGCATGAAGATTGATCAGAGAATTTGAGGATCTTAGAATTTGAATTAGGACTCATGTTTAATATGAAAGTTGTATATCTTGATGTTACCTAAATACCTGAAAATTTTCAGATTTTATATGCCTGTATTTATGAGATATGATTTTATTAGTACACTATCTTGGATGGGATGTCTGTGCAGAACATCAAGATTGATGGGTATTTTTGATGGTCATAAAGATTAAATTGGGTAAGGTGAAAAATAGAAAAGTTGTTTATTATTAAGTTATCTGATTGTTCGTAAAATATATAAAAGTTGTTTATTATTAAGGTATCTGATTGTTCGTAAAATATCTCTAATTTTGGAGTTATAGATTGAGATATATTCACGGTTAAAAAGGGTATGTTGGAATTGCAAGTCTACAGGAATAGCCGGGCATTCAAATAAATGTTATGCATTGAGTAGTGCTTTAGACCATGTGAATTTTAGATATGTCATAGCCTTAGTTGTCTGTTATCCTTAGAATTTATAATTTGGTGATTTGGGAAAAGATAGACAAACTTATGTCTGATTTAGTACTCATGGGTCATGATAGAATTTGAATATGACCTATAGAGTGGTTAAATGCTATTATACCCTTGAAAATAACCAATATTTGGGAGAGCAAAGTGATAGTTTGATCTTTTGCATTTGTATCCTTTTTTCAATTTTCTTGCTTGTGATACCACTTGACACGGGGTTTTACTTAGAAACTTGGTCTATGCAGCGATTGCGTCTTACAAGTCAGCTTTTACCCAGAAAATAGCCGAAAATAGCTAACTCAAGAAGGAAAGAAGAATAAGAAGACACAAAGAGTAAGAGAGAAAAGATAAAATCTCTATTGGGTATATGAAAGCTTACAATCAAAGCCAAATTTAGAACAAGACTCTTCTTAGAACACTCCCTAGCTTCTAAGGGAACAAGAGAAGAGAACTCTTGATGAGAGCACTTAATGATCTTCAAAGGAGAGTGAGGGGGCGTTATATAGCTTCATCCCACTAGGGGGTTGGAATCTCATCTAAGAGCAAATGGACGAACACATTGCCAGTTGTTCTTTGTCCAATAACTAGCAAACGAGCTGGATCCCATTCCAAGAGAAAGCCAACGATACCGTTCTTGTTCATCGGGACCCGTCTTCTATGCGTGCTCCCCACTTGGTTTCTCACTAGCTATAATATGTCCTCCGTCTGTCCACTGTGCCAGATAGTCGATGATCATCCATCTGGGATGTCTTGGTAGTCCAACTGACTGATCGAAAGACAGTCTCCACCCGTACGCGTCTGTTCATACGGGTGATGATCGAAACCTCATGGGACTACCGAGACATCTCGGGCGGATGAACAGTGATTATCTGGCACTGTGGACAGGTAGGGGATACACTATAGCTAGTGGGAAATCAAGTGGGGAGCACGTATGGATGACGGGTCCCGATGAACAGAAGCATCGTTGGTTTTCTCTTGGATGAGGATCAGACTCGTTTACTAGCTCTTCTTGGACAAGGAACTCTTTGGGAAGCGTTCATCCATTTGTCCTTTGAGGAGATTCCAAGCCCTTGGCTATAAAAGGACCCCCTCATTCTCCATTTGAGATCATCCAATGATCAAGTGATAAAAGCTCATTTAAAAGTTCTCTCCTCTTGTATTCTTAGAAACTAGGAGTGTTCCAAGAGAGCCTTGTTCTAAGCTTGACTTTAGTTATAAAGCTTTCATACTCAATAGAGAATTTACTTTTTCTCTCTTATCCTTGGCGACTTCTCCTTCTAACCTTCTTGGTTGTGGCTATTCTCGGCTGGAATCGTCACTCGGTTGGAATACTTGATGACGACCCTTATGGACGAGGCGAGGACTTGGGGTAGCACGTCCGGCCTTATGTATGAGCCATTCGACTCCCCCTCCACTCATGCGTCAAGAGAGCCCAGTTCCAGCGGATGGCCAAGTGCGAGACGGTTCATGAGGGCAAGTAGATACCGAATCGAGCTAAGGAGACAGCTCGAGCGTGAGAGATCGCGCAGCGGAAGAGGTTCTCATGAGAGTGAGATGTCACGCAGTGGGTGGGATACTTAGGTCCAAGATACCTCGACGATAGGATCACCTTTGATCGGTTTCTACAACGCCGGGCCAAGCTTGAATCCTCACTGCCCAAAGAGGATGATCACCAAGGCAAAATCGGTGGTTGAAATAAGTAAGAAATCCTACACTTCTTTGGAGTCATCCGAAGAGCCTGTGACCCTCTTGATGGATAGGGTCGTGGCCGCCGCCACAGATAACACTCGAGTGCTGATGCTGTTTGGCAGGAGAGACGGGGCACGCAGCAGGGAAGAGAATCGAGTTTGACTCAATAGGAAAACCGGGAACCAGTCATGAGCTTGACTCGACCGGAAAAATCGGGAACCAGACATGAGGCCGGTCCAATTACACCCTCTGACTCGGCCTTCACATAACCCGGCCAAAAACCGGATAACCCGACGGTTTGCTGGAAACCGCTTTGACCCGGCCAGTCAAACGGGTTAAAAAAAGGGAAGTGAGGGAGCCGGGAGTGTGAATGCCAAAGAGGAAATGAGGGAGCAAGCAGAAAGGAAAAATTACAAAAGAAAATGGAGAAGTAGGAGAGTTCAGCAGGGAGAAAAATGAGAAGAGAAAGGGTGAAGGTGGGAGCAAAGTGCAGCTCGTGAAAACTTTTTAAGTCCCAAGAGAGGGCGAGTCGCGATAGAATTATTAGGTTTTTATATTTTTTTAATTTTGGCCGTATCCAACAGGGCTAGACCCCACTGGGCGCAAGGCCTCAGGCTTCAGACCTGGTCAGAGTCAACCTTAACAGGCAGAATAGTAAACAATAATACAGAACTACGAATAAAAACAATAGTAGACAGATATAGTTCAAATATAGCTTTAACAGCCTAACAGAAATACAATGCCACTCTTAATAGACAGAAAACCAGAATACAGACAGAATACAAGTCCCACTCACTGAGAAAATAAACTAGAGTTGAACAACCTTGACAAAATAAATACGAAAATAAGGCTCCCAGAACAAACCCCCGATTCTAGGCTTAATCTTCTCCTGCAAAAAAGAAATTCACAGAGCACATGAGCCACAAGGGCCCAGTAGGATCGCAGAAATAATGAATAATGTAGATAATTGCAGAAATAGTAATAAACCAGACAGAAATACAAAAAATTGCTCAGAGTACAGAAATAATTAGAATTATAGAAAATATACTGAAACCAAACGTGTACATCTCCCTGACTAGTAATAGAATCAACAGCTCGAGGCTGGATCTTCGACTGTGAAGTCGGAATAGAACATATAGAATATCAATAGCCGAACCCGGATCTTCGACCGCAGTCGGAACAGACACTCATGTCCGGTAGCGCTACTACAGAAAACATGTGCACATGGCTAGGATTTACTCCGATCTGAGCAAATTGCCAGTAATTGGAGATGTTCTAAAAAACCCACAGAGATACAGAATACAGACGAACAAATACAGAATAAACCAATAAATATCATAATTAAATAAACAACTGAATAAGTAAAATAAAACCATACACAGAAGCACAGAGTTACGGGTGCAAGAGCCTACCTGGCTCAGGATTACAAAGCTTAACTTCTTCCTTATACCGCAGGATTTAGGGTTTTATCGCCGGATCTAATAGGGTAAACGGAATTTCAAAACCCCGAAAGAAATTAGGCTAAAAAATTAAACCCCCTAACGGGTTCACATGCCACTAAGCATGACAAAATTTACGAGCCTATACATATGTAGTTTTTGAAAAAAGGATTATACCCTTCTTG
>NC_052476.1:1984067-1995041 GCF_009730915.1 Dioscorea cayenensis subsp. rotundata | reverse complement strand
TTATAGGGAAAATTCTTTGTTTACCCTCGATAATTTCAAAACTTCCCAAAGCATGTACTGAGTTTTGCATACCTCGAACAACCCTTCCTTTATTGTTTTCACTTCCTTTTTACCCCTGCGTTATGAAATTCCATCATTGCTCTTAAACCTTTTTGCATACATTTTTTCATTCTTTTTGCATTCCTTTTTGTATGTACTCATTTCTTAAAGCAGAGCTCATTTTTAAACAGAGAACTCATTTCTTAAAGCAGAGAACTCATTTCTTAAACGGAGAATTCATTTCTTAAAGCGGAGAGTTCATTTCTTAAAGCGAAACCTCATTTCTTAAACAAAAAAACTCATTTCTTAAGCAGAAACCTCATTTTTTAAACATAAAACTCATTTTTTTAAACAAAAAAACATTAATATTTAAAGCAGGAAAAACAAATATTTACGTGATAAATTAATCCCGGATATAAAAACCAATTAATCTTGGCCACTCAGTACATATTTAAATAGAAACAACGATATTTAAGCACTTTTTTAAAGCGTAAACGCAATATATTAAGCAGAAAACATCGATAGTTAAACAAAGACAAACAAGCATATAAACAAAAGAACTCATTTCTTAAAGCAGAGACTTATTTTTAAACAAAGACCTCATTTTTTTAAAGCGAAACTTCATTGAGTAGGGACATTGAGTATCTCATACGTCGTTGATCTCGTGCGAACGCTTGAGTCTTTCGAGCTCTAGATCTGGCGAGTGATCTCGAAGGTGGCCTGCTCGTGTGGGGTCTTAAAGGAGAAATCTTTATTGGCGTTGGCGATCCGGTTGGCGACGTTCCTCGGCGGTCGGAGTGGTGAGGGTCTTCGATGGCGACGTCGGATAAGGCAGGTCGAACTGAGCGGAATCATTCTCGATTGCGGAGACCGCAACATGGATAGCGATAGGGTTAGGGTTAGGGATCATTCCGGGGTTTGGATCCATGGTGCCTAAGTCGGTGATGCGGAACGGAGGGAGGAGGCCGGCCGATGAGGGTTCGATCTCGCCGTCTTCGTCTTCGTCTTCATCGTCTTCCCTGTCGTCGACCTCATCTCTTTCATCTTCTTCGTCGTCGACCTCGGGGAAGACCGCATGCTCCTCAGTCGTCGAGCCGAAGGCATCGAAGGTTGCACTCGTGCATATTTAAATAGAAACAACGATATTTAAGCACTTTTTTTAAAGCGTAAAGCGCTAGATATATTAAAGCGAAACATCGATAGTTAAACAAAGACAAACAAGCATATAAGCAGAGAACTCATTTCTTAAAGCAGAGAACTCATTTCTTAAAGCGAGAGCTTATTTTTTAAAAGCAGAGACCTCATTGAGTAGGGACATTGAGTATCTCATCGTCGCTGATCACGCGAACGCTTGAGTCTCGAGCTCCGGATCCGGGCGAGCGATCTCGAAGGTGGCCTCGCTCGTGTGGGGGTCTTAAAGGAGAAATCTTTATCGGCGTTGGCGATCCGGTTGGCGACGTTCCTCGGCGGTCGGAGTGGTGAGGTCTTCGATGGCGACGCTTCGGATAAGACGCAAGTGAACTTGAACGGAACCATTCTCGACTGCGGAGACCGCAACATGGATAGCAATAGGGTTAGGGTTAGGGATCATTCCGGGGTTTGGATCCATGGTGCCTAAGTCGGTGACAGGAACGGAGGGAGGAAGCGGCGCCGATGAGGGTTCGATCTCGCCGTCTTCGTCTTCGTCTTCATCGTCTTCCCTGTCGTCGACCTCATCTCTTTCATCTTCTTCGTCGTCGACCTCGGGGAAGACCGCATGCTCCTCGTCGTCGAGCGAAGGCATCGAAAGGTTGCACCTTTTTCTCTGAACTTGAAATCCCATTTTTCATGCAACGTGACTGTGATTGTGAGCCGCATGCTTTGTCTCACTGGCCCAGCCCAACTGCAATAAAGAGATTTTGGGGGTGATAAATACACCACAAAAAACTCATTTCTTAAACAGAGAACTCATTTTTTTAAACAAAAAACTCATTTTTTTAAATAGAAAACTCATTTTTTAAACAGGAAACTCATTTTTTAAACAGGACCTCATACCTCATATTTTAAATAGAAGCTTCATTTTTAAATAGAAACTCATCGCACCCTAAAGGGCATTATAGTCAAACCCCGTCACACTTGCCACAACTTCCCATGCAAGGGACAATTTCGTCCAAAAAAATTCTAAATTAACTCTATCAATCACTATTAGATGTTTTGGGGGTTTAAAAATCATTAGTATTCAAAAAGGATGGGGTTTTTTAGGAGTGCAAAACTAATGGGGTGTTTTTGGCAATATTGCAAACTTACAAGGTGTTTTTGGCAATTTCCACTTCTTTATATTATTATTATTATTATTATTATTATTATTATTTTTTTTTTTTTGTTTTGTTGCAAAAAGGAGCTACAAGAAGCTAAGGAAAAAGAAAACAAATTAGAAAGAGAAGAAATAAGCGGAAGCAGGATATCCCTCAAGCCCGACTAGGGCTGGTCAGGGTCCTCGAGCAAAGAGAGAGGTTTGAGGATTGACAAGGCCAAAGTGAGCAAGCTGGTCAGCAACTGAATTAAGGTCACGCGGGACATGATCAAAGGAGAAGTCCTCCCAAGTATGAGTAAAACTTTTAATGGCTCTGACAATGGAAGTAAGTCTCCAAGCAGTAAGATTGTTGAAGTTTTTGAGAAGCTGGATAGCACAGCAGCAGTCAGTGAAGAGAGTGGTAGGGATCCAGTTGTTGGCGCAACAATGCTCCAAAGCTCGGAGAATGACACGCAATTCAGCTTCAAGGAGAGATGAGAAAAGCTTGTCACCTGCAGCGCCTGCAAGTAAAACAACCATTTGATTAGTATAGATAATAAATCCATAGCCAGCCATACCTGTCTGAGCATCCCAGGCCGCATCAGTGGAGACCAGAATGGAGTAATGGGGCCTGCGAGAAGAAATAAATTTTTTCATGCCAAAAAGAGCGTTAGCAGTGAAGAAGTCAAGCACTCTAGCCCAGGCCAAATGAGGGATTCGATAGAAATTCGGGGATTGATGACGAAAGACTAGAAAACATCTGGCAATCCAGATTTGCCAAGTAATGGCCCTAGCAAACATAGCATTAATGTGTAGAGGAAAGTCATAAGTGAGCCAAGAGCCATTGGCAAGCTGGGGAAAGAAAGAGTGTTGGAGACCCGACTCAACTAAGGATAGAGTTCCAACAAACTATGGCAGAATATCGACATAACCAAATCAAATGAGTTGCATGAAAGAATAGAAGGCAAAATTTTTTTTTTTTGAAAAGGTGGATAAACCACATAGATTAATAAAGTCAAACCAGTACAAAAGTCCCACCATACTGGTGAGTAACACAAACAAAGAAACAGAGAAATAAAAGCCACCACAAGATGTGGTAGCCCCACCAAAACACCACAGAAAAGAGGAACCAGGAGGCTTCCTCTAGAACATCATCCAACATCGCTAACCTTCGCTCGCCTGTCCGTCCTCCTCCATAGTGGAACACGGCTAGCTTCTCCACCCGAGGATCTAAAAAAAGTCTAGACTCCTCTAGATAATAGCAACCGACTCTTTGAACTTTTCCCCGTGTCCCCACAAAGAACCACTTTTGGAGTTGTCCCCTCCTGCACCCTTCTTTTTAGCAGATCGAGGTGGGTCCAAAAGAAATCCCGCATCCTCGTTGAATCTCGAGGGAGGCATCTTTTGCCGCTCACTCTTCCTGGTACCAATCGCAGAATCAGCAGGAGAAGAAACTAATCCGGATTGAAAATCAAATTCTGTAACTGAATCATCCAATTCCAAATCAGTCTCCTCTATAGCCCTATCTGAGACCTGATCATCTGAACGATCTACAACCTTTCCTCCCACTGAGGATCTGAAATCATCATCAGGCTCAACCTCAATAGCTGGGACCATAGTCCATGTCCCTGATAAAAAATGCCATAAAAAACCATCAGGAGGTGTCAAATTTGGCTTCTCATCTATGTACTTGAAACCCACACAAGATGGGCCCTGAGAAACACCATCAGGCCCAACTGTAATATTCTCTAAAGAATCTGAATCATTGTGCTCCGAATTCGGCCCACCACCCTGAACACTAGAGCCAACATTAATGATTGGCCCAACCCCAACATTGCGACTACCCAATGTCTGGTCCACTTCACAAAGAATGAGAGGATCCTCGTAGCATACAATCCGAGCCAAGCCCACTTCACTCTCCGACCCCAATAATGCAAAGAAGAGGATCCAAAGCCTTGGCCTCGCTTATTCACAACCCGCCTCCATCGATCGATTGATGCGTAAACTCCCCTATCTCCACGCATCGATCCACCCGTCCTCTATCATCCGTATCCACGTCAACCTCGGATGGGTTACGTGTCACCAATCTCGGTGCCGGATCACAGACCCCACACGATTCGACACATTTCCCTCTCAGGCCCCGCGACGTCAGATTACTCGCCTGGTCTGCCCTGCTGTGCTCGGGAGACCGAGCCCTTCCATGACCAGCGGATTGGCCGAGGCACTCGGAGTGACCACCGGTCCGGCCACTGGTCCGAAGACCAGCCTTCGACTACCGGTGAGGGGAACCTAGCTCAACCTTCAAGGGAATAATATCGGGGAGAGCAGCTACCAACCACCGCTCGGGAGATTGAGGGCATCTATCTCGTACATCAAGGATGTCCGCCCGGGCCTCGATTGAAGCCCTCGCGATGCACTCCTCCTTCACTCACGCCGCGGCAGTAGAGAAGAAGATCCCTCCCTCACAATTGCATGTGAGGACGAACGCTCCTACACAACAACCTTATGTTTTCTATTCTCTGT
Organism: Dioscorea cayenensis subsp. rotundata; assembly: GCF_009730915.1. Classification (NCBI taxonomy): domain Eukaryota; kingdom Viridiplantae; phylum Streptophyta; class Magnoliopsida; order Dioscoreales; family Dioscoreaceae; genus Dioscorea; species Dioscorea cayenensis. Next base: position 1,990,207 of record NC_052476.1, on the reverse strand, counting down.
CGCCGGGATATTGTGCGTGCTCCAGAGAGCCCCTTTGACGGACGGACGAGAACTACGGGTCACACCAAGACTCTCATGAGAAGAACCCCCTTGACCACTGTTGCAGTTGACTGAAGATCATTGACTGAAGCGTGGTATGTGATGCAGATATAAAGTCAGGAGAATGGTCAGTATCTTGTGGCCATTATGTAGATCTATTGCAGAATGCTCTCAAGTCAAGTATGTGAAAGAGGTTATGGGTAAAAGCCTCGTACAAGCATTGGATGACAATGCCGAGCATGCACTAGGTGTACTAGTATGCTACTTTAATATTATGTTTTGATATATGTATGGTCAAGTATCCTTATTTTGAATGTTAAGCCAGCAACCTTTCACCTGTTGTTTTTATTTTGATTATTAAGTTCAGTTGCTCTCTCATCTCTTCCCCAGAATCTTGAACAGTGGTATCAGAGACCACTCGATCCACCTGTGTGTGTGCGTTGTTCTATCTCTTGGTTGAGTTCTAAAGCTGTAAGCATGGCTGCAAATGGTATGCCTCCTTTACCGATGGTGAAGATTATGGAGCATGGAGTATTATGATGAGAACACTGTTTCGTTCTCAAGATTTGTGGGATTTGATCGATAAGGGAATCCCAGAAGGTGAAGACAAGGCTAAGACGAAGGAGCATAAGAAGAGAGACTCAAAAGCCCTCTACTTGATCCAGCAGTCTGTGAACCGCAAGGTGTTCTCTCGCATAGAGGCAATTGAGACAGCTAAATGGGCTTGGGATCGTCTGAAACGGCAGTACCAAGGTGACCCCAAGCTTACGGCGGTGAAGTTGCAAGCGTTGCGACAAGGCTTTGAAAACCTCAAGATTAAGAACAATGAGTGTGTCGAAGACTTCATTACTCATGTTGAAGAAATGGTGAACGAAATGAAGAGACTTGGTGACACTATCTCTGAAGCTATGGTGGTCGGAAAGGTGCTGAGAAGCATGGGGGCTAAGTTCAACCATGTAGTGACGGCAATAGAAGAATCCAAGGATATCACTAAGCTCACCTTGGATGTTCTTACGGGGTCACTAAAAGCACATGAAGCTAGACTGATCAGTCAAGCTGATCCAGTTGAAGAGAAAGTTCTTCATGTGAGGTCTGAGCCTCAGTCTTCATCGAAGGAAGTTGGTTATTCACCATCGAGAGGTAGAGGAAGATACTCGTTCAGAGGTTCTGGACGAGGAAGAGGAAGAGGAAGAGTGGAGCAGAAGCAACAATATGGTGGAAAGCAAAGGATGTACAAGAGCAACATCCAATGTCATCACTGTAAACGTTTTGGACATATAAAAGCTAACTGTTTTTACAGGGAAAAACCAGTGGAGAAAGGGGGATCCCTCTCGTCGTAAGAAAAAGGAGAAGGAGGTAAGCAATATTTTTTTCTCGCTCACCGTGCAGGGGAGAAAAATCCGCAAGTCTCCGTGTAGATCGTGGATAGTGGGTGTTCGAATCACATGACCGGTGTGAGAAGCTCGTTCACGGAGCTTAATGAGTCACAGAAGCACAAAGTCCGTCTGGGAGACTTCTAATCATCTTTTCACCCAATGCTCGATGGCTTCTTATATTTGGAACTTTTGACTGCTCTTTGGTCTCCGTAGTAGCCCCAACTTTTTAGGGGAATTGTGGGGAAGTTGGCATCGAAATATTGGGAGATCCCTGTCTTCTTTCTGGGATCTTCTTCTGAGGGCCATTATTTGGAATATCCGGATTGAGCGAAATGCATGCATATTTACTTCTTCATGTTCTTCGACTACTTCTATTATTTTTAAAATTATTCATATGGTGCTCATGTGGATAAATGCAATTCCTGAGTCAAAGAAGGCAAAACTGGAGGAGCCCAGTGGAAAGATTAAGAGGAGCCTTGATTTTCTCTCTTCCAAGGACCGGGAGCAAGGTGCTCAAGCGGAGTTGGCGTTCTCTCAGGGTGAAGGCTAGTGCTGATGTTGTTGTCTTGTGTTAGCCCCTAGGGGCGGTTCTCCTCTAGTTGGCTACTTGTGTTGTTTTTCCTAGTGTGTTGTTGTTTCTCCTTTGTTTTGTTCCTCACTCCTGGGTGAGGTTATCTTTGTACTCTTGTTTGTTCTGTGCCTTTTCGTTTAATGAATATGGTTTATCTACTTTTTATCTAAAAAAAAAGGCTTTCATTAGGGAAGAAAGATTTAGGTCTAAAGACTAAAAAACTACAAGAGGAAAGGTTTTTGAAGAAGAGCTAAAGGGACAAAAAAAAAACGAAAGAAGAAGAAAAAGAACCCCTAGAAGAATATATTTAGTTACTATTCTTTATTCTTGTGATATTAAATAATTATTCGACTCTTTAAATTCCTTTGAAACTCTTGTCCTTAATTTTATGTTAGCATGTTTATAAAATGTTTGCAGTTGATTTGTTGAAATGTGAAGAATGTTAAATTCTTCTTGTTTTACATTTTTAGTGTTGGTTTGGAGATCCTCTCAATCTTTCCTTAATTTGATCCTCATCCTTCACTAGCATCTTATTATCTTCACAAAAACTCCCTAAATTCCACATTTTCTTTTCTCTAATTTTAGCTAAACTATATGTTTCTCTTGGTTCTCAACTCGCACTGATTGTCGCAGCTCACATTATCAAGCTTTTCGTAAAATTCAGCGATCCCTTAATTTCTCAGCTAGAACCCTCAACTCACCGGAGAGTCTGGACCCGATCATGCGCAGGAGTAGTTGCTCCTTTTGATGGTTTGGGCAGGCCTGAGGGACCAGACGGTGTCTTCCGCCTACCCAGCTTCTTTTCTCCTTGTATTTTTATTTTTCCCGTCGCTCTTAGTTTTTCTCCTCACTCGATGAAAAGCTTTTTATCTTATGTTCATGTCTTTCATTTTTCAATAAAGTTGTGGTTTATCCACATTTATTTCAATATATGTTTTTCTTTTTGAACCTAATTAGTATATAGTGTATCATAAGTCTTATACTTAACCTCGCTCACGGCTTTTTTAGCCTCCTTCTGGACTAATTTATATATTCTAAAATTTTTCTCACTTATATTCATTTGCCAAAATCCTTTTAAAAATATAGAGATAAAAAATAATATTCAATAAAATATATAAACCAGAATGAATTTATATATGTTTTTAATGTATTTGTCTCATAAAAGTTGTATCAATTAAAATATGAAAAAATAAATAAATTTAGCAATCTAAACATGAATTGAAAAGATAAATATGGTACCTAACAAGAAGTAAATTACAAAACATTCAACTAAGAAAACCATTTAGACTTTCCCTTAAAACCATTATGACACGCTGTCTGCTTATCAAGATTATCCCAATTGGAGGACATATACCTAAGACAAGCTTTATCATCAAAAGTCCTACACGTTTTCATCAAGGACTTGGTCTAAAGTCAAACACATTTTTCTTTTCAAAGCCACTATTGTCCTACTTTCCCTTCATCTCAAACCAGATATATATATATATATATATATGCGCACACACATACAAAAACCTTATTAAATAGTTATATAGAGAGGATACGTAAGATTATAAATTAAGATTGTGTTTATCTATGTCTAATACACTTCTTCCTCTTAATCCTTCTGCTTTCTACACCTTCTCCTCTTCTAAATTTAGGTCTCTAGTTTACTTGATCTCTCATCCTTACCGTTGCGTCAATACTACGTCGATTAGAAGACGCTGTTTATCGGTTTCTCGAGCATCAAATGATGACATGTGAGTTAATTATTTTCATTGTATAAGCTGTAGTTGATGGATTGTAATTGGTTTTGATTAATCATGTCTTGATGTGTTTCTTTTATATATAGGGAAGTAATGAAGAACATTGTTGAAACACTACCTTCTGCTGTTCCCCTCTTCTTACTCAATCTTCCGTCTTGGTATGTATATATATATATGTATATAAGTTATATACGTGATATATATATATATCTAGTTAATATATAGAGATCTTGTAAAGTTATATATGTATGTGCTAATGGGTTGTACTTTATGAACTTCGCTTTGTGGTTTGTTTATGTAGGGCAAACTGGTTATGGGGTGCATTGGTTCTCTTAGCTTTGCCATTTTATGGAAGAGTAAGAAGGATCCAAGGTACGTAGTAATTGAATATATATATATATATATATATGGAGAAAGAGTTCTCCGTGGACGGCATAGACGTCCCACGTAGCTCACAAGAATGCTTAACCCTTTTAGCTACAGCTCATAAAGACAGAATACACTCGTTTATCGAATAGTCTCGACCGCTGGATCGAAATCCAACGGTCCCAGTTAACGCTCACGATTTTTAATCAGAACGCGTATAGAGGATTGATCCTCATATATATATATATATATATATTTATATATATAGACTTATATTTAACATGTTAAAAATTCTCTTTGTGCACCTTCTCTTCTTTTTTTAACGTGATAGAAGAATAAATCTATTACATTAGGTTAATCCTTTTATATTACATCAATCAATGAATATTAAAGTCATTCTTTTTATAACATTAACTTATTTTCATATTCTTTATTACAATAACTATAAAGAATAACAACTAATTGATAGTTTTATTTTTAACATACATAAAAATTAAGTTATATATGAACGTAATATGTCTAATGATATCAAAAATTTAATATTTATATGTTAGATCAAGTGGAGGAGACAATAGAGACAATAGCTGAAGTTGTAGAAAGTGTGGCGGAAGTTACAGAGAAGGCATCATCAGCGGTGGCCGATGCATTGCCAGATGGAGAGATAAAGAAGGCAGTTTTGGAAGTAGAACATATAGCTCAAGTCGTGGACAAGAGTGCTGAGGCTGTTGAAGGCTTCATCAATAAGGTAATTACATTATAATTAACTTTAATTATTTGTTAAAAGGAAAATGTGGATACAGCACATTATATATATATGTGTGTGTGTGTGTGTGTGTGTGTGTTTTTGATTAATGTAAATGAAATTTGGTTGTTATGTAATCTTTAATAGATTGATGAGATTGAGGCTGACGTGGACTCATTGGTGAATCCTTTGATCAAAAGGAAGGCTTCATTGGGAGAAGGAGAGGAAAAGATTTGAGGCCTTAAAAGTGAATAACTTGAAGGAGTTTTAATTTGTGATTATAATGTTTGTAATTGACTTGTTTATAAGCAATATGTATGTATGTATATATATATGTATATGTATATGTATGTGTTCTTTTTCAATTTGAAGTAATTTATGAAAATAATTTTTTTTGGTAAAAATTTTGAACAAAAGCGTATTTTTTTTATACAAAGTGAACAAACCACGTAAGACGCGGAGTTAATTTTTTAAAATATATATGCCTTCATCCCACGTGAGCTGAAGTTCAAATCTATTTTCTTAATAAGAACATATATAAACACCCTATGTTAAAGATCAAACACCAATAGGTCAAGAGATCATTGATAATTTTATTTTTTTTAATTTTCTCAGTGAAGATCTCTAGAAGCTAATTTTTCCCACAAATTTTATATTTTAATTTCTTAAAAGGGTGAAGTCTTTTTTTTCCTCTAGAAGCCAATTTTTCCCACATAATTTTTTTTTTATTTTCTTAAAAGGTTAAGTCTTTTTTCTCTGGAAGCACCACCATGTTGACTTGTCATAAGAGTAATATTCATTTTTATTTAAGGCGTGTTTATATTTGTTTACAAAAGCCAATTCAACTAATGTGAAAAACGACATAGATCATAATAATTAGAGCAATTTTTACAAAAAAAATTATATATTTCATTAAGTTTGAACTTTCATTTTCCTAATAAAAATATCATCAAACAATATAATTCTCACTTTTAGAAAACTTACTAATAACCATGAATCATATTACCGATATTTGAAATTTAAAAAAAAAAATGACATTGGCATCTGTTTAGAAAAAAATATGTTCATTTTTATGACTTTAACTTAAAAAAAACGGTAATAATATTGTTGAAGTGAATGTGAAAGATTAAATCACTCCATTTTATTTGGAAAAATAAAAATAAAAACTTTGAAACAATTTTATTCTCTTTTATCTCATTATTTGTTATAATATATATTTTTCCGAGCTCCCAAAAAATAGTCATGCCAAGGAAAAGGTGAAATTCTAAATATTCAACCTACTTTCCTTTAAAAATAAATAA
>NC_052476.1:1950145-1983067 GCF_009730915.1 Dioscorea cayenensis subsp. rotundata | reverse complement strand
CTGTACCTATTATGTCCTATGCATGTGAGACATTTATTTAACATCATTTATCTATATATATATATATATATATATTAATTTCTATATAACAAATTCATATCAAACAAGTTACTTAAAAATATTCTGCTACAATTATTTTACCTAACTAATGAATGCATCCATAGGTAATTATTTTTTCTTTCTTAAACACCCACTTCTCAATTAAGTTTATCTGTTTTCCTGTTTAAAAACACCTCCACTTTCTATTGATTTTATTTTAGTATATCTCCATCCATGTAAATTTATTGGTAGTAATTTCTATATATCTGACAAAAAAAACTCCGCTATTATTATTAATTTAGCAGTATATCTCTTACATGTGTATAAAAAAAGTTAGTGTAATAAACAAGTACAAAGTTTATAAGGAAATATAAGAATAAAAATCCTAAACAAGGAGTTGTCAAGGGAACATATAGACATGGTGGCTTAACGATATTTAAAGATTATTATGTAGAGCTAGTTAACATCGGGGATAATCATGGTTTGTCACGAACACTCAAGATTATATATTAAAGACCATAACCCCACAATTATGAATTTTCTCATACTCTGTAACTTTGGAGGGGTGGAGAGTATAAGTCTTCTCACAAAATCATAGTATAATCTAATATTTTTATAGTATGGCATACAGTATTGTTACAATACTAATGGCTGAGAGATTCAACCCTCCAACTCCCCACTAACAATAACACGTCTTCCCACTGCACTAAGCAATGTTTAGCGTGATAAACAATTTTCAAACAAGATTAATTAACAAAACCATACAAGAATGACTTATACAAGTCAAACATGTGCAACATGCATGGAAAAGAAGGCTTTATGGTTTGTGGTTGAGACACCATCAAATACCAAAGCGGAGTTGTCAAAACTATGCAAGTCATCAAAGAGTGACCACATTAATTCATAATGTGTTTTGGTCACGTGCAAACTATTATTTTGAGTTGGCAGAACATCAGCATCACCAGACCAGCTAGTTTATCAAGGATAATTTTGAAAAGTATTTATAAAAGATGAAAAATGTGCATGTATACCATTCACACGAAAAAAAGTATGTAATTCAACATTATCTAAATAGAATCTAAATAATTTTAATAGGTACAAAAAAAAAATATTTGATACGTCGGGTTTGCAATAAATTCACATAAATCTTGTACATTAATTTAACTTCATTTCACATTAATTTTCACAAATTTTATATTTTATGCCACACGTTTAAACTAAACATAAGTTCATATAAAAAGATAATCAAATTATAAAGCATCTCTATTTAACTCTAGTTTTTTTAAAAAAATTCTAATACAATAAATCATTATTACAACCAACTTCTACCGATTTAAAAAAATTATCTATTATAACTTATTCTATTTTCATGCTTTTTGAATAATATATATATATATATATTGATATATGTGACAAACTCAATATAAACAAAAAATGTATATTGACCGAAAATTAATCATCTAATCCATGCGCCCTCACCTGATGACTTAGAGTTGAGCGGCAATCTCGCACGCACAAAAAAAAATATTACTACCATTAATTATGTGCAATAGAACTTGAGATTAGAGCTTTTAAGTCTCTATATTAAGATTTTTCAGAGTCAATGTCATTGGGCTATCAACTTTTGATCAACTTGAGTTTAGAGCTTTTAAATTTCTATACTAAGATTTTTCAGAGTGGACCAATGTTGTTGGCTATCAAGTTTTGAAATTAATTTTATATATCTCTTAATATAAACTCAAATCAAATAAAATAATTCAAGGTATAAAATCTCTAGCTACTTGCCTAGCCTCTTAACTACAATGAATATCCATTGATGTGATCGCTCATATTTCCGTAAGATATTTTTCACTTTAAATTTATATACCTACCAGTATATATATATATATATTGAAAAAACACAATCACTTATCTCTATAAATTAGAGTTATAAGACTACCACAGCCACCACAATAACTTAAAACCAAAACAACATCCATAGCCATGGCTCAAACTCTTCTTCCTCCTCTCAACCTCTACAACATGAAACTCTTCTCTTCCAATAATTCCCGGTCTCAGCCCCGCGTCGTATCGATTCGTAAACTCCGTTCATTAGTATTACAAGCATCAAAAGATGATATGTAAGTGATCTTCAATTTATTCATGCTATTATATATTTCAATTCCTATTAGATTAACAATTACCTTGGCGATGTTCTTCTATATATGTGTAGGGGGGCTGTGAACTTTGATGTTAGTCATGCATCTTCATCCAATCCTCTCTTCTCTCTCATTAAGGCACCCACATGGTGATACATCTTAACCTAATCATATATTTATCTATATATATATATATATATTAATTATAGATATATAAAGGTTTAATAATTTCATGACCTTATTCTCATTCTTATTTAGGTTGATCTGGTTAATGGGTGGTTCTTCTGTTGTCCCATCAGTATCATTCTACAGAAAAATAAGAAAAGCACAAGGTCTGTATATATGCAAACGTTGTTTGTAATATGTTTCTTATTATTATTTTTAATAAATATGGATAAATTATAAACTCTTAACTTTTGAGTCACAAGATTTAAATGTTATTATAGCGGTGTTTATTTATAATATGTTTTATTGAATTATTTTTTTTAAAATGTTTTTAATTGGTAGATCGATTGGAGGCTACAGTAGATGCAGTGGCAGAAACAGTGGAGAATGTGGCCGAGAAAGTGGAGAAAATATCTTGTGAGATGGCTGATGCATTACCTGATGGAACATTGAAGGAAATAATTTTGGCAGTAGAAAAAACAGCCGATATTATAGACAAGAGTGCGGAAAAGACAGGAAATTTAATTGATAAGGTTAGTGAAAAATAAAATTTAATTTAAATATATAAATTTGGATCTCTGATTAATCATCATTAATATCTTAAATGCACAGCAGTTGGATGATATTGAGGCCAAAGTAGATGCATTTGTTGATCCTTCGAACAAAGGAGAGGCTGCATCGAAAGAAGGTGATGAAAGAAAGCAAGCTTGAATGGAAGGACATCAATGGAACACACTGATCATGTGTCTGTTGTCTGGGAGTACAATGATTGAATACTTGTGTCTGTTTGGTTGATGCCAATAAGATTTAACCCTCATGTGAACCTATTTTCATTGTGTGTGTGTCTCTGTGTGTGTGTGTGTGTGTGTGTGTGTCTGTGTGTGTGTGTGTTTTTTGGCCGTGTGATCAAACTTGGTTGTTTTTTACTTTTAAATTTTATCAAAATGAATTTATATACATCAATAATCAATATTTTTAAGTTTAATTAGTCTTATATTTTTGTTGTTGTTTTATAGTGCCTAATCTGTCATGAGTACCTAGCTACAAAATTGTCATGATCTCTCTAAATTTATTTTTGTGCCCTTATGTGCCCTTATTTTTGTGGGTGACATCCCACATGTGCCCTTATTTTTGTGTTTTTTTTTAAAAAAAATACAAAATGGCTATTTTATTCAACTTAATAAATAAATAAATAAAGAACAAAATACACAGAATATTAAAAACTCACGCCACAATAATTGCAAATAATAAAAACAAAAAAAATCAATAGAATTCAATTCCTAAAGTTGTCTGGCTGAGAGAGCATAAGAGCGCTAAGAGCCTGTTTTCTTATTAATATCTAAGGTCCCCAACTTTGTTGGTGATAGGAGATGGAATCCTGACAAATGCAACATAAAGGACATGGTATGATTAAAAAATCTGCACATGCTCACATGGGTTGAGGGTAAGAGAGCATGGGAGCGCTAACAACATCTTGTTGGTGGCGAGAGATAAAATCCTTACAAATACAAAATAAAAAGTCCAGTATAATTAAAAAATATGTACACGCTCGTAACAAATTTCACATGGACTGATGCATTTATTGAACTTAAAAAATACATAATAGCTATTTTATCAAAATTAAAAAAATAAAAAACAAAATACACATGATATTAAGAACACAAGTGACAACAATTGCAAATAATAAGAACAAAGAAGTCAATAGAGTCCAATCCCGAGGAGGCTAACTAGCTGAGAGAGCATAAGAGCACTAAGAGCCTCTTTTCTTGTTAATATCCAAGGTCCCCTACTTTGTTCATGATAGGAGATGGAATCTTTACAAATGCAACATAAAAGACATGGTATAATTAAAAAAATCTGTACATGCTCACTAGACTGAGGTTGAGAGAGCATGGGGCTAACAACCTTTTTCGGTCTTTTCTTATTAATATTCAATGTCCCCTATCTTATTGTTCGCAGGAGATAAAATTCTTACAAATGCAAAATAAAAAGTGTAATATAATTAAAAAATTTGCACACGCTCGTAACAAATTTTGAGGCATTTATTGAACTTAAAAAATACAGAATAGCTATTTTATTAAACTTAAAAAAAATAATAAAGAACAAAATACACATGATATTAAGAACCCACGTGACAACAATTGCAAATAATAAAAACAAAGAACTCAAGAGAATCCAATCCCTAAGGTTGACTTTCTGCGAGCATAGGAGCGCGAAGAGTCAATTTTCTTATTAATATCTAAGGTCCTCTACTTTGTTAGTAACAAAAGATAGAATCCTTAAAAATGCAACTTAAAGGACATGATATAATTAAAAAAATTTGCACATGCTCACAGGGGCTAAGGTTGAGAGAGTATGGGAGTGCTAATGGCCTATTTCGGTCTTTCTTTATTAATATACAATGCCCCCTATTTTGTTGGTCGCAGGAGATAAAATCCTTACAAATGCAAAATAAAAAAGTGTAGTATAATTAAAAAATTTGCACATGCTCATAACAAATTTAACATGGGTTGAGGCATTTATTTACCATTATATATATTTGATTTGTCCACTTTTATAAATAAATAAATAAATATATATATATATATATATATATATATATATATATATATATATATATATATATATATATATATATATATATATATATTATGAAAGCTTCTACATGAGCTGAAAGTTATCAAATTCCATATTCCGAATTTTATGGAAGTGAGCGTATTGAATCGTAATTGTCACGACGTGGATTTTCATCATAAAGCGGTGAAAATACTTGATTTTTCAAAAATCATGATATAGTCAAATCTCGTTTCGTATTTGGATATACGAAATTACTCTGTATTATAAAAATTTTTACGTTTGTTTGGAAAAGATTTGCAGAATCCTGGAATTGGAAAAACACGTATCATGATAGCGTGTAGTATATGTATATGTGTGTATATATGCATATATGTATATGAGTGTATATATATATGTATAAATATATGTATATATGTGTATATGCATATGCATATATGTATATGAGTATATATATCTATATATATGCATATGTATATGTGTGTTTATGTATATATACATATACATATATGAGTATATATATAAGTATATATATATATAAGTATATGTATATCTATACATATATACATATATGAGTATATATATATGTATATGTGTAAAAATACATGTATATGTTTATATAAATATGTAAATGTATGTGTATGTGTATGTGTATGTGTATATGTGTATATATATTTCTATATATATATACATATTGGTTTTTAACTCACGGGATTTGGTTTTACGCCTAATTTGGGCGTAAAATCAAATACATCAAAACCCAATTTAGGCATAAAACCAAATACACCAAAAAAACTATTGTAATGTAATCCCAATTACATCAGGGTTTACAGATACACCCAAATAAATAATGAATTTCATAAAATAAAATATTTAGTTTTACATGTAAAACTAAATACGCTAAAAAAAAAAAAACACATCCGGATAGTAATAATACTAATAATATTCGTAACAATGATTTTAGGGCTTGTGGTTGAGAGGTACCAATAATGTAGGTAGGGTTGTTCAAAATAGTACAGGTTATGAATGGCCACATTCATAGCTTCGGTCCATGGTCCAATGTTATCTGTTGTTTTTGAGTTAGGAGGACATCACTGATTATTTTAAAACTATTTTTAAAATGTGAAAAATGTGCATGTATAATATTAGGAAAAAAAGAAATCTAATTCTGCATTACCTAAAAATCAAAATAATATTAATCAACCAATGGGTGAGGAGCCCAGCGGTACCCCGGGTCTCCTCGTGTTGGGGAGACGCGAGTTCAATTCCCATGAATGAGCCCCTGCTTTCCAGAGGCTGAGGGACAGACGGGCGCGATCACCTGCCCCTCGTGACGCCACGAGGGTTGCGGCATCACTACCTCACATATTAATCAATGTAAAAAAAGAAAAACTTTCAAATGCATGGTTTGCGATATCAATTAAAGTAAAAAACATTAAATGACCTAAGGTAACAGTTACATTAACATTTTCAATAAAACATGAGATTTAGTGAACTTCATTTCACATTAATATGTATATTTTTATATATAATGGAATACATTTAAATTAAATATTAGTTAATATAAAAATTAATTAAATTGTAAAAGGGCCTTTGACTCAGCGTACCAGCTCTATTATATAAGATTTGATTTGCTAAATTTTTATTGTTTGAGTTCAAAACAAATCAAATGTAATAATGTCAAAAGAATCTTATATGAAAAGGAGTTTATAACCCAATTCAAGCACTACTGGTGAGAAATTATGACTGAATAATCAATTCCTAATTATATACGTACCTCTAACTATACATGTGTTTGTCACATGTATTTGCTAAAAAAAAAACTAATTTAAAAAGTTATCTAGTTTAACTCGTCCTACTAACATGCTTTTAACTTGAAGATATAATTTCCTATATATATATATATATATATCTTTGAATGTAATAAATTAATTCATGATGTTAAATCTTTGCCTACCTCTACCTACATTGAACATTAGCTGATGTCACAACTCACTCATATTTATGCAAGAAGTTTTCCTCTCTAGATCAGCAAAGCACACACACACACACAGACAATTACATGTCTACAAATGAGAGCTAAAAGAGCATCATAGCACCACAAAAATTGACAAAGAAAAACAACAGCCATAGCCATGGCTCAAACTCTTCTTCATCCTCTGATCAGCCCTCCCAATCTCAAACTCTTCTCTTCATGTAAGTCTCGGCCCCAGTCCCCCATCGTATCGATTCGTAAACTCCAGTCATTAGTATTACAAGCATCAAAAGATGATGCGTAAGTGATCTTCATTCATCCTATATATATAATTTCAACTCCTTTTAATTTTACACTTACCTTGTTGATGTTCTTCTTTGTGTAGGGAAGTTAGGAACTCTGATGTTTTATCTTCATCCAATCCTCTCCTCTCTCTCATTAATGCACCCTCTTGGTGATTAATTTACATCTCAACCTTGTATAAATAAATATATATATATATATGAAGTTTTAATAATTTCATGATCTTATTGTCATACTTATTTAGGGTAACATGGCTAACAAGTGCTTCTGTTGTTCTATCAATACCATTCTACAGAAGAATAAGAAAAGCACAAGGTATGCAAGCAAAGTGATGTTTGTAGTATGATTATGTGAACTTTTTTATAAATGTTTTTAATTTGTAGATCAAGTAGAGGTTATGGTGGATAAGGTGGCAGATGAAATGGAGAATGTGGCTGAGAAGGTGGAGAAAATATCTGCTGATATGGCTGAGGCATTGCCTGAGGGAACATTGAAAGAAATGGTTTTGAATGTAGAGAAAACAGCCGTTGCTGTAGAGGAGGGTGCTAAAAAGACTCATATTTTAATTGAAAAGGTTATATATTTAATGATAGATAAATTTTTAATTTGAATATATAAATCTAGATTTTTTTTTATCTTTATGAATATTTTACATTGGTAACAGTTGGATAAAATTGAGGCTGAAGTAGATGAACTGGTTGATCCTTTGGCAAAAGGAGAAGCTACATGAAAGGAAGAGATCAGGGAAAGCAGGAGAGTTGGATTGAAGGACATAAATGAAACATTAATTGATGGTGTTTGGTCTTTGGTGATTGTGAGCACAAGTGGTTGAAATATTTGTGATTCTTTGGTGGATGCCCAAAAACTTTAGCTCTCTTAATTATGTGAACTTATTTTCATTGTCCTTTTTGCAATGTGATCAAATTTCTCTATTTTATATGGATTTATAATTGAAGTTTTTTGAGTCTGATTATTAGTTTTATGTTTTGTTGTTGTTTTGTAGTGGCTAATCTCTAATGAAATCCTATGAAATGGTGATCTCTCTGAAAGGAGTTTGTTGTTTTTCTAAAAAAAATTTTATTTTAGTAAAACAACGCCATGTTGTTCTGTTCAATTTTTTATTTCAATAAAATTGTAATAAAATTGTGATTTACCTATATTTATTCAAAAAAAAAACTTTATTTTTAAATTTGACTTGAATTTCTAAATTAAATCATGGGTTATCTGTTATATAAAAAAAATCAAAATTTTCATTCATTATATCAAAACTCCTAGTATAATTTGATTGATTTTTAATATAACTATATTTATATTATTTATTTATTATTTTTTCCTATTTTTACATAAATGGAAAGGTGATGGAAGAAAGCATGCTTGAATGGAAGGACCAAATGGAAGCCTGAAGTGTTAATTGTCTGGGAGTATGAATGATTAAGATTATTTTGTGTTTGTTTGGTAGATCATAGATGCCAATAGGATTTAGCTCTCATGTGAACTTAGTTTAATTGTTTTTTCGCTGTATGATCAAATTTCTTCTTTTTTTTTTTAAAGAACTTAAAAAATCCCATAGATGGATGATCTCTTCCAAGGATAATTTTTTGAAGTTCATTATGTTATTTTTTAAGGTTTTTTTTATTGCATCAACTATATTTTAAATTTTGACTCGACTTGTTAGATAAAAGTTATGGTTTATTAATTTTATAAAAAAACAAGCTTTTAATTTCAACGCAGTGACTAAAGTTAATATGAATGTTTTTTTTATAAATATGGACAAATTAATAATCCAAAAACGAACACAAATACATAATTAATATTTTAACATAATTGTGTCTTTACTCTACCTGAACTGAGATTTGAACTTACTATTTCAGTAACAATATAAGCACGCTGTATTGAAGTCATAGTGCCAATAAATAAAGAAATCATCGATTGCTAATGGATTTTTCTCTCAACATACTAGATTTTAAATAAAATAATTTTGATTAAGTGAAAAGTTTTTTTATCAAATATATAGATTTACATAGTTGATTTTTGCATAGTTTTAGATTTAATAATTATTTTTAAAAAAAACAGAGGGTGGAATTTTCATGGTGCACAGTCCGATACAAGGGGAAAGTGGGTACATCCCACATGTGCCTTTTGTCAGAAAAGTTGATACAATAGTTTGAAAGTCTGGGAAAGCATGCATAATCTTTGAAAAGCCTTGTCAGAAGAACGCATATGATTGATTTACGTAAATATTAACTTAACTTGGAAAAGATAATGCTTAATTTGGATAAATTCTTTTCTTAATCCTACTTGATAAGATTTTAAGATTTTTTTTTATAATTCATACATTACTATTATTATTATTATTATTATTATTATAGAATTGTGGACAAAATCAGGTAGAATTTCAACCATCAATCTTTGGGAAAAATAATAATAAACTAATTGTAAAAGAGTGGTTATATTTTTCTGAAACAAAAGAGTGGTTATAGATATTAAATTTTAATGTATGATTGGTGATTCGGTGGAAGTTAGAAATTCTAAAGGACAAAATTCTAAATCAATAGCTTGTTTGTTGGGGACAAATAAGACACATGCAAAATACATGACACATAAAGAGGCTTTCATTTAATGTGTATTAATTTGGATATCATAAAACAATCTAACCAACAAAATACATAAAATCATATGGCCAATAGTGAAATAATATTCATCTTCTTTTTTTTTTATCATATTTTATCATCATGTTACCGTAAGTTATTTGTAAAAATAAGACTTTAATTTTTTTTTTTTATAAAAGATAATAAGTGTTTACCACTTAAGAACTTGTCAAGAGACAAACAAATATAAAAGTGTATCAGTTATGATGACCTATTATCCCCTAGAGACTTATTAACTCAATTATATATCACATAGGATAATGAACGCCCATCATGTATATGTTCAAAAAATTTGTAAAAACTATACTAAGCTAATAAATTTCCCGCTAGTAATACAACTCTAAAATAAGAGATATAAGTCGTTCCATAAAAGATTTACCATGCCCACTTGAACAGTATTTGATCCGGTAATAATAGGCGAACAATACTATTATAGTGTTGTGACGTATGAATTCAGCCCTGTACTTGCCTATTTATTACCATGTGACTAACTGCTACATAAGCCAGTGATTGTTAGTAATTTTTTTTTTTATATTCACTGATATAGTTTGTTCTTCACAATTGAGTTCTGTATTATATATTTTCCGTAAATAAATAATATGTTGTTTTGGATTTATGTAATTAACTAATATAAAAATAACTGATAAATAATAAAAACTAGAGCAATTTTTACATATAATTATCCAATTAATTATGTGTAGTCATATAAACTATTCTTTTGGGAAAATAAATATAAATCTAATTAAGCAATATGATTCCAATTTTAAAAGAAAAAAAAACTTGTCAACAGTGATGAACCAAAATTTAATGTTCATTACAAGAGAAAAAGTTGACTGATATTTGACATTAAGAAGAAAAAAATAGATTTGGCATCTTAAAAAGAAGAACGATATTTATTTTTATTTCCAAAGTTAAAAAAAATTTGTTGGTAAAGTTAAGGCTAAAGGTTAAATCACCCATTTTATTTAGAAAAAAATTAAAAACTTTGAAACAATTTTATTCTCTTGATCTCCATCCTCTATTCATAATTTATACTTCCCTATCATTGTACTCTATCATGTCCCATATTGGACATTTATTTGAATTCCATGTAAAATATTAAGTCATACAAGTACCATTTAAATCTATATATTAAATTTCTTTTCAACAAATGAATTTCAAACAAATTATTTAAAAATATCGTGAGACAATTAATTTAATTTAATTTAATTTTTTTATTTTGGATAATGTAGACAAGTTACTTAAATTTTTTTAATATCATGCTTCAACTATGTATTAGAAAGAAGTCGTACTTTCAACCTCTTATATTAACATAGGGGTCAAATGTGTTTGACATTTGCATTTGTGACAACTATTTTATCTAATTAATAAATACACATCCAAATAATTTTTTTTAACATTATTCTTTAATTACATTCATCGATTTTGCTTGTTTAAAAACATCTACACTCTTTATCATACTCTATTTATAAACATATCAAAAATCAATACACATGTATAAATGTATTAGCCATATACCCATGCGTGTGTATGCATATAACCAAAAAAAATAAAAAAAAAAGCTTTTTAGTATATATTAATATTATCATCAAGTACAAACTTCACAAAGGAATTCATTGAACGGTCCTTAACAATATTGTTCAAGCAAAGAGCCGCAGAACAATGGCATGTAGGTGGGGTTGTGGTTGGTACAATATCAGGTGCCAATAATGTAGGGTTGGGCTGTCAAAATAGTACAAGTAATGCATGGCCACACACATACTTCGGTCACATGTGGTTCTTTTTAGCAGGCAATCACTGTCACTTTTGAAATTATTTCTCAAATGTGAAAAATGTGCAAGCATGAATTTAAAAGAAAAACTAATTCCAGACGACCTTAAAAAAATATATATATTATTAATCGGAGGGAAAAAAAAAACAACCTTGGTGGTGGTGCAGTAAATATGATTTTAAGATTTATCCGTTTGTTCTTTTTATTTTTTGCAACAATCCTTGAGCTTAAGCAAGATGTTTATATTTTTATTGAAGAGATGGATGCCAACATCAATCTACACTGGATGAGATATATATAAATTAAACTATTAACTCCATGTTTAGGTATACTTAACATGACTTGTCAATCTTATTACATGAAAAAAAAATTATTCTATCTAAAATATAATTTCTTTTTGTATATCATTTTAAATATACATTGAAATCAAACAAATTAAATCAAGATATAAGGGGGTTTTTGGCCAACACGAGTGAAAATGGGGAGGAGTGGGATATGAATGGAATGTGAGGGTAATGAAGTAAAAGTGAGAATGAAAAATATGTTTGGTTGATAAAGTATAGAAAGAGTAATTCATTGAGAATGAGAAAAGTAGAAAAAAATAATAATAAAAGTGAATCTTATGCCCATTGTGCAAATAAATATTATTATATGTATAATATTGGGATTATCAAGTTTTTAGAACCAGACCGAACCGGCCGATTGGACCAAATTCAATCAGAACTGGGCTTATAACCAGTCCGATTCACCCAAGAAAATCATATTTGAAAAAATCAGGGTTGAACGAGTGACCCGGTTGGTCAGACCGGTGCACCAACCGGCTCATCAACCCGAATTTACAATTTTTTTAAAAAAAATCTAACTTTATAATAATAGATTAATAGTAATAATATCAAAAATATGGAGGGCTAAAGTGTAAAGTCAAAATTTATAAGCTTTTGGGTGGGTAAGCAGTGGATTTTAGATTTCTTATGTTTTGATTTGTGAAGATTTGAACAACTTCATGTTTATGTTATTTAGTGTACTTAAAAGTCTTAAATATCTAGCATAATTGCGTAAAGCTTTAAAAATCATGTATTTATTTTTTTATTATTCAATATTTAAATTTTTTAATCATTTATAATAAAAATATAATTTATTTTTTAATAAAATTATTTATCCCAGTTCAACCTTTCTACCCTTGACCCCTGACCTTTTTTTATTCAAAGCCTGATTCGGTTTTGAAAACTTTGGGGATTACTATTTATTATTTTGAATTTGTGCTTAATTATTTAAGTTTCTCATTATTATTTGGGATTGTTGCTTATTCTTTTGAATTGACGCTTAGTTATTTAAGTTTTTGGTTATTATTTGGATTTGTTGCTTATTATTTTGAGTTATGGGATTGTTGCTTATCATTTTGAGTTAGCGCTTAGTTATTTAAGTTTCTAGATATACTACAATTTTGTTCTAATTTGAGTTTAAGTATTGAAATCATTAATTAGCTATTAATTAATGATATTAATTACAAATCAAAATAAGGAGATTTTCAAAAAAAAAAAAATTAACCATACTAATTATTTTTTTTTATAGTTTTTATATTTTTACATGAACAATTAAAGAATCTATGGCACAAAAATAACAACGAAATAAAAAAAATCAAAACAATTAAAAAAGTCAACAATTGAAAAGCATTTTATATTTAAAGGCATAATTATCATTTCCACATCAAGGATTGAATAATTCGCGCCAAATATATGGTGATTATGACTCCTTCAAGTCCATGTGTCTCACTCCCTTCTCACTATTCTTCCACTCCCATTGAGCCATACCCAAACAATTGAAGTAGTGTTTGATTGGAAGGAATGGAAGTTAGGAATTTAAAAAAAATAAATAAATAAGAAAAGAATATGATAAAATTATATTTATGTCTTTTTTTTAAATAAAATCATTTTGTAAGATAATAAATTATGTTGTAAATATTTATTATTAAATATTTAGAATATAACTATTTACTTTTATTTATTATATTTAAACTTAATATAATTAATTCACATATTTAATTAATATATTTAATTATAATAAATAATAATAATAATAGTTAAAAAAAATAATGATATTTAAATTATTTTATTATATTAATCAATATGTAAATATGTTATTATAAGTTAAATTATTAATTTTAATTATTATAATAATTATTTAAAGTAATAATTTTTTTATTAACATAAAATTAATTTTAAAAAAATAAAAAAATTTCACCTATAAAATAATTTAAATATTATTAATTTGTAATTATTATTTATTTTAATTATTATAATTCAATCTATTAATTATATTATATTAATTTTAATATTAATTTAATATAAAAAGAAAGAAAATATGGGCATTACACTCTATTACCCCCCATGATTCCCATTAATTTGGGGTAATGGAAATCTATTTGATGCCTTAATGGGATAATTGGACTATCAAGAAATGAGATTCTCCTTCAACTTAAACAAGGATAAATATGGATGGAGGATAATGATTCTCGTTCTTTAGGAATCATTACCCCATTCAAATGGGCTACATTGAACGTAAGTTGGTGTTATAACTCATGTTTATGCAAGAAATCTTCCACTCTAATATATATATATATATATATATTGAAGAAAACAACCAAATGTCTATAAATCAGAGGCACAAGAAATTATAACACCACAATAATTGTAAAAGTAAAACAACAGCCATGGCCATGGCCATGGCTCAAACGCTTCTTCCCCCTCTCCACCCTTCCAATGTCAAACTCTTCTCTTCCAATAAATCCCGGTTTCAGCCCTGCATCGTATCGATTCATAAACTCCGGTCATTAGTATTACAAGCATCAAAAGATGACATGTAAGTGATATATCTTCATTCATTTATAATTTCAACTTTTTTTAGTTATACATGTACTAACCTTGATGATGTTCTTTTATAAGTATGGAGGTTAGGAACTCTGATTTTACATCTTCATCCAATCCTCTAATCTCTCTCATTGATGCATCCTCATGGTAATTAATTCACATCTTAACCTTATTTTATATATAGAGAGAGTTTTAATAACTTCATGATCTTATTGTCATTCTTATTTAGGATAAACTGGTTAAATATTGGTGCTTCTATTATCTTATCAATACCATTATAGAGAAGAAAAAGAAATGCACAAGGTATATATATATATATATGCAAAGTGATATGTTTGTAGTATGTTTTGATGAAAGTAGAGAAAATATCTTCTGATATGGCCAGCACATTGCCGGATAGTAAATTGAAAGAAATGGTTTTGAAAGTAGAGAAAACAGCTGAAGTGGTAGATGAGGGTGCAAAAGAGACTAAGATTTTGATTCAAAAGGTTATATATTTTATAATAAATCAATTTTAATTTGAATATATAAATTTGAGTTTCTCATTATTGTGAATATTTGGCATGCATGGTTGGATAAAATTGAGGCTAAAGTAGATGAATTGGTTGATCCTTTGGCAAAAGGAAAGGCTGCATGAAAGAAAGAGAACAAAGAAAGACATTAATTACACATTGATGGTGTTTGTTGATTGTGAGCATAGATGATTGGAAATATTTGTGTTTGTTTGGTAGGTGCCATTAGGATTTAGCCCTTATGTGAACCTATTTTCATTATTATTATTATTATTATTTTCAAAATGCGATCTAATTTCTCTTTTTTTGTTTTCTAAAACCTATTATATATATATATATTACAGTACTACAAGTCACTCTAAACACATATTTTTATTATTAAGTCTCAACTTTAAATCTTCAATTTTCCACTTAGAAATCAATCTCTTAATCACTTGTTTATTATCTTATGACTTCTTTATTCGTTTTGCTATGAGATCAAATTTATCTATTTTTTTTAATTTTATTAAATTAAACTTATATCTATGTATAATTGAAGTTTTTTAGCGAGATTAATTTTATATTTTGTTGTTATTTCTACCGTGACTAATCTCTTAGGAAAACCAATAAAATCTCATTGTCCAGTGATCTCTTCAAAGAAGTTAGTAAAACCATTTTATTTGAAATTTGAATCAATTTTTTAATTAAAACCATGCTTATCTTTTTTTTTATTTAATAAAACAATCTTTCAATTTTCATCTATATTATTAAAACTCTTGGTATGAGTTGGTTGTTTTTGTAATGTAATTATGTCTATATTTTCACTCAAATATGGTAAATTTTGAATACCATATATCACAAATTAAAAGTTTGTTGATGAAAAAATATATTTTTACATTTTTTTTCTCCACACTTTTAGACAGAAAAAGCATAGAGTGCAAATTGCATAATACACCACAGAACATGAAATGGGTGGCATCTAGGGGTGAGCAAAAAAATCCGATCCGATATTCGGTTTTTTTACCCGAATTTTTTGGGTACCCGATCCGAAAAAGAGGGTCGGGTACCAGGTCTGAATTTTTAAGGTGAAAACCGGATCGGATACGGGTCGGGAGAAATTAAAAACCGGGTATCCGAATCCGATCCGGTTTTTAATATATTCATTTATATATATATATATATATATATATATAATTAGATATAGATATATAATTAGATATAATAAATTTAAATTTTATATGGTTTAAAAAGTAAAAAAGAAAAAAAAAATCCAAATCCCTCATTTTAAATCCTTTAGTTTAAATTTTCCAAATCCCTCATTTAAAACCCTCTAAGATATTTTTCTTTTTTACTTTTTAGAATATATAAAAATTTAAATTTATTATATATATATATATTAATAAATTTAAAAATTTTACAAGGACGTAGATTAAAATCCCTTGTTTAAATACTTAAAGAGTTACTTATATAGTTACATTATTATATAAGGAAAAAATTTTCAAATCTTTATGTATAAGATTGGTGAAACTCTTTATTATGAATTTTTTGTGGGTAGAATAACGTAAGCGTTTTAATCCTCTTTTATAAGTTATAAGTTTTCATATTTGTATGAATGTTGATGTGGTTATATAAAAATCCATGGAAAGAGATGAAACTTAACTTTGGATCCCGGATATCCGATATCCGATCCGGTTTCAAAACCGGGCACCGATTTTTAGTATCCGGTTTAAACCGGGTCGGATATCTGAAAGCTGCCGATCCGAAAAACCGGGTGCCCGATCCGGTTTTTAAAAACCGGTCGGATACTGGTTTTGCTCACCCCTAGTGGCATCCCACATTTCCTTTTACTTTTCAAACAAGAATTGACATGATTGTTTGTAAGTTTAGGAAAATATAAAATATAAACTTTGGGGAAAAAATGAGAAGAAGGCATATAATTAATTTTACAAAAATATTGACTTAATTAACATTGGAAAGATAAAAGCTTAATTTGGATAAATTCTTTGGCTAATCCTTCTTAACATAATTTTAAGATTTTAGATAAATCATTATTGTAGGTAGTTAGAAAGTGCAGGTAAAAAAAAAAAAAACCAACCACCTTGTTTGCTAGGAGGACAAATAAAAACAATCATCATGTTATATGTAATTTAATATGAAAATTTAAAAATGTGCATAAATGAACTCCTACTATATTATCGGGCTTTTCCCATCTTATTTAGGTAAAGAAAGCACTGAAATTGATAAAAATATATACCGTGAGTTATTTGTGAAGATAGAACTTCTTTTGACATGATCAGTTGGTAGAAAAAAAAAATATTTCATTTTTTATTATTTAAGTCTTTACTCTTCTGATTTTTTTTTTTTTGTGTCCATTTAAAAAATTTACTTACATTAAATAATTTTTTTAAATTTACGATTTATCTTTAATATACTTTTATAATTTTTAATATATTATTTTTAACTACATTTTACACTAAATCTATGAACTATTAAACCATTTTTGACTACTTATGCTTTTTCCGATAAGAGCCTATTTGCACACATATAAATAGTTATAATTTAAGTGGTTTTACATATAAATAGTTGTTTGGTCAATGTAAAAACTCCACTATATGTAAGTGAAATCACATCTCATCTACTTTGCTGTAAGTTTTTACACGTAAGCAGTTGTTTGATTAATGTAAAAATTTCAGTTTCATGTAAATGGATTTACATGTCATATACTTTGCTATAAATTGAAATACATAAAATTAAGTGTTTTTCACTCACCATCACGTTCATATCATATTTAATTATAAAAATATTTAATAAAATAAAATAAATTGTGTTTAAATTTAATTATTAAAATATTTTTAAGTAATAGAATTAAAGAAACATTAAATATTTTTATAATTTAATATTTACATGATTAAATATTTTTAAGATAAAAATATTTTTAATTGAAAATATTATGTTGTTTTTAAAATTAATTATAAAAAATTAAGTAACAAATTAAATAAATATTATATTTTTATAATTTAATATTTATATAATTAAATATTTTTATGATAAAAATATTTTTATAATTGAAAATATTAAAAAATAATTAATAGAGTAAGTGTTTTTAAAATATAATTATAAAATTTTTCAAGTAATAAAATTAAAGCAATATTAAATCTTTTTAAATTTAATAAATAATTTATTAAATTAATTATTTTTTACTTTAATAATAATAATTATTATTATTATCTCACCATCCTACTTACTTGGTAATTATATCTTTAAACTTATATCAAACAAAATAAATAAAAAATAAATACAACCTTTCAACTTATAGTAAAACCAAATAGCAGTGTTGCAAGTTAAAATATAGCATTTTAGGTTATATTGTAATTTCACTTACATGTATTTTTATTTACAAACAATCAAATATCCCCTAAATGTTTTCACTTTTACAATAGTAGAAACTACTTTTTCATTATTATTTGGAATGTGTTTTTTATTCCCAATAAATCAATCAATAATATAAATTTTCTAATCAAAGCACGTCTACAAAGCTGAAAGTGAGTAAAAAATTACTTTGCATATTCAAAGAAAATACATAATTATCAAAACTCTACTAATTCATATCGTTTCACACTTTGTTCAGATTAAAATTTTATTTGGAAAAAAAGGAGGAATTTTCATGTAGAAACTTTATTTGAAAAAATTTTAAATTGAAAAAACATGATGGGGAGATATTTTTTGGAAATCGTAAAACACCATTTTGGGAGAAGGGAAAAATATAATTAAAGTATATTATGAAATTAATCATTCTAATTAATGGATTTTTAATACAAATTTTTGTAAATTTTAAATTATTATCTAATTTTAATATACATTCTTAATCCATGTCAATCGGCTATAAAGTAAATATATAAATAGAACTGGAGGGAGCATTATATATTGGTAGATGGCCAATGAATAATACCTCACTTGGCATTTATTTAATTAACTTATGTAAAAAATAACCCATAAAGAATGAAAGTTAGAGCCATTTTTAGAAATAATTATCAAATTAATTACATTTAGTTATATTCTTTTTTGGAATTGAAATGTAATTAAGCAATATAATTATAATTTTTACTCCCTCTGCTTTTCTTAGTTGTTCCATTTAATATAATCTAGTAAATTAAGAAAATTAGTCAAGTTCTAAAATTAGATAAAATTTTACTTCATTTTCAAAAATTACTCTTAATCTTTCCTCTGATTTAATCGCATAAAAAATAAACAGTGGCAAAAAACCATCAATTGTTTTCCAAGAATCAACAACAACTAAAATATCTGAATAATAATAGTAATAATAATAATAATAATAATAATAATAATAACATTAGATTCAACGAATGCCGTTTCTCTTTGTGAGATGCTGAGGTTAATGGCATAGATCTCTTCATCATCAATGTTAGTGGATCTAAGAGCGATGCAGATCTATTCACCGAAAAGTATGGCCAATAATGAAGTCAAGGACTGCGTGGAAACTATTGGTCAATTGAATGTGCAAGTGTGGGTGGTGAATGTAATGTTATAGTTTTATTACATTTCAATTTAAGGCAATTTGAGGTGTCAGTTAAATGATTGTAAATTGAAATAGTGTAAAAATACAATAAGTTGTTATTTATTTTACGTAAATGAATTTTTTACAATAAATCAATCACACGATTTCATCTATTTATATGTAACAAAACTTATATTACAACTAGTTACACCTAATGAAAGAAAATATAAAAATAAGGAAAATGATAAATTTAATAAAAAAATACATATATATATATATTATATATATTCTGTTAATATGAGAGATAAACAAATATGACGGTATAATAGACTGGGAACTTCAAAAGAACAGGAGACAACTATGAAATTATCTCTTTTAATTGTTTCAAATTTATTGAGAAAGATAGTTAATTGTCATAAATTTTTAGAAATATCATTTAATTTTCCAAAATTACTCTTTATTTTATTATACCATCGAATATACTCTCTCTCTCTCTCTCTCTCTCTCTCTCTCTCTCTCTCATTCTTAAAAGAACTATTCTATTTTTCCCTCCATTTGCAATGGAGAATGTGTGCTTATTTTCTTAAAAAATATATATATTCTCTCTTTTTGTTTTTTTTAAATTCGGGAAAAAAATTACTGGAAATGACTTAATAATCCCTCCAAGTTTCACTTATTCATAGATTGTCCCGCTAAAGTTGGGTATTCCCAAAAAATCCTCACAGCATACTTTTTCATCTTTCTGTCATAAAAGTAATTGAAGTTGACGAAAATGACTCTCAACTTCTTAAGTAAAAACACATAATATTAAACAGAAAGATTAGATTTTAAGCGAGAATGTCAAATATCAAAAGAAAAAAATACTATATATTAAGTGAAAATTTATGTGATTACAATAAAACTATATATTTTAAATGAGAAGTACATGTTATAAGATAAAATAAACTGACGGAGTAAGTTGCATTAACTGAAAAGTAAGTTGTCAGAAAAAAGAGAGACTATCTGGCAAATTCAAATGTCATAGGGCCTATCTGAGATATTTTTAAAATGTTCAAGGGCTTATAATTTATTTTCCAAAAAATTTAGATATAAAAAAAAACCTGCTTGTTTTTAATTGGAGTCATTATTGGCTTAGTTATATATGTTGCATTTAAATCTTTTACTCCCCGTAATTCAAAAAGAAGTGGGATAGTGTAACTCAAATCATTTACTCCCTCCATTTAGTCTAACCAATTCAAGCCAATTTAAGGAAGTTTGTTAAAATCGGTTGATACTCTACTTTGAGCTTGCTTGGATTGAATTTTTAAAAAAGTGTTTTTTTTTTAAAAAAAAATTGTAGAAACAGAATAAGTTAAGTGTTTTTCTGTATTTTATATTTGGATAAACTAATGCAGAAGTATTTTTATATGTATAAAGTTGTTTGGATGTGGATTATTAAGAAAAACTTTTAGAAGTGGCAAATTACTAAAATAGGCCTTCATTGAGCTACTATTATACATATTATATATTGTTATTGATAATGATAATGACAACACTAATGATAATAATAATAACTTAATATATTACGATAATAATTATAATTACAATTATTATTATTGTTGTTTATTATTATTATTATATTATTATTATTATTATTATTTTCATCGTTATTGGGAGAAAATTGGGGAAACAAAAAGTATAAAAACAGCCATTCCTTTATTTAATAAGGGTAACTTGATGATTTAACAAACCCCAAAAGCGAACACAGAGTGTTTTTCCAGCAGCATTCTTGAAACATGAAAAAGCATTTTTCGGTTTTTTATCAAACGCTACTATAAAAACTAATACAAATAGATTTTTTAGCCCGATAGAGTGTTTTTTATAAGTTAAACAACTTGCAAGAACTTTCCACCATCCAAACAACACTTTTCAAAAAAATTATCCCAACTTTCTAAAATTACTTTTTTTAAAAAAGTCTATATATATATATATATATAAATGGTGCTTTACATTTTCAAAAAATATAAAAAATTGTAGAATTACATTAAAAAAAATAAATTTGAATGAAAGTTTTAATAAAAAAATTGACACTTTCTCCAATTCTATTTTCATATCAATAAATACGCTTTCTTTGTTTTTTTATATGCCAATTTAGAAAATCTATGAAACATTAAATAGTTTTTTTTTCAATGTCACTCATTATCTCTAATATACTCCTATATTTTTAAATTTTTTTTTAGAAAATTAAAAACTATTTTAAAAGAGAGAATAAAAGATATAATTAAAGTAGGGAGAAAAATTAATAGAATTTTAATAGGTTTTAAATACAAATAATTTTGGAAAGTTGATACAAGTTTTTTATAAACTTAAAACTATAAACTGATTTTAACCGAGTTTTGAAGAACCCATATCATTAGTCAAGCAACATAGAACGCATATGGCATGGGAGGCCGCCCAGCCAAAGCCTACGCTCAGACATCAAACAGGCTGCTGTTGCCAAAGCATCAGCAGTCATGTTTGCTGAGCGCCGAATATGAGAGCAATGTACATTGAGAACCCGAGAGACTAAGAAGCAACAGTCTTGAATAACGAGTCCAAGATCAGAATTCATGTCACGATCTCTGATGATTTTAACCGAGTTAAATAGGCTTGAATTAGTAAAAGTGGGCATGTAAGTAGGACAGAAGGCAGTATTATAAGAAAAGAACAATGAAAGCTTCTCCGTAATTATATATAAATAGGGCATGAGAGAGCACGGGAAACAATAAAGGCAATTTGAAAATACATGATTAGTGTTTTTGTTTTTAAAGGGACCTCAAAAAAGAAAAAAACCTCTAAAAATGCAGAGGTTGTCGAGACACGAGCCGGACCAAGCCGGGTTCAGCGAGGAAAAATCGAGGGAAGCCCGAATAGCGTGTCAAGCCCGCATACACCCTGAATCGGGGTGTAAAAACCCGGTATTAAATCAATAACTCGGCCGGTTCAATCGTAACTCGGCTGATTTACCTGAAAAACCATTGACCTGGTCAGATTACTTGAAAGTGAAAGTAGTGGTGAGAGAAAGTGAGGGCGGCGGCGAAAAAGAGAAGCCTGGCTGTGAGTGTGTGTGTGTGAGAGAGAGAGAAGGATCGCCGGCGGCAGTGTGCGTAAGAGAGAATTCTTGTTTTTTAAATTTTTATGAGTGCCCAGAATTTTTGTTTTTAATTTTTTTTAAGGGTTGGGAACTTGTGATCTTGGGACTTGATGTGAGATTATAAAATTATTAGATTTTTTAAATATTTATATTTTAAAAAAATCAATATATATAAGACTTAAATTTTAAATATTAAATTTAATCAAATTTGAGATATTTTTAAAAATAAAACAAAAATATAAAATTAAAATTTTAAATATTATATTTAACGAAACTTTTTTAATTATTAAAATATAAGTTATATTATTTTTTATCATTATTAATTATTATAATAAATTTTTTTAATATTTTATATTGACCCTGGTTTGACCCGGTCAAACACATCAACCCTTGACCCTTGGCTTGGTCGGGTCAATGGGCCGGATCTAACAACCTTGAAAAAATGACAATTAAATAGTAAAAAGAATAAAAAAATTAAACTTATCGATAGTGATTGACCAAACTAATATTTGTTGAAAAATATATATAATAATGTTGACACCTAAAAATGAAAGTGCTATTTGTTTTTATTCCTTAAATTATGAAGAAAAAGTTGTTTGTTAAAGTTAAAAACTAAATTACTGTTTTATTTGGGGGAAAAAATTATAAACTTTTTTAAAAAAGATTATTCTCTTTATCTCATTATTTGTTAATAATTTATATTTTTCCAAGCTCCCAAATAGTTATGCCAAGGGAAGGAAGAAATTCCAAATGTTCAACGTGCTTATTATTAGGGCTTGCACTTTCAACGTGTGATTGGACTCTATTATGTTCCTTGTTAGACTTTTATTTAAATTATATATAAAAAAAATAAGTCTTAGAAAATATCATTTATATTGATATATTAATTTTAATTTAACAAATTATTGTCAATATAATTATTTTAAAAAATGCAACAATTATTTACCTAATTAATGAATTCACCTAAAGATAAATATTTTTTCCTTCTTAAACACCCACACGTTAAATAATAAGGTTTATCAGTTTCCTTATTTAAAAGAGTCTATACTCTCTACCATATTTTATCTATAGATTTATTATCAAAAATAAATATACATGTATAGATGTATCAACCACATGCTCATGCATATTAATATCCTTGTTCTTTGATGGTTATAGATGTGTACCAACATCAATTAATTCAATTTTTTTAAAAATGATATAGACAAATTATTTCACTGAGGCATACTTTTTATAACTTATATTAAATGCACTCAAAGAAAATTGAACTCTTGGACTGAAGGATAAGTTCAAATATCTTTTTGGTACAATTATTGCGTTGGTGACACAAGAAAAAGCCATATACTCATACATGCATTGATGCATATGGATATATATATATTTTTTTTAAAAAATAGTATCATAAACAAGTACAAACTTGACAAAGGAATACATGTAAGGGCCTTTCTTCACAATGTTCAATTAAGATTAAATAAGCCAAGCAACTATGAGTGATAATAGTCAAAACAAGTGCAACCATAGAAAATAATGCTTTTGTGTTTTGTGGTTGAGACATTATCAAGTACCAATAATGTAGATGGGCTGTCAAAATAGTGTAAGTTGTCAATGAATTGCCACATTCATATTTGGTCACATGTAATCTGCTTTTTTTTTTTAAATTTTTTTTGGTGGTCACTAGTTTGGTTAGGACCATTTGAAGTCTGAAATATGCGCATGCATATCATATCTAACAATAAAAATCTAGTTCCATATTATCTAAGAAAAATCTAAATAATATTCATCAGAAAAACAAACTTTGATACTCAACATTTCCAGTATATCGATTAAAATAAATGTTATATGACATTAGGTGACCGTCATGTTAAAAATTTACATAAACATCAATTTAACTTTATTTCACATTGATTTTTTTTTTATATATATAAAGTAGATAAACCGCAAATTGCATTAAAAGAAGAGGAAACAATAAATAGATAACAAAACTGATAACTCCACTAGAAGTGGAAACAAAAACATACAACATGGGTAACAAACACTATAAGACACAAGAAGGAGGAGAGAAGGACTTCTCCAAGACACAGCAGCACATCAGGAGGACAATTAGCCTAAAAACTAGTCATGCTTGTCGGGATCAAGCTCCTCACGTGGGAGGCTCGAAAACTGGATACAGCGCCGAACCGCAGCAATAGACTCCTCAAGCTTGTGCATCTCCCTAGCAGGAACCACTGGAATCCAAGAGAGATACATGTAACAAATTTTCATAATTAAAGCAGGCAAAGAAATAAACACTGAACTGAACACATAGTTATTTATAGCAAGCCAAATTTCCCACAAAACCACTCTCGTAACCAAAGAGCAGTACAGTTTGAGACGAGGGCTAAGCTCTCGATACCACGGTCCCCATAAGTCCAAGCTGGACAAGGGGCACGTGGGAAAGAAAAACAGGAGAGCAAGGCGGTCCCAGATGTCTCTAGCCATAAGGCACCTAAAAAACAAGTGATCAATCGACTCAATATCAGAGCAACACAGAAAGTAAGTTGCCGTAGGGAGTTTGTTGCATCTTCGGGTGAAAAGGGTGTCAAGTGTGAGAATCTTCCTGTCCCAGACCAGCCACGTGAAAACAACTATTTTTCGTGGAACGAAACGCTTGAAGATCACCGGGGTGATACTACATCTCAACCCTCTGTCGATATGGAATTTATAGAAAGACTTCACCGAGAAAGATCCATCAGAAGTTAGCTTCCAAGTTTTATGATCCGGAATATCCCCAATCACAAAGGTGATTCTGGAGCTGAGCTCAATTAAGAAAGGAAAACCTCCCACCAGTTGTATTTAGGAGCTTGCCCGTTATACCAATTATCTGACCAGAAAAGCATGGAGTTACCGTTCCCAACAAAGGAGTGAATGCAGGCTTTAAAATCCTCCAATGACGAGATGAGGCCTTGCCAGAAGAAGGAGCAACGACGGTTGTCGGGTAACCAGAGGTTCCATCTAGGGTGCTGATGAAAGTAGCTAAAAAGGATAGGGGCCAAAACACACCAAGATTCATCCTTCACGACTTTCCACCACCATTTCCCAAGAAAAGCACAATTGAATTCCTCAAAATTATTGATGCCCCAGCCACCTCGGTCGCGGGGAAGCCACAGCCTATGCCAATTGACTAAGCGACATCTGGGCCGGTCAATGTCAGGGCCTTTCCAAAGAAAATCTCTTCTAAGCCGGTCAATACGGTTGACTACCTACTTAGGCAGACGAAAGATCGACATCCAGTATGTGGGCAAAGCAGTAAGGACAGAGTTGATAAGGGTGAGCCTGCCCCCAAGAGACAGGAAGTTCGTCTTCCAAGAGGTAAGCTAGCCTTGCTTTAACTTTGAGAATGAGAACCTCTCAGTCCTGTCTAGGCGGCCTTCTACCAGCAATCTAGACACCCAGGTAAGTGATCGGGAGAGCGCTAGCAGCACAATTCAAAGTGGCCAGAGAAGAATGGCTGGGTAGGGAATTAGAACCGATAGTGAGCAAACAAGTTTTGTTGAGGTTGATAGCCAAGCCAGAGATACCTTCGAAGCTAAAAGGATCAACTTAATAATCCTAAGGTCCTCAACCCCACAAGCCGAAAGTATAATCAGGTCATCAGCATATTGTAGGTGACAAACGTTGCCAAACCTGCCAAGTGGGACACCATGCAAGATATGAGAGCCTAGAGCATGATTAAACATTACACTAAGCACGTCTCCACAAGGACAAAGAGCAGAGGCGATAAGGGGTCCCCTTGGCGCAAACCACGTTGGTATTTGACATAACCCTCAGGGGAGCCATTGATAAGAATGGAGGATTTGGAGGTGAAAAGCAAATTATCGATCCAGCGCCTCCAATTAACATGGGCCAAAACCCCTTACCTCCAAGAGCTCAAGAAAAAAATTCCAGTCCACCATGTCGAAAGCTCTAGTAAAATCCACTTTCGCAATGTTACCATCTAGCAAAATTAACATTGATATTCACAACTTTATATTGATAGCATACATTTTAAATCAAACATAAGCCTTTATAAAAATAATCAAATTATAAAGCATCTCTATTTAACTCAAATTATATTAAAAAAAAGGGAAAATTACTGTTCACCCCTCGTAATTTTCAAAACTTCCCAAAAACCCCTCCAACTTTTTGCGACACCCTGATGACTCTCCGTTATATTTTTACATTCCTTTTTAACCCCTCACGGTAAGTTGAAGTGGGTCCACGATATGAAATTCCTTTTTTGCCCTTGCAAAAGTTGGGAAAAATGGCGCCCAATCATAACTTTCTTTATGCATAGTTTTTTTCAATGCCTCCTGCTTGCTTTTTCTCAAACAAAGTTTAGAATGCTCATATCTTGTTCTTCTTGTTCTTGTTCTTGTTCTTGTTCTTGTTCTTCTTCTTCTTCTTCTTCTTTTTCTTCTTCTCATTTGGTGTATTCAATTTTAGCTCTTCCGATTAAATTATGGAGAGTTTTTGTGCTATTGCTAGATACAACGGGGAGGGACGAGTGCTAATGTTCACTACGACGACTTGGGAATCAAGCTGTTAATGAAAATATGTGAGCGATGGGGTCTCGATATTTCCCGTGTCGAGTGAAGTTTTATCACACCGAATGGACATAAAAGCGGTATGTCTCATATAAAAGCGAGGTTGACTTCCAAACTAGCATGTGTCACATGCAGCTCCATCTTCAAATGTTACATTGTTGATCTTGTTGTTGAGGGACAGATGATGTGGCATCGTATCCCATCGAAAAACGCAGTTCTTCTCGTCAGTAAGTTTCTTCTCGCTTATGTTTATATAGTTGTAGAAGTTAATTATTGTTTATTATCCCTCGCCACTGCTTTACATTTATCAAGTTTCCATTTAAACACTATTGTCTCCGATTAACTTATTAACTTATTATTTAACTTTTTGTTTTTAACGCTTTAAGATTTATGTTTATCGCTTTAAATATTTTGTGTCTCTCGCTTTAAATATCGATCGTGTTTGTTTAAACTAAAGTGTTGGCGTGAATTCGTAATCCGCGCCGCTTCGCTCCACATCACGGCGAGCCCCGAGGGTGTGGCATCGCCTTCCTTCCTCATCCGATCAGTCAAGTGTTGTCGCTTGGATATCGGACAATGTTTTGAAGGCGCTGAACATTTCGTAGACGCACTTAGGAATTTTGCAATCAAAAGGAATTTTGACTTCAAATTCTTGAAGAACGAGAAACACCGGGGGATCGTGGAAGAAAGCTCGACTTCAAAAATGGCGTGATAAGGGAAGCTATATTCCATATCTGGACAATGACGAAAGCCGATAGATGAAAAATCGCGAATCGCGCTCTGCGATCACTGCGACGAGAAGGCAACCCGGGTGTCCTAGATCGAAGAGGATCGAGTCGTAGGCGTCCCGAGGTCCGCGAAGTTGCGCTGTAGCCATCGCCACGCGTTTCGGTCACAATCGCGGATCGTGGAATGAATCATGCTCGACTAGGCATTGTGTATATACTTCTTATTATTGTTTAAATATCGAACTTTATATTTAAATATATCTCTTACGCTTTTAAATATTTATTCTCCGCTTAACTCGTTATTTTTATCGTTTAAAATAAATTTGTATCCGCTTAAATGTATAACGGGATGGTGCTAGCGGTTCCCCAGCTGCAGTAATACACGCCGGTTCCCCAGCGCTTCCACTCCGTCGCACATAAAAATCGGAACATTACATTACATTCTATAAGAGATTATTAAGTAATAAGGATATTTTAAATAGAAAATATTAAGTATATTTTTGTTGTAATTACATTGATATTATTAAATAATAAGGATATTTTAAACAGAAAATATTAAATTTAAACAGAGAAACCTAAACTTAAACAGAGAAAACGAAAGTTAAAGGGCAAACGTTATCATTATACTGCTAAAATGAATGTTGATATTAGATGATAATGAAAAATGAAAATGAAACAGAACCCCTACTCCGATAATGTACTCCTACGGACTACAATATCATCCAACAAGAATGTAACCTCAAAACGAAACAGAATGAATTTAATTGAATTTAGATACATGTACATTTACATCGACAAAATTTGTCATGTTCTTCGGAAAAATGAATTGAATTTAAAACCGGGTTTACATTCTGAAACTATTACACCTATACAACGACTATGACCCCGCTTATGCACACTCCCTCCGGTTCGCTTTTTACACAAGAAAACGGAGTTTAAACAATTACATTGATATTTACACAATGAACTATATACTTAAACATTGAAAGTGTATGTTAAACAATGAATCTGGATTATTAAAGAAAGAATCGTGATACAAATATAGAAAGAACGACTAAGAACCCGCTATCAAGACTCCTCGTGATGCCGACTGCCTCCCCTCCCTAAGTATGCGGGAAACATACCTTAATCGCAGATAAGGGACGCCGATCCCGCTGTACCCGTAGCTTCTCACCGGCGAGTAATCGCCGATAAAACCGCATTTGACATAGACGCCGCAATCGACACTTCCTTTTTCTCGTCGGGGCTTCAGCAGGTCGCGAACAAGCGGTACTTTTTCATGTCGCCGACTCGCCCTAACTCCATGTCGATACGTAGGTCGAATAGGGTTCCTACTGTCGAGATATACAAAGTTCATATTAGAATGCCGATTATTTACCGAACACTATTATACAAACACAAATTATTAAAGCACTCTACCATTTCTAGCTGCTTTTATCGTATTCTTCGCTTCGGCACTGAAGAATAACGCCAGTATTCTTGTTTTTCATTGTCATGGGCGATCATCGACATGGAAGTGGCCACTCATAATTATCGGGAGGATGACGATGTCCACTTCATGCAAGTCGCTGCTGCATCTCCAATCATAGCCATCGTGGATTCATGCGCCGTCGCCCGCTGACATGAACAAGGCCAGCTGTCGGTGATGGAGGCGCGCCTCTTATAACGAGCATGGCACTACGCTCATCGCTCTTTTGCAAGATACATACGAATGCGCCCATCACATCGCTCTGCGACTCATCTCCTTCCCCTCGAAAGGTGTCGAATAGATTGGCCCGTGTGGTGCTGACAGAGTCATTCTTCCACACGACAGTGCTGTGGTTGAACGGAACAAAGACATGTAAACAATGTTGTAAGTATAAAATTAAACGTTAAAAGTATAAACTTTTAAATTCTATATTGAATGTTTAAACGGTAACGGTAATATTTAAAGGGTATCACTTATAAGTTAAATGTTATCTGTTAATTTTAAACGTTAACGCTCCTACTTAAATGGTAACTAAAACAGCTTTAAACAATATCATAAAAACTTCAAACTTACTTGTCGCAGAGCAGCTGAGGAAGATCCTTATCAACTCCCTCGCCAGACTTATTGAGGCCGATTGCATCAACGAGTCTTCGAATGAAGACTTCTCCAAGTTCTTCTACTTTTTATCGGCTTCCTTTTAATGAGGGCATGACTCAAGCAGATCAACGGAGACACTTCCTTACATGCTTCTTGTTCTGTGGGATCGCGGTTCCGCTCGACGCGGCACGGTCGACCCGCTGGTTCCACCGCTGAATTCCCACTTCGCTGAGGATAGACTCAACGACCTTCTCAACCGTGAGTTCCACTAGCAGCAGCATCAATGGGAGACACAACGCTGTCCGGGTTGTTCTTCTTCATGGATTGTGTCCATCTTTGACGCCAAGATCGTCGCCCGGGTTCCAACAGATGCATGATGTCGCTAACAACAGTAGTCGACGTATCTTTTTCCACCGCTGCAAACTCGGGCCACCATCTTCAATCTCCTCCACCGTGATGGGTATGTCATCAACGTTAACAACATCAGCTCGCCGATGGTGCCGCCGATGGTGCTGCTATTATTTCATCGTCCCGCAAGACGCGGGTGGAGACTGAGGCATTATTGCTTTTCTCTTTTGTAAGCTTCTTCGAACGAGGCCGCCTCGAAGGGCCACCCCGATGATGTCCTCGCTGCCGAACTCCGACGGCGATCCGTCCGCGTCTTCATTTGTTCAAGGGAAGGCGCAATGATCGTGATCGCGACGCGCCTTCCAACGCCTCCACCCGAGCGGCAAGCCGAGGGAACTCGGGTCATCAAAATCGGCAAGCCTCGCATGAGAGTTGCATGACATCCCGCGCCTAGTGCCGGCGGGTGAGCCGCCACGTCGGGGGTCGGGACACTGGCCGGGGAAGCCACATGGCCCGGGGGGGGAGGGCTTCTCCACCGACGACGCGCTTTTGGCTCGGAAGCAGAGAACGGGCGCCCAGACAAGCAGGAAGAGGTCGCCTCTCATCTTGCCTTTCGAGCAAGCTGTTCCGAGCAATAGCATCCGGACCGACGGTTGGTCCCGAACAAATACTTCTTCATCAAAGATTCACGGAACCACTCAGAAACTAGCATGTGTAAAGCAAAACAATCTTAGCGAAATTATTTAGTTTAAACAATTAAAACTATATTTACACATGTAACTCATGATATTTAAACGTTATAACCTATTGTGTTAAACAAGAACAAACAAATTAAACATTAAACTAAAAAAGTTTAAACTAGTAGTCGAACAAAGTTAAACAGTAAGTTATAATGTTAAACGATAGATGAATAAAGTTAAACGGTAAATGATATGGTTAAACGTTAACGCTACGCTAAACAAAAATATTTTTTTGAATTATTACCTCTTTTCCTTCGAGAGACGACAAACTCGTCTCTATCGTCCGCTGCTTCCGGTAAGTATTTTCACCGTAGCACATCATCCTTGGGATCTTGCGTAAACGGACTTTCTTTCCGGCTCCTGCCACCAGAAAAACCGGATGTTAAGCGCCACTGCGAACCCTTTAACATACCCGGTGTTGGTCTTCTTCCCCGCGGCTGACTCGGGTAGCGGCAGTGGTACGTCCTCCATAAGCCACTTGCTGCGCCGCTTGCGCCCACGCGTAGCGCCCCATTCCGTAGATCATCGACATAATCAACGATCCGGGCTAGGAACCGAGCAGAGGTATTTGGGAAAGAGGATTGTACCCGTGAGGAGGTACACCATCGCGAGTTTGGCAAAAATTCTCCTCTTCTCCCTCTCATCCAACGAGTTGTCAAGAGTCGCCCTCGATGGAATCTCTCGTGTCTCTCGTGACGCCTTCGATCAAATACTCTCTTCGAAAGTCGACCGTGTTTTTCTTCTCAAACACGATCGCCTCCCCATCGCAACGCAGCCAAGAATGATCGCACATCTTCAGCCCGAAAGTCGCGATGCTTTCCCGATCCCGAATTTATCAGCGGTTATCGTATCTCCGCAGTAGACGTCAAGAAGGGCCCGCCTCTTGGTGATACGACTTCCAACTCAAGAATCGTCGGGAACGGGTCCTTTCGGATGATCTCCCTGTTGTCGAGGGATCATGTGAACTTTCAATTCACCCTACGGTCTCCACTCACCTGCCAAGTAGCATCGCCCATTAACTAGATCGACCGCCATAATCACAAGCCTCGCGACAATAACAAAGACATTGTTAAGCGGAAATGTAATTTGTTAAACCAGAACACTCGCCTAAACACCGATATCATTTTAAGCAGTCGACGTGATACTATTAAACGTAGATACAAATAATTAAACCGAGACGAACTAACTTAAATCCAGAAAGCTCATTGCTTTAAACGGAGACCTCTATTTTTACAAACTCGCAACCATATCAACTGAAAGGGTAAACGTAGATTATAAACATTACACAAAGCACAACAATCGGAAAACCATTTCGATCAGATACTGCATTTAAAATGTAAAACAAAAACAAAAACCCCAGCCGAGACATCTCCCTCACATCAACAAAAACCCCGTACCGATTAATCCCCTCGAAAGCTTCAATGTCTTCCAACAAAAAACAAAATCACAAACCAAAACCGAAAAATGTCTCTTCGTAATGTAATAGTTAACAAAAACCATAATGAATACCTTAGATCGCAGCGTTTACGAAACGCCGAATACTCAGACGGGACTTCTTCTTCGAGACGACGGTGGAGTGGAAGAGCGCCAGTGGGAAGAGAAGAGCCGGAGACGCGAGTCGAGCTGAGTCGCGAGTCGAGAGAAAACAAGCAAATTGTAATGCTTTAAGAAAAACCCACCCACTTCCTCTCACACCGCCGAAATGAGGCAATGCACTTACTTCCGCAAGAGGCATTTTCGTCCATAAAATTTTTAAATACACTCCGCTTAACGCCTACATGCATTTTTGGGGGTTTCAAAATCATGGAGTTGAAAAGGAAGGGGTTTTTGGGTATTCAAACTATGGGGGTTTGTTTGGCTAAAAGTTGTAGGGTCAATTT
>NC_052476.1:1889323-1949145 GCF_009730915.1 Dioscorea cayenensis subsp. rotundata | reverse complement strand
AAGAATAACAAGAATGGAAGGCAAATGAAATAATCCATGATTAAAAAAACATAAATATCATCAACAGGAAGATAATATGTCCAATAATTTTCTTTAAAAGAACAAAAATAAACCAAAGCTATTCCTAAGTTGTCAATTGATTTCAAAGCACAAATAGGAAGATTAATTTTACTATAAATGCTAAGTTTGTTAGAATTCAAATATATTGCCAAACATGATTAACCACTAGCCAAAATCTAATCTCCAATAATATTTTTTAAATCAAAGATAAGATAATAACATTCATCTACATAAGCAAATGATAAAAATATTACTTATATAAAGAACAAGAAAAAGAGTAGAGCTAGAAACTAGCACCCAAATAAATTAACTTCTTAATTAATCTCTCTAATATATTGTTATACATGCATAATCACCAAATAAGTTTGACTTTGAGGACTCTAAAGTTTGGTTTCATCCTCTCTAAGCACCATTGTTTAATCCATAGATGTTACATGATTAATAGAGTTCTCTCTCTAACCACTTCACTATTTTGTATTAAGCCTTGTAATTTTGTCTAAACGTTCTTGAAAATTATCCAATCTTTCTCAAGATCTATTGACAACATGAACATTGTTCATTAGTTTATAAAGTATAGACTTCCAAATGAGCTCTACTTTATTGTGAGAATCTTCTTTTTTTTTTTTCTTTCAATTATTTTTTAAAAACATGTTTGTTTAAATAAAAGTATATGCAGTATCTGTAAAAAAAATTAATAAACTAGAAAAGTAAAAAGAAAAAATTATAATAAAATAGATAGATGAAAAAACTAACTCATCAAGTTTTGATTTAAGGTTATATAATCAAATGGTTTTTGCATTGAATCAAGAAATTCAATGTAAATTTAAGCACTATTTATACATTATTATATTTTATTTTAGTGATATGTGCCATTATTTTATGTGAAACTAAATGCATAACATTAATGGGTGATTATTTTTATCTTACCATAATAGAACTCATGATGAGGCTACACAAAAAAACATAAACAGCATCGGTCTTTTTCTTAATCTCTTTTCCATTGTTGACTCATAATTTTATCGTTTTTAAGAGATCAATGAGTAAAAAAAAACAAAAAGCCTTGGTTTCACAAATGACTCATAATGAAGCCAATGAAAAATGACAAGAAGTACAATGAAAATGATTATAATCTCTTGCTAATCTACTCAAATCTCTTTATTGATTCCATGAACAGTGTCCTCACTCCCAAACTAATCTGCAAACACACTTTATATTTATGTTTTCCAACAACTTACCAATCCAAATGCTTCATCAACTCAGAGGCATTGTAAGATGTGCAAACCAGTCACAGAGACTAAACTGTTTACTTGTGATTCTTTTCTTGTATCATTGGAAACAATAACCTAACAGACAAGATGATAGGATTCACATCCTCTAAAGAACTTTTTCTCCATCTAATCATTTCCATTAAGACTCTTTTGAATGAATACCTTGAAGACAACACACACATATGTCTCTCTTTGACATGACATCAAACTCCATTCTCACTGGTTTAAGGTTGAACGATCAAATTTATTTAATTGGAAAGCTAATATATATATATATATATATATATATTTAATGTCATATTTTTTTTGTTATGTTTTGTTACTTGAAAAATTGAACTTTATAACACTTGTGCAAATTGGGATTCAGACAAGTTTTCTCAGTGAAATTAACACCATATATAAAAGACCTTGATGTCAATAAACTAAAAACTTTTTATTTTTATTTTTAAATTACTATGAGTTTTTATTTTATTTTTTTCTTATTCTGTATGGAATTTACTTGTTTAAGAGGATAATGGAAATCTACTTTTGGGATTCTTATATCATTGTCCACTCCTATCATCACAGTGCCCAAAACTCTTTCAGTGGCATTCATGGCAGGGATTCTCATGTACTTTTCCTTGAATCATGTGGCCTTTTGTGAAAATCTATTAAGCTTTTGAGTGAAACTTGTTTGAGTTTTTCTTTTATATTCAATTTGATTCTTGACTTAAAACTACTCATTGTTCATACTTTGTTTATAAATTAAAAATGAAAGTTCAAACAAGTTGATGTGATCTATTCCACGGATTTTAATTTTTTTTCAAACTAAAATTTATGCAATTTCAATTTTTTGCCCCTTCTCAGATATGACACTAATTGATGTGTGAAGATATAATATATGCAAAATAATAATAATAATAATAATAATAATAATAATAATAATAAATAAATAAATAAATAAATAAATAAAAATTTGTGAACTTCAATCACCATTAGATGTATAGATTTAAAATCTAAACGATACATATCTCATTGTTTTTTATGACAACATAAACTATTTTGTAAATATTCCATGAATAAAAATGATTTACATTATATAAATATATGTTATCTTATTTATTTATTTAATATATGATATCAATATATTTAAAATTTAATATAATTAAATAAAGACAAGAGCTCAATCATAGTTTGGTTATGGTGAAAATAAGCTGCGACAAATTTGCTTTAAATTAACTTAATTAGTATAATTAATTACTACTTGATGTATATTTATTTAATTATATAATAGTATGTACTTATATATATATAAAATAAATTACAGTGAAATAAGTACCATTATTATAGATGGACAATAATACAGGGAAGGCACTCTAAGCCATTTCATTTCAACCAAACAGTGAAACACTAGTGAGTGCTCTGCTTGAGATCTGATTTGAGAAGAGGATACTAACATTTTAGGTACAACACAACCCAGGTTATGGACTAAAAATTAAGCTGCTCTTCTTCAATCCTCCCCAGCATTTCATGCACAACTCCGGCGATCTCGTCGGCGGACGTCGCCGGACATTCCTCTTCTACCTAATCAACATTCATAAGAAAAGAAAAACTTCAACATTACAATACAATACAAACTTCATATCATAATATTCATAAAGTAGTAGATATATATACCTTGAGACTGAATGAGTAGAATGTCATATGATCAAAGGTGGTCAAGTTAAGATGAAAGATGGTTAGATGAAGACTATGAAGACCAGTGACCATTTTGAGGAGCTGTTTTGGTCTTGATCTTGAGAGGACCTTGAGGCTTGCATGGTTTTCCACCATTGTTACCTGAATGTCAGCCATTGCTGATGAACTGTTCTTCTTCTTTTTGGTC
Source organism: Dioscorea cayenensis subsp. rotundata (assembly GCF_009730915.1). NCBI lineage: Eukaryota > Viridiplantae > Streptophyta > Magnoliopsida > Dioscoreales > Dioscoreaceae > Dioscorea > Dioscorea cayenensis. The sequence goes on along the minus strand of NC_052476.1, from coordinate 1,945,953 downwards.
TCTTCTAACAGGTCTTGAGATGAAGATGAAGATGATGATGTTGATGAAGAGTACTGTGGGAAGGTGAAGAAATCAGTGAAGGGGGTAATGGTGCAGCTGGATGATGAACATTGATTCATGTACTTCTGAGCTTCTAAAGATTGGAGGAGTTGCTCAAGTTCTTTGACATAGTTTATTGCACCGCCAATCACTGATGCTTGATCACCCTACATGATTCATATGAAGATCTTAGCATGAGGTTTATTCAATAACAAGTAATTAAGTTTTGCTAAGAAATTAACAAACCCTTTGGACATAGGATGGAGGCATGAGTGACCGGAGAACAGCAAGGTACTCATTCATGAGTTTCCGCCGATTGCGTTCGACGGCAATGTGAGTCATTCTCTGGTTCTCTAGCTCTTCTTTGTTCTTATAGGTTCTTGCTCTACGTCGGCGTTGTCGGGAAGCTGAAGTTTCATTGAAGAAGTACTCTTCCTTCTTGCAAGTTTCAGGGGATGGAGAGTTTTGTTCTTCTACAATGGAGGATAACTCATCCATCCATCCACTCCATTGTTCTTGGCTCTCTCCAACTTCATTGTTTATCATATTCTCCTCTTCAATGACTCCAAACTCATTCCATGTTCCACCAATGGTGAGCAATTCTTTGCATGTATATGCAAAGAGTTCTTGTGAGAATACAGCAGCTTCTAAGGCCATTGTTTTGCTAAAACTTGAGTGTTTTGCTATGTGATACACTCCTAAGAGACCCACATGTTTGGCTTTTAAAGGCACCAAGACACACAAGCTCTGCTTCCACTTAAGGTCTCAGTTTAGGGCTTTTAAAGTCTTTCAAGAAACTTAAACAATAGGAGAGAGAGAGAGAGAGAGAGGTGACATATAACATGCAGAAGAAGAAGAGACAGGTGTATGTGTTTTTTAGCAATGTTTTGAAAACCGGACCGGACCGGCCGGTCGGACCGGAAAAACCGGGAACCGGCCCATAGCCCGGTCCGGTTTTGGAATTAATGTTGACCGAGTTTTGAGCCAAATTCGAGCCGTAAACCCGGTGAACCGTCGGTCGGACTAAAACCGGATGGAACCGGTTTTCAATTTTTATTTTTTATTTATTTTTTTGTTTTTTGTTTTTGTTTTTTTGTTTTTGTTTTTGTTTTTTGTTTTTGTTTTTGTAAGAAAGGACTTAGGGCGTGAATTCATTTCTTTTTCTTGATTTCATGATCTTTCTTTGAGTCTTGATTTGTTGAAAAATATTGTTTGGATTTTTAGACTTTTGGAGTTTAGAGGTATGAGAAAATAAGCACTCGTAAATTGTTTAAGAGGTATAGATCGTTTTAGGACTTATTTTTATTTTATACTTTTATTTTAATTGTAATGATGATCAAATATGAGAATTAATTAATCATACTTAGTTCTAGTTTTGTTTTGAATTTTTTTATTCATGCCTTGTCTCATCCTCACATAATTAGTAATTTAATTAGTGGTTTAATTTATGTAGTTATCATCATCCATTTATAATTAATAGATTAAGAAATTAAAGGTTTAGGGAGTTGTATTTGTTGCTTTATCTAGATTAATTATTTGAATCTTCAACCATTTTGATAAAATCATAATGATATTAAAATAAATATTTAAGATAATTATGATTAAAAATATAATAAAATTTGTTATTATATGTATATATAATATATATGTATATATATATATATATTATATATAATATTTAAAATAATTATTTATTTATGACGTCATCCGGTCCGACCAGAATGGGTCATCCGGTCAAACCGACTGACCCGTGACCCAAATATGAGACCGGTTCGCTATCCGGTCCGGTTTTAAAAACATTGTTTTTTAGTGTCAAGGGAGACGGTGGAGAATGGAACTAAAAAGTAGGGCATGGAGAAGGTGAGTTGATAACTTTGATTTTGTAAAAGTACCAATTTGCATGACATGTCTCCCAAAAATACAAGATGGATGGGAGAGAAAAAGGCAAGGTTGACAAGAAAGAAAGAAAAGGCTCAGAGATTCTATAGAAGCGAAGCCATGTGTGTACAGTCTGTGTAGTTTTTCAATTAACGTGTCTCAACATGAGAAACCATGTGGCTACACCATCCTTAGTCTCAAGACACTCTCAACCTAAAACATTCAACTTATTAATTCACTCTACATATGTCCTTTGAATTCATGCAGACTAAAACATTTTACCCATCTTTAAAATGTCACAATTAGACCACATCATGATTGTGACCACCCAGGACCTGATTTTGTTGTATTCTTAAAATACAACTAATTTACACTTGCATGATAATTATAACTTAACACATAAACAAGATTGTAATGTCAGAAAAATCAGTGGGCGGAACAAGGTTTATTATTTATTAGAAAAATACCTGACAAGATTCTTCACTAATATGCATGATTTGAGTGATTCTCTTACAGATTTGAGCTGAATTAAGAAAGAAAAATATGATTAAGAATTGTGCAATTGCCTCCATTTTCTGACATCTATTGTCTGTATAAGGCATGTAAGAGAAGAACCATAAAATAATTTTTGATTAATTTTCTGATTACTTAGTCCAGGCACAAACATTAGTTAATAATTGGTAAACAGTAGTCACTAATACTTAATTAGTTCATTATGATAGGATTCTAATTAATCAACTGTAGCATATGCCAGCTTAGGTGAGCAGAGAAAAAGGTGTTCATGGGTCCACTTAAACATTCTCTTCTCAATCTGAGCATAGATTTATGGTCACAGTGGACAAATGAGGATCATTAAGAATCCTCATCCATGCCTAGGGTAGTGTTATTCAAATTCTTAGGAGCCAAAGCACTTGTCCTATGCATTTGACTAACTCCTCTAGGTAGTGTGTTTCTCCAAAAACAAAACCACTTTTTGTTTTTTAAACTTGCAATGATACTCTTTTGCTAGCTCTTCCCAAGCTCTTGCAATTGTACAAAAATTAAGAAAAAATAGAAAGTAAAAAAGTTATCTAACCACACTGTTAGTAGCAGTGATTCCTCTACTGCATCAAGTGGACCAGATCATAATGTTTTCATGTTGATCTTCAATCAAATGAGATTAATAAAACTCCGTGTGAGTGTTTTGAATAAAGTAATAAGGGGTTGATTTAATCCTTTTTTTATTCCTCAAAATTCATCCAGCATCTTTGGATTTGGTAAAGATTGCTTATTGACAAAAAAGCCCCATGACTTCACCCTATTTACACCTGACATGTTTGACAATTTATAATTTATAGTCATGTAGGTAAGTAAATCAAAGTTTTAAAGAAATAAAAAACAAATTTTTATTAAAAATTTCAATTACTATTTGAGAATTTAATTAAAAAAAATTAAAAATTTAGAAATTAGGCGCACATTCTCCTACAATTTCTATTTTTTTTTTATATAATATTACAAATGAAATATCAATTATACCCTTTAAATTCATGCTAACATAAAACAAAGTCTCTCTTGCTACTCTTGCTTGTCTCATCTCCATCCGAACTCCTAAATAAGCTATCTTGAGTCTTAACCCAACCCTCTATTTTTCTCTTATCCAAACAAGTAAACAACCCCAATATATAATATAAGCTTTCCAATTTGATCTCAAGGAGATTCCTCTCTGTATATTTAGCCCTTAAAACTCCAATGAGACTCTGAGCAAACCACATGATGCATGCCCCTCATAAGCCAAACAAAGACCTTCAGAGAGCGTGAAGGCCTTAGCTTATGATCCAGATAATCCAAACATCTGCCATCTTGTTCTAGGGGCTATACAAAGCCTACCATGACCTTATTATTGTTTGGTCATAATCAGTGCAAGAGTGAAAAGTGATTCCACAATAGTTTTGTCCCTTCCCAAATTCCCAACTCCCAAATCTACTTTCACAGCTCACCCTCACATTCAAACAAAAACCTATTACCCTGTTTTGTTAATTCAACAATGTGAGTGAACTCTATTGATCTGTGATGCGTATGAGAACGGGCAATGGGATAAGTTGGTCTCAAGACAACATCATCACAATTCCACTAAAGGGTCCTTATAGGCATCACCATCACCATTTGTATGTACAGACATTAATAATCATCTCCCTAACCTATGTATTGTTAGCAGATGCCTGATTTAATGCATTGTGGTAAGATATCAAGAAGCGCACCTTGTAAGAATAGGGTTTAGGAATAGCTTGGAGGTACCATCACAATGTGACAACCATCATCTCTCTTGGACTGCAATGACCTTGCTATGGTGTTGTTGTAGGTTTGCCGAAAGAAAAACTCTGTTTCTGTACATCTAACAATGAAGACTTTAAAGCTAGGAAAAAAAAAGCAAAGAATCACAGAATCACTAGGCCAAACATCAATCAAATGTGCATGAACTCATATTCACTGCTAACAGTGAAAAGTTCCATTTTTCCTCTGATCTTCCAATGACCTACCTTCTTCTGAACCTTTCCATTAATTAAAGGAATAGATAGAGTCTGCAAGAAATTTCAAGTATGAATAGGAAATGAAGTTAATGAGCTGCCAAGGAGATGCAAGTGATAGGGTGAAGAGATGTGTGCCACTAGAAACAAGAATACTGTGACTCCAGAAAAAAGGTCAGAACTCATTGGCCACATTACACGTCTTCTCCTTCTTGGATCATCAATCTAAGGCATCAAGGCAGAGAGAAACATAAAATTGAAATATGATCAGCATAGTACATACATGTTCTAGAAAGTGTATTGTTGTTTTCTTCACATCAATGTGCGATCTGTATCCATTACTAATAATTTAGAATCCCCTGTAATTGTAAAGTTAGGGTTTTGCAGAGATGACAAAATAATGAATCAGATGCAAACGCTACTTGATGCACTCGGAGGTATATTAGAAAAAAAAAAAAAATTTAAAATATGTTCCCATACACAAACTATAATATTCACATGAACAAATAAGAAATACTAAATTTTAGTCCTTTTCAGTCCAGGTTTCAGCCTCCTCATTGAGCTACCCTGTCGTGTTCGGATCACTTGATTGCCAAGCAATTTATCATAAAGTACTTATTAATTTGGATAAGTTCATGTTATTTTATCTGGTGAAATAACAATCTAATACATAGGGATTAGGGAGGCATGTCTCTCAATTATAAAAATTCTTTTCAGAAAAGTGAATGCAGATTGAGGTTATAAGTGCCATGGACTTGAGGCCAGCGCATACACCAAAGAAAAGGGCCACGATTGGAGACAGGCACATTTTTTTAATTTTTTTCGTGTATACTAATATAAATATAAGCATTGTTGAAGTTTGATCTTAGCAATTCATATCGAGCAAAAAGTGGAGACTTGGTAAAACACTCGCTATCAGAATGAAACGTGGAGGTTTTAGGTGGTAAAATCAAATGAAACATATCAAACTAAAGCAAAGGTGAAATTAGAAAGTCTGCCAACTATGTCAACAGGAATGTTGCTGCAGAACTGAGAGCATTGAACGCACAATTGGAGACAATTTTCATTACTACTTTTCTGATTATTCTCCCCCTCAAGTTGCAGAAACAATCATTCTTTGGTTCGCTTTCAAATATTCTTCAGTTCATAGCAAATAAATTTCAATCGTCTGATCCTATGATTTCTCTTGAACTAAAATTCCTTGATATATACAATGGGCAAACGATCAATATAAATAGGCTAAGAATCTGGCTTCCAGGCTTCCGTAAAAGTTCAATGAACCTATGTTATGAACCTCCTATATTACACAAGCATTCATCAGGAAAAGTATAATATCATAACCATTGGATCAATAGAATAATACCCAACTTGAACTTTGACCAGCCATTCTGACGATAACTTCACCATCTTTAAATAATTGTGATAAACTTAAATGACCACTAACTTAAATTGCTCAATGGTTGACTTTTTCATTAATACAATACAAGTATTTGTGAAATTCATTTCTTTAGTGAGGGCTTCCGATTCCTAAATAAGCTTCAAAGTCATCTTGATTGAATAAAAGTATTCAGTGAACTAGGATTGACAACATTGCACAAAAAGAAGGTAATGTCATATGTCTAGTTCACTTTGAACAAAAAAGAACTCTCTAACTCTGATCCTGGTTTGGAATCTTTGGATAGAGTGAAACAGAATAGAAAAAGAGCTATGCATTTTCCCTCAATCCAGACTCCAGAGACAGCATGAGACTAAAGTTTCACCTATTTTTCCATCAAAATTAATTAAGGGATCAAGTACCACAATATATAATAATTTTGTATCGCTATCTCTGTCATTTTTGATAGCTAATAAAAAAACTAAATAAGCAACTCGCAAGACTATACCAAGTCCAAGCCACACCAAAAGAAAAAGAACAGATACATCCAAATTAAACAGAAAAAGAATGACACATTATTCATGCCATCTTCTCAGTATGCACCAGTGTTTTGACTTATTCAGAAACAGCTTTACTTCGAATAAAATTATGACATACGGAGATGACTGGAAGTTTGGCCAGTGCCACAGCTAGTTTTCAGTTTTCACCATCACTTTTATTTCTTTCCTAACAGTTTTACCATATCGCCATAAATATATATAGTACATACACTTCACGGCCAGAGGGTATCCAACCATTCAAGAACTAGTTCCCTAGAGACTAGGATATTATAATTGGTCACGTACGTCCTTAGAATAGTGCAAGGTGTCAAGTTCATCTCCAAGCATGGTAGCTCTATCAATCACTCCGGACTGAGATAATTCACAAACGACGTGAATTCTATTCAAAACGAGAAAAACAATCTTGACAAACGGCCTAAATTTTATTCTATTCAAGACTAAGAAATTTCTAACTGACAATGCAAACCAGTCAAGTCTTTAATTTCTAAAAAATCTCTCTTGACAAAGATATTAGTATTGCATTTTTCCGTGATTACTGGAAAATTCTAAATGACAATGTATATGTTAAGTAATAAAATCCAGTCATTAAACTTGTAAATGTTAGATAAATGAACACAAGTATACGAGTTTATCCACAAGTCAACAATGTCATTATGAATAGAAAATTGCTTGTATGACCCGTTAAAAGTGAGTAATTGCTAAGATGCCTTTCATAGAAATCATGTTTATCATCTCATCATGAAGCAGTTGCATTTGCTTACATACTCCTATGTTTAAAAAAATTAATTAATTTAAGCCAATAAAAATCCAGATTTATTCTTGTCTTGACCTCTATTTTTTCCTTCCTCCAGATATTAATGAAAATAATTTTAATTTTTTCAATTTACTTCTATTCTAAGGGGTATATTACCAAATAATGCAACATAGCAAATGTGATTTTCACAGGACATAATGTTAATTATCCATTTTTCCAGGGGTATGCAAGCAAAAAAATCCCTTGATAATTTGATGAGATGATAACAATTTATATTATGTGATTAAGACATTAATTTTATTTATTTGTTCCAATAGTCAAAGTCTGCCAATAAAGTCACATGTGGGGGCTCTATTAAATAATCCTCCCTAAACAATGACTTATTTTAAAAATTTGCAAAATTTTAAAAATTAAATCAGCTCAAGATGTAACTCCAAAATATTTTATTAATTATCATAAAAAATTAAAACCAAATAAAAAAAAAACTTTACCTCATTGGCGGGAAACACACTATGCCACGTCGGACAAAAATCTCGACAGTTATATACACCGATGCCCAGGCCTACCAGCACCGCAATCAAAGCACCTCTTAACAAATGGCAACGAAATCTCACCGTTCGATCAACGCACCAGTCCATCCCTCACCGTCGATCTGGGCTCCGGCTATACTCCTCTCTCTCCTGATTCTAACCACCACCCGGTGCGCGGAAGCCCAAAGCTCACCGCCCTCCACCGCCTCACAGATCAAATCCAAGCCGTTCAATCCCTCCTCCGCCTTCATCATCACCGTTCTTGTCATCGGCATCTTCTTCGCCGGCTTCCTCTCCGTCTACCTCCGCGGATGCGCCCGCCCGGCCGCTGCTGGCACCTCCGGCGGTGATTCCCCGCCGTCGGCTTTCGTAGGCATCAAGCGCGGGCTCGATCCGACCATTCTAGCTTCGTTCCCGTCGATGCCCTACGCCGAGGTCCGGGAACTGAAGCTCGGCCTCGGTGCTCTCGAATGCGCCGTTTGCCTCCTCGAGTTTGAAGACGATGAAACCCTAAAACTCCTCCCCAGATGCTGCCACGTGTATCATTCCGACTGCATCGACGCCTGGCTTGCGGCCCACGTCACCTGCCCGGTTTGCCGATTCAACCTCGCCGCCGCTCCGACCGAGGATCACGTCGCCATCGACGTCAGCGATGAGAGAGAGGCCGAGGTTGCGGAGCTGGCAAGGATCGGAAGTAGGAAAAGGGAGCTGAGATCGAGATCCATTCGGGGGCCCCGATTCGGGAGGTCGAGATCGGCGGGGAACTTGGCGGCAGTGAGGGTGGATAGGTTTACACTGAGGTTGCCGGAGCCGGTGATGGAGGAGGTCATTGATGCGGCGACGTCGTCCGGCCAGCACCGGCGAGCGGTGAGCTGCGCGGTTGGAAGAAGCGGGCGTTGGATCTCGAGGGCGCTCTCAGTGAAACAACCCAAAATTGAACCCTATTCGGCCGAATTCGACCCGGTTTAAATCGGTTCAGTTTTAAACCGGTTCGGTTTTTTTCCAACAAAATGCTAAAATTAGTGCGTGCATCGGTTTATGTATATATTTTCCCATATATCCTTCGAATATTCTAATTTCTAATTATTAAAAAATACTCTTTTTTTTATCTCGAAACCTCAGGCCAGTTTTAATTTTTTTTATTTATTAAATATTAATATATATTTATATTTATATAAATTGTTTTAAGTAAATATCATGGATTAATTTGGAAATATTATGTGCACCAGCCAGAGGGAAATAATCTGTATTGTATTTTTCTGAATTTTATTTACATACATATATTAAAAGTATATTCCGTAAAATTTGAAAAAAAAAAAATTGTAAATCAATTAATAAATAAAGGTGCTTGAAATGCCAAAGGGTCCATATAAATTTTGTATTAATATTTTAATGCAATTCATTACTAATGATTATCCCATGAATTAAATTCAACTGTAGCTATTAATATTAAAAGATGATGCATTGCTTATTAGAAACAACATTATTAACAAGAAAAACTTATATAGCCATATATTTGAATTTTTTCAAATGTACTCATTTAGTCTTTTTATTTTAATTTAGATTTTATTGGTCTTTTTATTTTTTTAATTTAGGCAAATTTGATCTTTGGTTGATATTGGTTCGTCCAAAACTACTCACATAGCCTTATTGAAGTATTAAATCTTAATCAAAATTATTTTTTTTTAAAAAAAATTGTATTTTATCTAAATTGGACCCGGATCCAATACCTAAATTAAGGGTTAAGGCCTTCTTTGGCCCTCCTTCCATTCCAGTCATCACCATTAGCCTTTCCTTCTTTAAAATCCCACTTCCGCCCATCGAAACCAAGGCGCCTCCCATCAAGACACAACTGCAACACCGCCTCTTGCAGAGCCATTGCTATAGCACCGCCTCTTGCCAAGACAATCATTGCAATACCACTCTGAGACAACCACTTCAGCACTATTTGTTGTCGAACCACGACTACCACCCAAGCCATGAACACTACCAACTAGCCGTGACCACTACCCAAGCCATGAATACTACTAGCTAGCCTAACCATGAACACCACCACTACCCATGAGCCGCGAATACTACCATTGCTAAGCCGAGCCGAGCCACTGATCCAATGTATATATATATATATATATATTATTATTCGTCAATTGTAGTTTGTAACATGAATGTTTGTATCAATTGCAATTTGAGTTCTTGAGTTCCGTCAATTGCAATTTATAATAATTATAGTGCGATATTTCAATGTTTTTTCATGGAACGAGAGTGTTGTGACTGAAAATTCATATCCGGAAACAACATTTTCTTTAACAGCCTATCAGGCTGATCGTAATCAATTGAATTGTTTAATCAATTAGAAAATTCATACATGGAGTCACAACCTAACAATTTGCAACATATGCAAAACCCAAAGAAGCATTAGCAACGGGCAATTGTATAATCACTGGTAATTTCATCCAAACAATGAGATTGTATACACTTTTGTTTGAGACTATCATTTTTGCATTTTGCATTCTGGTGCATAGAATGAAACATTGAAATATTTGCATCCAAATAATGACATTGACAAATTTCATTCAAACTATTATCAAAATTTCAATTCCAGTGAATTTGATAAATTCATAGAAAGAACCTTCTATTATTAACTTTCCACTTATTAAAAAAAAATTGTCCTGATATTGTGACCTAAAGACATACCATAAAATTAAAGTCTACAACCATAAAAAAATAAAAATAAAAATAAAAATAAAAATAATAAAAATAATAATAATAATAATAATAACCAACTACAATAATTTAAAAACAAAGATTCCAAATTGTTGTTCTAACTTCATGGTTGCGTTCGCCGCTCGGAGATGGTAGTGTTTGCTACTTGCCAATGGTAGATAGTGTTCACGGCTTGGATAGTGGTCATAGCTCAGCTAAGGCAATACTGAAAAGGGTATCTCGACGGTAGGTGGTGCTGCAACGGTGTCTTTATGGGAGACGTCTTGAAATTGGTGGCCGAAAGTTGGATTGTGAGGAGGAAAATGCGAATGGTGAGATTGGAATGGAAGCCCGATTTTGAAAAAATATAACATTTTCTCCCACAAAATAAATTTTTATTAATATTTAATATTTTAATATTGGATTACAAATTGAACCGATGTCAACCAAGAACCAAATTTACCTAAATTGAAAATAAAGGGACAAGCAAAATGTAAATAAAAATAAAAGAATTAAATGGACACATTTGATAAAATACAGGGCTATTTAGGATATTTAACCTATAATTAATCATCCTAAACTTTTTTTTATCAAAATTTGTTTTTCTTTTTAACAAAGTGGGCAAGTGATCAAATAATATAAGTAATACATATATCATAATAAAATATTTTAAAAAAACTAATTCAAGATCTCTTGTTCATTGTTAAAATATCTATTATTTTTTAAGAGATTAATTATTTAAATAAATATATTTAATAATTAATTTTAAAAAATATTAATATTAATAAAACAATTATTATTATTTTGTAAAAAAATAACTTTAAATTATATAATCTTAATTATTATTAATTAAATTAAAAATCTGTTAGTCTAAATCTATTTACTCTATAATCTATAAATTACCTGAGCATAAGTTGATATATTATATAATATTATTATTTAAAATATAATTAATATATGTATGATTTTTTTCTAAGTACATATTATTAATGCATATATTATTGATATTTATATTGATACATTTATATAAATATTATGTATGATTTCTCATCTTAAAAGATGTGTATAGATTTTGAATCTATATATGTTTCTCGTGATAATTTTTTTTTTATTCTCTCATACTATTGAAAATCTGCCAATTTTGTGAGAACTTTTTCAAATAATTTAAACTTTTTAAAATTTTTATAGGGTAATATGTATGATTTTGTATGTATGATTGTTTTTCTATGTATATACTATTAATATTATATTATTAATGCATATATTATTGATGTTTATATTGATATGTTTATATAAATATTATGTATGAATTCACACTTCACGTCTTATAAGATATATAGATATAGATATATATATATATATATATATATATATGATGTATATAGATTTTGAATCTACACACGTTTCTCGTGACCATGAAATGAGCAATGGTCTCTCTCTCATAAGAGATCCATCCAATTTTTTCTCTCCATCTCAATCCTTTTTTATTGTTTCATACTTTTAAAAATCTGCCAACTTTGTGAGAACTTTCTCAAATAATTTAAACCTTTTAAAATTTTTATAGGGTCATATGACCCCCAAAGTCTATGGCTCTGCCCATGGCTTGTGCATGTTTATTTTGATGATTTGAATGTGGCAGAAATTGAGGGAAAGAGTTTGAAAGGTGCAGAATAATGAAAGGAGGAGTTGGAAAATATCTTCCTTGATTGTTTTCTTTAGCCTATAAATGCTTAAAAATCAAGTACTCTTTTCCATCTCTAATTCTCCACACAATTAAACATCTCTCTTTGGAAAAATGTATGTAACTAGGCCTCTCTCCCTCAACAACAACAATCCTAAGTTGTCGGCACCACCACCAGAAGGGCCAGGTTCTGGCATTCTTGTGATCCAAGATGAGGCTGCTGAAGCTGAAGCAGTGTGCTGCATGGGACTACGTGAAGATTCAAGGATCTACAAGCTACCATTTCCTCAAAACAGGAAGACAGTGATCAGTTACACCACCTTTATCATCTAACCTTTACTATGCTATTATGGCCGGGGGAAGACATAAAGTGTATGCTCTTATTAGTTGTATTCAAAGATTTGTCTAGATTTCTTATTATTAATCTCATTAATTAATATAACTACTCAATAAGTAAATATATTAATGTCAAAGATCTCTTATTCTATGCATCTATTATTAACTTTCTTTTTACAAATTAATTAATTAAGTTGAAAATTACAGCGGAAAATATATAGTGTCTTAATCAATTAACACTAAATTATCACTAAACTAGTCATGAGTAATAAAACAAAGAAATTAAACTATAACTTAAAACAAATTTGATTCAACTCTGACAAATGAAAATTCACTTGCAACTGCAGAAAAGCAGCAACATCTTCAAAAGAAGAGGATAAGGGGACATGCTTATGCTTTAACTTTGTGAATGACACCAAACCACTTTCTTTTGATCCTGCAAACATATACCAGCAAGTAAAGATCATTCCTAGAGGGCATAGGTTCACTGCCAAAGCTGTGGCCGCAGATGGATTCCCTCCAACGTTTCTAAGAAGAAAAGGTTGGACAGTTCAATTCGAGGATACCTCGCTAACACAGCGTCCTGTGTTGTGAGTTTGGAGATTGACTAGAACCCAAAAGAAGAGAATACCATAGAAGAAGAAGAACAGTAAAATAAAATAACTCAAAACATCTACACTTTTCATTTAAACGAAGGACTACTTAACAAGCTTACAATGTATAAAAGACAAGAGTAATAAATGCAAAAGGACAACCTGGTACTATGAACTTAAAAGCAACTGATAACAAAGCAGTAAGATAGAAAGTTGACTCCAATCAATGAATGCCAACTAAGATAAAGTAAACAACTTTCACAGTTCTGAATTCTTAACCAATGCCAGCACCTTGAGCTCCACACCTTGTCTCCCTTCTTGTCCCCTGAGTCTTCACATTAGCTCAAGTATGCATGCATTGATCATTAGTTTTTTTAGTCAATTTTAACACCTCCCCTTGACTGAAAATCAGTTACTCCTAACAATGTCTTCAGATAATGGAATTTTTGGCTTCCCAATGGTTTTGTGAGTATATCAGCCACTTGACTATCAGTGTTACAATGCTCCAAGACAAACCACTCCTTCATCCACTAAGTTTCGAATGAAATGAAACTTGATTTCAATATGCTTTGTTCGACCATGTAATGTTGGATTTTTTGCCACTGTGATAGCAGACATGTTATCACACCGATCACTGTTGGACTATTTTGTTCAAGTCCACAATCATTTAACATCCTTCGGAGCCACACACATTGACACGCCGCCGCAGCAGCAGCTACACATTCAGCTTCGGTCGTCGACAGAGCAACGATGTCTTGCTTCTTTGTCTGCCACAAGACTGCGCCGGAGCCAAGACTAAAAACCATCCCGGATGTACTCTTTCTGTCCTCCAAACAGCCACCCCAATCACTATCCGTGTACCCCGAGAGTTTAAAGTCCTCGCTGTGAGTGTACCACAATCCATGATCCTTGGTACCGGCCAAGTATCTCAGTAGTCTTTTGCCAGCTCCATAGTGTCCTACTGAAGGTTTGCTCATAAACCTTGAAAGCACACCAACTGTAAAGGCTATGTCATGCCTAGAATGTGATAAATAAATCAATTTTCCAATCAACATTCTATATCTCTGACTATCAACATGAGCTGCGCGCCTTATCATTAGAACCAAGCTTCTCATTCTGATTCATGGGTGTTGTAACAGGTCGGCAGTTTATCATGTTGAATCGAGTTAATAGTTCCTCCAAATATCTTTGCTGCTTGACAAACACTCCTTCAAATGATTACACAACTTCAAGACCAAGAAAATAATTCAGTTGTCCTAAGTTAGACATTTCAAATGCCTCCATCATATGAGATTTAAACTCTTGAATCAGTATTGAAGATGATCCAAGATAAACTATGTCATCAACATAAAGGCATAAAAGTAATACATCCCCTTCTCCCTTGGTCTTCTTGTAGAAAGTGTTAGCATTTGGACTCCTCTTGAAGCCCAACCGAATCAGGTAGCTGTCAATTTTACTAAACCAAGCCCTGGGTGCCTATTTCAACCCATACAAGGCCTTATTTAGCTTGTAGACATTCTCCTCTTTCCCCTCAACAATGAACCCTTCAGGTTGTTCAACAAATACCTCCTCAGTTATTTCTCCATTGAGAAAGGCTGACTTAACATTAAGATGGAAGAGAGGCTACTTCAACTGAGCACCAAGATCAAATAGCAACCTAACTGTCTCCATCCTTGCCACAGGAGAGAACACTTCTTCATAGTCCACACCAAATTCTTGAGCATAGCCCTTAGCTACAAGATTGGCCTTGTACCTTTGCACCGTTCCATCAGAGTGAAGTTCAGTTTTGAAAACCCATTTGAGTCCAATCTTTTTATTGTTTTCAGGTAAAGTTGTCAAAAACCAAGTGTTATTCTTCTCAATAGCAGCCAGCTCTTACTTCATGGCAATTTTCCACTCTTCACTTTTGGTTGCTTCATTATAAGAAATAGGGTAAGTGGTTCTTAAAGCAAATGTGCACGTTTCATAGAGATCACTCAGCAGTCTAGTTCTTTGAGGTGGAGACTCTTCTAGTGTTGAGTTGTCGAACCTCTCTCGAGCTTCAACAGCATCCACTTCTTCAGATGTTGGCGCAGCTTCAATGTTAATAGTTGTAACTCCTTGAACTGATTGAGTTCCTGTAGGGTTATCTTCTATTGTTGTGATTTCAGTAATCACCACTGACTTCTTCACATCTCTGCTAACTGTTACCTTGCATGTCAAAGGATTATACAGTTTGTATCCCTTGGATTCATTGCTATACCCATGAATATACACCTCTCAGCCTTTTCATCAAACATCCTCAAGTGTTGTGATGGAATGAGTGCTCTAGCAACACAACCAAAGACACGCAAATAATTCACTTGATGTTTAGAATTATACCAGATTTCGAATGGTGTTTTTCCAATAACAGCAACAGTAGGAATGATGTTGATGATATGTATAGTTGTAGCAACAGCTTCAGCCCAGAAGGTTTTTGGAAGACCCTTTGCATTCAACAGTGTTCGAGCCATCTCCATAGTTGTTCGATTCTTCTTCTCGACAACCCCAAGTTCTGAACAAAAATCTTTGAATTCATTGGAGATTAATTCTCCTCCACAATCAGTGCGTAGTGCCTAGATTTCACACCCTGTACTCTTCTCTACTTGAGCTTTGAATACCCGAAAGTATCCGAATGCTTCTGACTTCAACTTGATGAAGTAAACCCAACAATACCTGCTATAATCATCCTCCAAAAGTAAGAAATACTTACTTCCACCAAGAGAACTTTCCTCCATTGGACCACAAAGATCAGCATGGATCAACTGAAGTCGCTCAGTAGCTCTCCATGCTCCTTTGTTTGAGAAAGCTTTTCTAGATAGCTTCCCAACAGCACACTCTTCACATTGTCCTAAGTCGGCAACTTCAGGAAGCCCGAGCACCATGTTTTGATGCTTCAATTGGGCTAGGCTCTGCATATTTAGGTGACCTAGTCGTTTGTGCCATAGCATAGAAGAACATAGGTCTTTAGTAACAACATTGACTCTCCCAAGCTCTGAAGTATAGAGAGGATACATATTATTTCCCGTTCTCATCACACTAATAATATGTGTCCCAGTTGCTTCATCAGTGATAGAACATATATCTCTCTTGAAGTTAACATCATAACCTTTCATTGCCAACTGTCCTACACTTAATAAGTTATGAGCTAAAGATGGAACATATTGCACTTCATGCAACAACCTTACTTCTCCTTCACCAACTCTCAAAGCAACAGTGCCTAAACCTTCAATAGAGAGCTCTTGATCATCCCCCAACCTTACTTTGTGCTTTTGAGTCTCGTCTAGGCACTTAAACAATCTCTTCTCACCGGTCATGTGGTTGGAACACTCGCTGTCCACCAACCATATTGTATCATCTTTGGAATGATCACTTTGGTCACCACAGCTTGCCATGAAAAGATTTGATATCTCCTTCTCTTCTGCAACAAAGGTGGAACCCTTCTCTGCTGGTGTTGGCTTATCTTTAAACCAGCAGTTAGCTTTAACATGCCTGTATCTCTTACAGTGGTAGAACTGCACCGAGCTTTTGCCTCCATTGTTCTCCTGGTTTCCTGGACTTCGGTGTTTAGGACTTGCACCCCGGCCTCTTCCTCGGCTGCGTCTCCTCCCAGAGCCTCTAAAACAACCTCTGTTGCCTCATCTGTCACCATCTCTCTGATTAGATGTATCACCTTTCACATAGAAAGCCTTCTCAGCACCCTTCTCTGAAGACTGATTGATGCAAGACTCATGAGCTTGGAGTGATCCACTCAGCTCATCCAAGGACATCTTTGCAATATCCTTCGACTCTTCAATAGCTACAGCAACATAATCCCACATAGAGGAGAGACATTGAAGAATTTTTCCAACAACTTCCTCTTCTGTTAGTTTGTGGCCAATGGCTTTAATCCGATTCACAATAGTGACCACTCTTGAGAGATACTCCTTCATCATCTCACCTTCATGCATCTGGAGCATCTCAAAGTTTTGTCGAAGTGTTTGCTTCCTCACAGCCACAACTTTAGATGATCCTTGGAACTCTGTCTTGATCATCTCCCATGCTTCATGAGCGGTACTAGCTTTTGCAATCCGATCCATGATGGATTCGTCTATAGCTTGTTGTATTAAACATAGAGCTATAGCATCCTTCTTCACAGCTTCTCTCTTCCGAGCCTCATCTTCAATCTCCGGCAAGCCCTCCTCAACCTACTCCCACAACTCATGAGAGGGGAAGAGGGTCTTCATCCTCAGACTCCATCTGGAGTAGCTTTCTCCAGTGAACATGGGCACAACTGGCTGCGATAGACTCACCGCGTTGCCGTTTGTCACCATGAACTTCAATACTAGACTCAACCGCTCTCTGATACCAGTTCAACTCTGTTGGTTTAATCCATACGAGATTCGCGGGTTGGTGGGTGTTTCTCATCCAAAATTTCGTGAGCCCTATGGAGAAAAGCCAGCTGGGTTGGTTGTGTTGGGATTTGAAGCACATGCGTTGTTTGTCACTGTACACGTGAAGAGCTGGAGCTCGTACATTGGGGAGATTTGTTTTTGAATCTCGTATCTTTTTGTCTCGTATGGCTCCTTGTCACTTCAGTCTTTTTCTTTAGTAATCGGGTCGAGTTAATGGCTCACATGGGGCTGTTTTAGTAAATCTTTTGGAGTATTAGTAGTATGTTTTGTATCTTCAAAATCATGAGAGAAAGAAAAAGAACGTTAGTTGTCTTGTTGCTCATCCTCTCCTTGTTGTATTTGAACTTTGAGAAGAAGTGAATCCTGCATCTTGAAGATCATTGACTTCGTGGAGTTTCACCTTGGTGTTGGCTTGTGTTCGTGGTGATCTCGCTCGGCTCTTAATCAACACGTGGTATCGGAGCTCCCGGGTGCATGCCAAAGTACTTACGGCAGGGAAGACATGGCGATCACCACCCAAATGAAGCGGCGAAGGAGGGAGTCGCATCACGCACTATCCTATGTTAACGCCCACAAACTACTCCACATGGGCGATTAAGATGGAGGCTAATATGGATGCTCAAGGTGTGTGGGAGGCGATCGAGCCAGCCCGATGGAGTGACGGTGGGACGTGAGGAAGGATAAGATGGCTCGCTATGTATTTTCCAGGCGGTGCCGGAGGATATACTGCTGCAGATCGCGAAGAAAAAGACCGCAAAGGAGGCGTGGGAGAGTATTAAAACCCGTTATCTTGGTGTGGATAGGGTGAAGAAGGCGAGGGTGCAGACTCTTAAGAGTGAGTTTGAAGCCCTAAGAATGAAGGAAAAATGATTCCATTGATGAATTTGCCGAAAACCGAAAGTGCATCGGGCTAACAAGTTTGGTGAACTTGGACAAACTCTGGATGATGCCACTCTTGTGAAGAAACTGCTTTGGCTCGCTCCGCCTAGATTTTTGCGAGTTGTTGCTTCAATCGAACAACTGGTTGACGTGGAAACAATGCCGCTTGAGGAGGCTACCGGACGCTCAAGGCATACGAGGAACGAATCCGAAAGGATGATAGTCACGGAGACCAACTGCTCCTCACTCATGAAGAGTGGAGTGCAAGAGCAAGAAGAAACAATGAAGAGATCTAGAAACTAAACAGGGGAGGACTGGATGGACGGAGCTGGGGTAGGGGACGCAGCGGAGGCCAAGGACGTGGGAGGAGAGGTCGAGGCCTTCCTACTTCGTCGCACCAAGAAGGTAGCAGCAGTGGAAGCAAGGACAAAAGACATATAAAATGTTACAACTGTAGCAAAACAGGGCACTATGCGTCTGAATGTTGGAATGAGAAAAAGGAAGAGGAGATTAATCTCATCCAGGATGAAGAACCGCTCTTATGTTGGCTATGTCACAAGAGAAAAACACAAATGGGAGGAAAGATGCAAGGTTTTTGTAATGCTAATCGAGGAAGAAGTGTTCCCGTAACTACATTGTGCGTAGAAAAGAACAATCCTATAATAGCATATGGTACTTAGACAATGGAGCTAGCAACCACATGACCGGTGATCGTGCGAAGTTCCAGAGTTTGGATGAAAGCATCACTGGGTTTGTGAAATTTGGAGATGGCTCCACTGTTGAAATAAAGGGAAGAGGTTCCATACTATCTGCAGTGCAAAAAACGGTGATCACCGTGTTCTCCCTCGAGTGTATTTCATACCAAAGCTCGAGTAACATCATAAGCTTGGGTCAGATGACAGAGGATGGATATCAAGTCGAGATGGTCGGTGATCACCGTGTTCTTGAGAATCTATGATGAAGATGGAGTGCTCTTGATGTCTGTAAGGCGCACGTCGAATAGGCTTTACAAGATCCAGACTTTGAAACAAGTGAGCCGCCTTGCCTCATGGCAAGCCTTGATAATCCTCGCATGGCTCGCATACAAGACTCGCCACGTGAATTTCCATGCACTAAAGATGATGGTTGACAAACATATGGTCAATGGACTCCCGATGATTACACACCCAAATAGAATCAGTGAAGGTTGCCTCGCTGCAAAGCAAAACCCGAAACCCACTCCCACTCAAGCTAACTTCGCGAGCAAAGGAACCCTTGGAGCTTTTGCATGTGGATCTATGCGGGCCTATTACACCATGCACATTAGCGGTGTAACAAGTATTTTTTTCTTGATCGTAGATGACCACACTCGTTGGATGTGGGTTTATTTTGTAAAGACTAAGAGTCAAGTATGTGATGAATTTAAAAAATTCAAAAATCTAGCGTAAAATTTGTCGTGGCATAAAATTAAAACCGTAAGGTCGATCGTGGCGGGAATTTATATCAAAACATGTTTGCGAGAGATGTGTGGCGAATGGGGCATCAAGCTGACATCTCACTCGCGCCATATACACCGCAATGAGAATGGCGTGGTGAGAGGAGAAATCGCACCAGTCATGAACACCGCGAGAGCTCTTCTCAAAAGCAAACACATGCCCGGGAGGTTCTGGGGAGAAGCCGTAAGACATGCTGTGTATCTATTGAATCGCTCACCAACGAAAGCTTTGAAGAATTGCACCCTCGCTTGAAGCTTGAATGGGAAGAAGCCCTCACTTGGGACATGTGAGGGTGTTTGGTTGTGTGGCGCATGCTAAGGTGACGGAGCCACACCTTTCAGAAACTAGATGATCGTAGCAAAGGCCTTGGTATATCTTGGGGTGGAGGAAGGAAGCAAAGCGCACTGCTTAGTATGACCCTCACTCGCAACAAATTACTTGTGAGCCGCGATGTGTTATTCCAAGAAGATATAGAATGGGAGTGGTGCAAAAAAACAATGAAGTAAATACTCATGACCGCCTCGATTTCATAGTGTCGACAACAAATGAGAGAGATCATGATGTCAGGCGTTTCACTGGTGCAGAGGAGAGAGGTATGATAGATACAATGGGAACCCCATCAACACCAAAATCTTAGATAAAAGGAGGGACGAGAGAAAGTCCCTTGCTGCATGAGGAAGTAACACCTTGCATTGAAGCTGCACCTCATGCTAGTGGGACCATGTACACTAGGGAAGAAGCAGAGACCTCATCGCATACGTGACGGGAGACAAGAGAGGTACAGACACTTGCAGTATATATATGCGTAGACCGTGAGTGAACCAAATGGTTGAAAGATCTCTTGTTGTTGAAGCTGAAAGAACCTTCTTCATACTCCAATGCAAAGCAGTGAAACCATATGGAAGGAGGCCATGAAGAGAGAAATAGAGGCCATTGAAGAGAATGATACCGGACCTTGATCGAACTAACACTTTCGTGAATAAAACCCATCGGATCGAAATGGGTTTACAAGGTGAAGCGAGACTCGAGGGCAAGATCATCAAGCACAAGGCAAGGGTGGTGGCAAAAGGGGTACGCCAGCGCTATGGGGTTGATTTCGATGAAGGTTTTTGCTCCGTAGCAAAAACTTGATACCGCACGGGTAATACTCGCAATCGCCGCCAATCGAGGCCGGAAGTCCACCACATGGACGAAAGTCGGCTTTTTGAATGGGTTTCTAACGGAAAGAGGTATATGTTACTCAACCGGAGGGGTTTGTGGTGACGGGCAAGGAACACATGGTGTACAAACTATCGAAAAGCGTCAGTATGGTTTAAGACAGTGCCCCTAGAGCATGGAACTCACGCTTTGGATGACCACTTGAAATCTCTCAATTTTGTGAAATGCTCACAGGAACAAGCTTTGTACACCAGGCAGGATGATGGAATTGCTGTTATAGTTGGAGTTTATGTGGATGATCTAGTCGTGACTGGGAGAAGTAATGAAGAAATCAATCGCTTTAAGGTTGAAATGAAGGAGGAGTTTTAAAATGAGTGATCCGGCTCATTATCATATTACTTGGGCATTGAGGTTGAATGTAAGGAGAGGTCGATCACACTCAAGCAATCCACCTATGCAAACAAGATCCCCGCAACAATTTGGAATGAAGGAATGTAATGCTGCCAAGCTTCCCATGGAACATAAAATGAAATTACATAAGGATACCGAAGGAGAGCCGATAGACGCCATGTAATATCGTCGCATGATTAGGTGTCTCGTGTACCTTCTCGCACACTCGACCGCACTTATCTTATGCCGTGGGAGTGTACATGCAGATATATGGAGAGACCAACCACTTTACATCTCAAGGGTGTGAAACAAATTCTAAGATATCTAAAAAGGGACCATTCTTTTTGGTTTGATGTACACAAGAGGAGGAAACGATGAAGAACTCAATCGGCTACTCTGACAAAGGTGACCTCGCGAGTGATCCTGATGATAGGAAAAGCACTGGAGGAATGGCATTCTATGTTAACAATAATCTTGTATCTTGGGGATCATACAAACAAAAGGACCGTAGTCTCATCGCCTTATGAAGTCGAGTACATGGTCGCACCGCCGCAGCTGCGTCAAGCGTTTGGTTGGCAAGCATAATCAAGGAGATAACTCGGGAGCCGACTGAACCAAAGTAAGATACATGTTGACAATAACTCACCCATTGCTCGATGAAAAACCCTCAGACACTATGGTCGCAGCAAAACATATTGACATGCGATTCCATTTTTATCGTAGAATGTATTGAAAAGGGGAAGATAGTCTGGAGTCTGGGTGAGCTCGGAGAACAATGGGCGGATATTTTTGACGAAAAGCTCTGCTCGGCATGAAGTTCGCAGCCCATGCGTCAATCATTGAATAATAGAACTCGAACCTCGTGGCATGGATTAGGGGAGCAATGTTGGTTTAATCCATACGAGATTCAGCGGTTGGTGGGTGTTTCTCATCCAAAAATTTCGTGAGCCCCTATGGAGAAAAAGCCACTGGGTTGGTTGTGTTGGGATTTGAAGCACATGCGTTGTTTGTCACCAGACACGTGAAGAGCCGGAGCTCGTACATTGGGGAGATTTGTTTTTGAATCGCTGTATCTTTTGTCTGTATGGCTCCTTGTCACTTCAGTCTTTTTCTTTAGTACTGGTCAGAGTTAATGGCTCACATGGGGCTGTTTTAGTTTATAAATCTTTTGGAGTATTAGTAGTATGTTTTGTATCTTCAAAATCATGAGAGAAAGAAAAAGAATGTTAGTTGTCATGTTGCTCATCCTCTCCTTGTTGTATTTGAACTTTGAGAAGAAGTGAATCCCTGTACTGAAGATCATTGACTTCAGGAGTTTCACCTTGGTGTTGGCTTGTGTTCGTGGTGATCTCGCTCTGGCTCTTAATCAACAAACTCGAGGATACCTCCCTAACACAGCGTCCTGTGTTGTGAGGTTGGAGATTGACTAGAACCCAAAAGAAGAGAATACCAGAGATGAAGAAGAACAGTAAAATAAAATAACTCAAAACATCTACACTTTTCATTCAAATGAAGGACTACTTAACAAGCTTACAATGTATAAAAGACAAGAGTAATAAATGCAAAAGGACAACCTGGTACTATGAACTTAAAAGCAACTGATAACAAAGCAGTAAGATAGAAAGTTGACTCCAATCAATGAATGCCAACTAAGATAAAGCAAACAACTTTCACAGTTCTGAATTCCTTAACCAATGCCAGCACCTTGAGCTCCACGCCTAGTCTCCCTTCTTGTCCCCTGAGTCTTCACATTAGCTCAAGTATGCATGCATTGACCATTAGTTTTTTTCAGTCAATTTTAACACAGCTAATATTTATAGACCGAGAAGCTTTGTCTTGGAAGGTGAAGCCAATGGTGTCAATATGGCGCTTCGACAATAATTGCAGGATTTTGGCTCTCATGTTGTTGTAGGGAAGTGGTACACCCCTTTCATCTTCATCAAAGAAGGTGATAGGTTGAAAGATCGAATGAAGAAGTCTATGTATTATGAGGTTACTCTTGAGCAATTTTGGGAAGAGATATATAGTTGTACCTTGTATGGAGAAATAAAAGTGCACGTTAGTGTAAGTGTGAGAAGGGAAATGGCACTTTTGAATGGGAATGAAGTTGTAGAAGATGATGGTAATGTGGTTGATAAGTTCATTTGGTTCAAGGGTGTGAACTCAAGGGAGATTGGGTTAGGTTTGAGCAAGGTTGTGTGGGAGAGGATGAGATGGGAGGAGAATAGATTGGGCTGGGTCATGAGTGGTGGGGAGAATAAAGTTGAGAAGGTTGATAGGGTTGAGGTGTTTGAAGGTGATGTGTGGAAGAGGTTTTCTTGTTATGTTTTAATTGAGAGATTTGCTTTCAAGAGGATGGATGGTAGTTTGGCTTTCACATATGATTTCAAGCATGTTGATAAAATTAGAGTTAAGTGGGAGCATTAGTTTTCTTGAAAAATAAATATATATTATGGTGTTTTACTTCTTGTTTGGATGAAATATGCAGGGTATGTTTGGAGTAGATTATGGTTTGTATAGCTATATATTGTTCTTCCTTTATATTTTTATGACTTGTTTATGTATAAATCTATTTTTTTAATGAATTAGAATTGTAGTTTGTATTGATTAGTAAAGAATGTTTAAGTAATGACTATTTAATGATTAATCCCAACTTAGAAATGTCTAGATGATTATCATATATATATATATATATATTGGAAAATTATGGAAAAGTTAACATAGTTATTTAAAGAACTAATTAAAATGAATATAAATAACAACAGGTAAAAGACACTATACACAAAAAAGATATAAGGATGAAACATTATAGGTGAGCCCTTTAGGATGCACCAAAGGTAAAGAGAGGGACAATAAAAGAAGGAAGGGGGTTGGGGTGGTGCGCGCAACTCCTAAGAGACAAAAGCCGCCAGTTGGCTCTCTATCATGGGTGACTTTTTTAGTAAATAAGGAACTAGCTATTTTGCTAGAGCTCACATTATGGGGTGGTCCGGGTGGATCATTGAGAAGCACTGAGGAGGAGTTTAGAAAGTGATCAAGCCTACACGTGATAATTAGCACTTAAGGTTTAGGCTTGAGTTGCTTTGGGTTTATAGGTCTACTATCTCTTCCTCTACTTGCATTTGTGTCTCGAATATGGATGGTGCAACTTTTGGCAATATATTTGGACTATCATGGCAGAAGTGTGGTCAATTTGAAGGCTTGGCTAATTATGGCCTTAGGCAAAACATGGGGCATTTGGGAAATTGTTGTTTGGGCAATATTTTGGGACATTTAGCTTAAATGAAACAATCACTTACTTTTTTTCAATTCTCTTTACAACTGATTACATGGTTCTCTTTTTCTTTTTGACAAATGCAGCTAAGTTGGTTTATTCACATATAATATATCAGTTATATACATAAGTATGTATAATTGCAAAAAAAAAAAAAACATAAATTTTCTTGTCTTTTGAAAAATACGGGAAAATAAACATTTTTTAATTCTTAAGTATTAAATGTAAAAAATAAAATTAAAACCCTTTTCTTTTTTAAAGTAAAACTTATTTTTTGGAGTTTTAAGCTAGTCATGCACTACTTTTCCATATTAGTGAAATTTGAATGCATTTGACGTCGCACAAACAAAAAAAAAAAAAAGTTATCTCCAAAATTGTTGAATGATCTAATTTATATTTAAATGAATATCATAATGATAGAAACTTTTAATTCTTTAAAAATAAGAAATATGTAACTTTATTAATGTGATGAAAGTTAATGGACCTCTTAATTTGAAAGATCCACTAGAATTAGATTAGGAGGAGATGAAAATGATAGTAGGGAAAAGTAAAAAGTATTGCATGCAAATAAAAATGTTGATGATGATCTTTCATAGTTCGATGGATGATATATATTTACCTGTTTTTATGGGAGCTGTTATTCCTAATAATACATATTGGTGTTCCGATTTCTAAGTGGTTTATTTCCATTAAATGTTCATATTTTGATATCATGTCAATATGATTTATTTTTAATATATATGTGCTATATATATATAGGTATTATAGATGCATTTTTTATGGCATACTTTTTGATATAAAAAAAGCAAAAACTTGTATAAATAGCCACTCGATCATACGATAAAAGTTTTTATTTTATTTGCTGCAATTTTTCTTTTTAATTTTTCAACTAAACTATGTATAATATCCATATGATATATTGTAATTTTACTATACCATACTAAACTTACTATAATTTGCAACATCAAAACAATAGAGGATTAAATTAGAAGACTCCACTTTAATCACTAAATATAATCTTAACTTCCTTGGCTCTATCACCCTAACTTTGAGGATAATATGCCCAATATTAGTTACAGCTAGATGCTCATTTGATTTAATCACTTATATGCCATCAAGGACGGATTATCTTCTACAACAATTATCTCCTGAGTGTCATCACTCCTCGAATCATTTTTTATAATGTTTAACATTTATTGTTGGTAGATATGATCGATGTATATTAATTTAGGTTTCTTGTTTATCAATATTTAATTTTTGTTTCAATTAGTTATCTTGTATTCTTTAATTATATTACTTAAGTTGTGGTCTATACGTTTAAAAATAAATAAATATGGTAAAAAATAGTAAAAATCAATTAAAAAAAAGGTTGACTACTGTAATGAAAATAAAAAAACTACAGCTGCATGTTTGGTTGGATAGATGAAATAAAAATGGATGTAAACCTTATGCACATAATAATAATAATAATAATAATAATAATAATAATAATAATAATAAAATCCTTAAGCAATTGTAATAAAGATTTTAAATAATTTAATTATAATATAAAGTATATTTTGTTTTTTATCTCAAAATAAAGAAACATATGTAATTAATATATTTTATACTTGGTATTTTAAAATTAATCTTTAATTAAATAAAAGCACAATATTTAAAAAATAAATAATATCAATTATTATTCATCAATTAAGGAGATTGTAAGATATGTAAGATATATAAAGATGAGTTGGCTTGTTACAAGGTGAATAAAATTTTGGATGCTTACATATATGGAGTTTTGTATTTGATAATTTTATCAAGCAATGTCAGTCAGATTAGGCACATCCCATTCAATAGATGGGAAATCAAACATACACAACTCACTCTCATTGTTGGGCCGGGCTGGGACAAATAATTAAGGTTTTTGACCTAGCATGAGCCTAAATCCAAAGACTCATGAATAGTTTGGGCTTAAAATATGAAATCTATGGCCTAACTCATGGGTTTAGCTCTTTAGATTAATCATTGGATCGGGTTGGGAATGGCCTGTTGGATTTTACTCGAATCGGACCATTGTTATTTTCTTTGTTAACTTTACTTTATTATACTTTGTCTAAATTTAAAAATAAAGAATAAAATAAAAATAAAAATGAATAATTTTATTAATTGATTGGTATTAAAATATTTTTACTTGAGAAAAATATTGCATCACTATAATATAAGTACATTCAAACTAGATTGGCACCTACTCATTTGTCAATCATATTCCATTTTTTTCCTATTTTACATAAAATTGGACCTCTATGTACATGATTGATAAATGAAAATACAACTATTTTCCAAGATAAATCATGGAGGGAGTCCTTGGTCGGGATTACATAACTCATGAGATTGGCCCATTACAATTAACCACTTAGCTAGTTAGCTCTTTTGTAAGATGGGTTTATCTCAATCAATTAATCATTTGTAATATTTTTTAATTTTTATTATTAATATTTAGTAATAAATCCAATGAGCCAAATTATGGGTCACCCTGTTGGATCAACCCAAAAAAAGTTCAAAAAGGCCTGCCCGTGGGTCGGCCCATCACGAAAAAATGATATCTATATCCAATCCAAAGTTTATTTGGGTTGGGTTTGGAATGATCGGTCAAACATTGGCTTTGGATTAGACTTGGGCCGATCTTGTTTGATTTTCTTGCATGTTTGCTTATATAAATTTGGAAACTTTGAAAAGCCGCCAAAAAAGAGTTAAACGTCCATCTTTCGAAGAAACATTGACGTTTTCCTTGTATTGGTGCACACGTAAAAACACAAACCATCTTCAAAGAAACTTATCCATTTGACTTCTGTAAATCTCTTACGTGTGCTTGTTACTTGTAATTAAGCTCTCTTAATTATGCACCACCTAAAAATATCTACTTTAGTTTTAATGCATATGTTTGAATACATGAATGTGGAACATTAATTTGATTAATCAAAGTCAAAATGAGTTAAACATGCATCTTTAATTTCCAAGAAAAAACTTTTTCCATGTATTGGTGGTGATACACGTAACAACACAAGAATCTTCAAAGAAACTTCTTCATTTGACTTGTATATATATATCATCATCTCCTACATATACTTCTAAGCTCTCTTCTATATACACCTGACCCAGCAAACAATAAAAAAAAAAAAACTTGGGAAAAATGTATGTAACTAGGCCTCTTTCCCTCTACAACAACAATCCTAATTTCTTATCGGCACCGCCACCGGAAGGGCCGGGCTCCGGCATTCTTGTGATCCAAGATGAGGCTGCCGAAGCTGAAGCAGTGTGCTGCTTGGGGCTCTGTGAAGATTCAAGGATCTACAAACTACCATTTCCTCAAAACAGGAAAACTGTGATCAGTTACACGCACACCACCGGCGCTGGTGCTCACCAGGGAACCTCTCACTCTCACCACCAAACCTCTCACGATGAAGTTTACTTCATTCCGGTAACCGGCCAGCCCTTATCATCCAACGTTTACTATGCTATTATGGCCGATGGAAGACATAAAGGGTATGCTCCTTTTTATTGGTTGTATTCAAAGATTTGTCTAGATTTCTTAGTATTAATTAATCTCATAAACTAAAATGAACATACAAAGATCGTTTGTTCTATAAACTTAAATTTTAATTTTAATTAGACTCACATAATATGTATTATTGACTTTTTTTTGGGAAATTAATTAGGTTGAAAATTACAAACGGAAATTATGAAAGAATCGCAACAAAAACAACAAAAAAAAAACATTAGTTGTGATTATTTAGATTTATTTATTTTTTATTTTTTACGAATACCACAGGTGCTATATATATCGTGTGCAAAAATATTACTATCAATGCTTTCAATAAATCTATTTAAATTCAGTTATATACATGAACACAACTATTAAGAAAAAAAAAACTAAATAAACCAAAGTTAGATTTGTTGACCACTTTTTATTTATATATTTATTTTTTGACTTTTTATCTGAAAAGCTTTTACTATTTCATAAGGATATCTATTCCTTATCTATTGGTCATATATATATGTTTATAAAACAAAAAAACTATATATAAAGTAACATAAATTTGGTTCGTCTCTAACAAATGGAAATTCCCTTAATGCAATTGCAGAAAAACAGCAACATCTTCAAGAGAGGAGGATATGGGGACATGCTTATGTTTTAACTTTGTGAATGACACCAAACCACTTTCCTTTGATCCTACAAACACATACCAGCAAGTAGAGATCATTCCTAGAGGGCGTAGATTCACTGCCAAAGCTGTGGCTCAAGATGGATTCCCTCCACATTTTCTAAGAAGAAAAGGTTGGCGAGCTAATACTTCTATACCAAGAAGCTTTGTCTTAGAAGGTGAAGCCAATGGTGTTGATATGGCACTTCGAAGACGGTTGCCGGATTTCGGCTCTCATGTTGTTGTAGGGAAGTGGTACACCCCTTTCATCTTCATCAAAGAAGGTGATAGGTTGAAAGATCAAATGAAGAAGTCTATGTATTATGAGGTTACTCTTGAGCAATTTTGGGAAGAGATATATGGTTGTAACTTTCATGGAGAAAACAAAGTGCAAGTTAGTGTAAGTGTGAGAAGGGAGATGGCACTTTTGAATGGGAATGAAGTTGTAGAAGATGAAGTTAATATGGTTGATAACTTTATTTGGTTCAAGGGTGTGAACTCAAGGGAGAGTGGGTTAGGTTTGAGCATGGTTGTGTGGGAGAGGATGAGATGGGAGGAGAATAGATTGGGTTGGGTCATGAGTGGTAGGGAGAATAAAGTTAAGAAGGTTGATAGGGTTGAGGAGTTTGAAGGTGATGTGTGGAGGAGGTTTTCTTGTTATGTTTTGGTTGAGAGATTTGTTTTCAAGAGGATGGGTGGGAGTTTGGCTTTCACATATGATTTTAAGCATGTTGATAAAATTAGAGTTACATGGGAGTGATTTTAGCCATGTTTATCAATTTGTTGTTTTATGTTGATTTTATTTTATTTTAAAATTTTATTTTTCATTTGTTCATTTTGTTATTTTGTTAAATTGAGTGATTTGTTTTGAGGTGATTTTTTGCTTTTGTGAAGTTGATTAATGAATGATTGCTAATGATAGTAAGCATATTTATCTAATGTTTATATTAAATCTGCCATAAGCACAAACCTTGATTGTAATAGTAAAAAACTAGTTTCTAATATCATTGTAGGTTTAATCATTTTAATTATCCAAACACAACAAAAGTAATTTAGAAATTGAAAAATTATGTGACCTATAGCCGCAGGAGTGAATTATTCACCGCCTCTAAACTAGCCATGTATTAAGCTGGCTCTAGAGTTTAGAGCCGGTTTAATACAAAAGTTGAGATAAATTAATAGTTAAGGAAATGATTGCTTTAAAAGATATTTTACCTCATAATTTTAGAGGCGGTTATAACCGCTTCTACAATTAAAATTTTAAAATTCTAGTTATTGTTTTAGAGGCCGTTATAATCCTCTAAAAAACATGCCTAATAATTAATATTTAATTAAATATATATTATTTAATCAATTAAAAACCTGCGTTTAAACAAGCGATTCAACTCACCTGCTTTTTTTTATTAAAAAGAAAAATAAAATACAAACTCTGAATTCTCTAATAAACGAAACTTTTCAAAAAAAAAATTATAAAAAACCCTAACAAATGGAAAAAAGAATACAAACAAGAAATGCAACGTGATGAAATACAATACCGTCATTCCGGCCTTTGATGCCAACTCCGGCTATTGTCCGATGAGCTCTAGTATGGGAATAGCAAACAAGAACATTGGCAAAAGAGCAAGGGGACACTTATAGGAGTACTAATACCACAAATGAACACTGCATGTATTCACCTAACCTGTGATATACCTGTTGTAACATAAGTTGCAACATAGCTACGACTGCACGACTTGATCGAGTTCGTTACGCTATGATGACTTCAAGACCCATCAACCTCCCGGTCGTGCTTAGTCCGAGTCGATGCGGACCAAATCTCCCGATCCCGATCGCCGCAACTAGTCTACACTCGCTAGTTTCTCATCACGTAGTCCCTCGCAGGGAGCACGCGTCTTGATGCGTCTTCATGGAACTTGCCAAACTTAGTCTTCAACCTTCCAAGTTTGGTCTTCAAAAATTCTCCAAACTTGATCTTCAATTCACCCAAGTTTGGTCCTCAAATCTTGCCCTTAATAGACTTCAATCAATCTTCATCAAGGATTCTTCAAATCATATCTTCAATTAGCCTTCAGTCATACCATGAATAGATATTTCTTCAATTAAGCTCCATCATATTTAGTCTTCAATCAAATCACCTAAATATGGTCTTGATATGATCTTGTCTTCAAAATGCAACATGTTACCAAGAATAACTCCACCAAGATATTCAAGATATTTTCCTCCAAGTTATAGACATA
Organism: Dioscorea cayenensis subsp. rotundata; assembly: GCF_009730915.1. NCBI lineage: Eukaryota > Viridiplantae > Streptophyta > Magnoliopsida > Dioscoreales > Dioscoreaceae > Dioscorea > Dioscorea cayenensis. The sequence continues at coordinate 1,914,991 of NC_052476.1, read as the reverse complement.
CTAAAAATAGCTCCACCAAGATCTTCAAGATGTTTTGCCTTGCACGCCAAGTCTCCTTGCCATGTCACCATGCTTTTCATGTCATCAATTACGCCTTGTCACCATGGTTGCCACGTCATCTTGTCTTGGTGTCAAATCATGCCAATTAAATAGTGCGGTTGCACTAACATATTCGTTTCATATTAGAAAACCTCAATTGATTCACGTCTATAAAAAATCATGTATATGAACCCAAATTATCAGAAATACTACTGTTTATCAAAAATAATCATCCCCAAATTGGCAACTTCAATAGACATATAAACCTACTTTATCTGAATTTGGAAAACACTTGATTGTTTTTTATATAAAATTGTGTAGTAATTGTGTATTGATGGAGCATGACTTTTTCTTCATTCTTTTTATCCTTTGATTATTTGAATAAAATTGAATGAATTAGTTTTGTTTTTAGTCAGTTGTGCATGTCTAATTTGCAAATAGATGAAGCCTTGTTCATTTAATTAAAATGTTGTTGTTCTGAAGCCTTGAAAAATTGCTATTGCATCATCTAAATTTTTTAGCCAAAAACATTCCTTGTAGTTGCTATTTTATTTTTGTATACATGCTTCCTTCTAGTTGTTGTTTTATTTTTCAATTATAGTTGCTTCACAAACATTCTTTTCCAGTTGTAATTGTTATTTTTATTTTTATTTTCTTTTTCTTTACTAAACATTGGGCAAACATTCTTTTCAAATGACATTAAATTTACAATCCTTCAAAGATGAAGATTCAACTATAACTATTTAATGAAAAGATTTAGTTAAAATACTTTAGTAACAAATATATGTTAAATTATATTATCTAATTGAAATACTTAATTATAATAAATTAAATTAAATAATTATATTAAAAAATTTAATAATACCTTATGTTAATTATTCATTATTATATATAAATTATTAGTTTATACAATTAATATCAACCCAATATATATAAAAGGGCATGATTGTAATTTTATTATATTTATCTCTTTTGTTTTTTCTATTCCCAACACTCATTCCTTCCAATCAAATACAGCTTTTATCATATACTCCTTTCCTCCTATTCTCATTTTCTTTCCTCTCATTTTTCCCTTCCCCTTCTTTTCATTCTCATTCTACAATCCAAACTGAACCTTAATCTTTTTCTCTGTTTATGTATGTATAAACTAGCACCTTTAATTTTTCCATACGACTTTAAGACTTAAGATTTACGATTTTTATGTAAAAAATTATAATAAAAATCTAAAAAATTACATATTCCTCCATAAAGAAATACTAAGCAAATAAATATATATATATATATATATTGTAAACATTACGAGACATCAAAACAGATACAAAAGAGAAATTTTTTTTTATTGATCCACATAGAATTGGTGATCTATTGGAAGTCTTACGGAAAATAGACTTCTCTTAGATTTAGAAAATGCTTTTTGTTTACACAATAATTTAAATTCTACCACTTGAATTAACTCCGTTAACATAGCTTATTTTTCTTTTTCGATTTGTCTCAAGTGCATATAAAAACAAATAGCAGACCAATTCCTTATCATCCAAATGATTATATATATATATATATATATAATTATTAGTAAAACTATATATGTATCAAATACCATGAGACGGAAGTTACAACCAAAGATGAGGGTGTTGGCGATGGAGACGCCAGCGAGCTAAAGGTCTCCAAGATGGCCGGCGAAGGCTTGAGTGAGGACAATTGGACAAAGGTGCTATAAGTTACAATCCTTGTAAAGATGTCTGTCTGGACCTATTATATCCTCCACAACTTAATTCTTAGATTCTTCCCATATTCTCCTTCCAATTCCCTTCTTCATCTCATCTTCTTCATTAATCTCTTCCTTCATTAGTGATGCATTCTCTTCACCTCTCTCCATTAATTGTTCCTCTCTCTCTCTCTCTCTCTCTCTCTCTCTCTCTCCTTCTTGTTGGGGTTACCTGCACTTGTCTGGGTTACTTGAGCTAAATAACCAAAAAAAAAAAAATCTGCGGAAGTACTGTAGCACAATCATTGTTCATGGTATACAACCATGCAAAACCAATTTAGAGTGTAAAACCCTACAAATTTAGGGAAAAACTACGGGACTTCTTATAACCACTTACAAAATGTTTCACTACATCAACAATATGATATAAGAGGGTGTTCTCTCTAGATACAACTAGAGGATTACAACAATAAGAGTATAACAAGTTAAGAGCTCACTCTTAACAACACATACATCATCTGGAAGATCAAACCCGGTAGGTTAGCAGAGCCATCCGCAAGGATTCTCCACCCGAGATTTGGGCAAGATCCAGTATCAATTTGACGTGCGATTTTCTTGCTTGCTCAAGCCCTAACCCCCTTTTCTTCTTCCTCTTCTTCTTCTTGGATTCGTACCTCTCTCTTTCTTTCACCCTAATGTTCTCACACCCTTTCACTCTCTCACTTGTATTTTAATCCAATGGTAAGATTACCTGTTAGTTCCGCCGGTGTGGTTTGTGGGTTTTAGGGAACACTCAGGCACTCATAGAAATCTCACACAAACCAACAAAGAAAGAGACACACGACGTTGGTAATCCAGTTCGGCGTCCACTCGCCTATGTCTTGGGGGCCAAGCCCGGAGATAAACAATCCACTAAAAGAGGTAAAAATAGATGAGTACAAACACTTGTCACTCACTCACTCAATAATAAAGAATACTACCCTCTCTACATTGTCTAGTGCTCACCCACTCTCCTCCAAGAGTCACACTTACAATCTACGAGCAAGGTAGCTTATATAGATGCATTAACGTCCCAAATATAGCACATACCTCTTTTGGAATCTCCGCGGCTACTAATTTAAAAACTTTCAGAAATTAGCTATTGCAACTCCTGTTGTAACATAAGTTGTAACATGGCCCCGACTGCTGACTTGACTGAGTTTTAGTTATGTTGCGGACAACCTCAAGACCCATCAACCTCCCGGTCATGCTTCGTCCGAGTCGATGCAGCCAAATCTCCCAATCTCGACTGCCGGCAACTAGCCTACCTCCTCAGTTCCTCATCACGCAGTCCCCTCGCAAGGGGCGCACGTTCTTGTGCGTTTTCATGGAACTTGCCAAACTTGATCTTCAACCTTCCAAGTTTGGTCTTCAAAGATTCTCCAAACTTGATCTTCAATTCACCCAAGTTTGGTCTTCAAATCTTGCCGATAATGATCTTCAATCATTCTCATCAAGGATTCTTCAAATCATATCTTCAATTAGCCTTCATTCATACCATGAATAGATATTTCTTCAATTAAGCTCCACCATATTTAGTCTTCAATCAAATCACCTAAATATGGTCTTGATATGATCTTGTCTTCATGTTTCCAAGAATAATTCCACCAAAATCTTCAAGATATTTGGCCTAAGTTATAAACATACTAAAAATAGCTCCACCATATTTAAGATGATTTGCCTTGCACCCCAAGTCTCTTTGCCATGTCACCATGCTTTCCATGTCATCAATTATGCTTTGTCACCATGGTTGCCACGTTATCTTGTCTTGGTGTCAAATCATGCCAATAAATAGTGCGGTTGCACTAACATTATCATTGTGCCTTCAAATGCTTCCACTATTGATCTAGTTTTCTTTTTTTTTCTTTTCGTTAAGGGATTAGGCCAAATCCCCAATCCTATTTCTTCTAGCCCAAATTAGCTAAAACCCAACACTTTTCTATTTGTCTATCACTATTTGTGCCTTCGAAAATATGGGAAGAAGAAAAAAGAAAGTTGAACAAGTCGATCATACATCACATTCACAGATCATTTTTGTTGAATTTTGGTTGTTAAATTTTGAAAGTATGCAAAGAGGTTACAATATCCATCACATGGAGTTCCAAATTATTTAAGTCCTTTTTTAGACTTAATAATTATTTTTTTTCCCATATAAATTAAGCAAGTTTTTTAGATTTCTCATAGTGCGACAGTTAATGTAATTAAAATTAATATTTGTGTTTGGAGACAAGAAAAGGTTTTAATTCAAGTGAATTTGAAATATAGGTTTGTGAAATTGTTCTATATTTTTTGTACTTTTATCAAATTGTTAGTAATGATATTTTCTTAACAATAACCACCATAAAATTTTGTGCCTCTCTATTATTATTATTATTATTATTATTATTATTATTATTATTATTTTACTCACTATAATAACCTTGCTATTAGTGTGCATATTGCACAATAATTTCCATCCCAAGCACAAAGAAATAAAAGTCATATTTATATTATAAAAATAAAATTATAAAATATCAATTTTAATTAAAAAAAAATAACAATAACATTTATAGTGTTAATCATTAAGGGCTATCACAGAGAAAATAAATTTGGTGTGACATGTGATGTTTTTTTAATATATTTTTTGAGACATTATACATAGGACAATGTATTTGAATATATATGCTTATGTCCCTTTCATTGGCCATGTGGTTCACAACCCATCTCTATGAGAACTTTCATGACTCAATTGGGGAACAAGAGTATTAACTTCTTTGATACCCATTTTGATTCATTTTGATCCACATGTTTATATATTTAAGGAAGCTTTATAATTAGACTTTAAAGATATATATATTCACTAGTCATACAGTGATGTGCAAGGTACTTTGAACAAAGACATTGATTGCAGCAAATCAAAGTGAATCAAATTGGGCCTCAAAGAAATTATTACACTTTATATATATATATATATATATATTTTTTTTTTTTGCATCTGATAAGGGTCAACGAATATAATAAAACAAAATTTGAACATAATTTAATTGAATTAGCGTAGAGATCCTTTTTTTAATTCAAAAATACATTCACTTGATATTTTTTGTAATTTAAAAAAACATTATAGAGACTAATATTTATTTAAAAAAATAGATAAATTACATACATTAAGGATCATCTCATCTTAGATGATTTTTTTTATTTTTTATTTTTAAATTAAATCTAAGTTACTTTCTGTCAACATAATTGCAAGAGTGCAATCGATATACTTCGTTAATTTGTTAACTTTGATAAAGACTTTTTTTAAAAAAAAAAAAATTATTCGTCAAAGAGAGATTGAATTTATTCCTTTTGATTTGTTTGAGCTTAATTTTTTTAATTTTTTTGAAGCTGGAAATATTCTTGATTACCAATTTGATATTTTTCAAATTTAGATTCTTTTTATATATTTTTGGATTTTGATGTATCATAATTAGAGTTGTCAAAAGCAGGGCCTAACTCGTCGGGGTTGATCACATCGCCAACAAAAATTGACTGGATTGGGTTAGCACTTTTGTAGGCTGTTTGGGCAAACCCTAGTAAAACATGCCAACCCGTTTGGGTTAGGGTTATGGGTGGGGCGGGGTGAGCTAGCCCGCCCCTTTAATTGACTAAAAAAAAAAAAGAATTAAAGATTAAATGAGGATAAATGTTTTAGGTGCTTTATGTAATATCATGGTATTGATATTTCTCTTATCTATAGTTGTTCAATTCATGTGGGAATTTTTAAATGTTGGGTTAATTGGTTAACTTGGTTGGATTTATTGTTATTTACTTCTTTTATTATTTTAGTTGTGTGATTTATTATAACCTCGTATGTAAAATATTTTTTGAAATACATCTTTTGTATTATGTTTTGTGCTTTAACAAATATCTTTTGGTTTGGTTTGGTATGTTAAAAAAAAATAATCAATATATAAACTATATAACTTTTAAATGTTTTATATTTTTAGTGGACCGGCCCGCTCAACCCGCCAATCCAAGGTGGGTTGGGTCGTGTTGACATTTTGCCAACCCGCCAAATGACGGGTCGGCCTGCCCCGCCAAATAACGGGTTTTGGTAGTCCACGGGCTGGCCCACCTCACCGGTCCGTTTTGACTGGTCTAATCATAATACGGCAACTTCATATCTTAAACAAGGAAATTCCACAAATCAAAATAAGATAGGAACATGGTTGTAAGCATGTGAGATGAATTTTATGGACCAACTTCAAGACATAAAACAATCTTTTATATGTCAACTATCTTTTATATATATATATATATATATATATCCTTTCGTAATTAACTTTTATAAAATAATTATTTTTTATATTAATTTATTTTTTCACATAACCTTTTTTATATAAATTACATAATTAAAAACAGAATCTTTAATCAAAGTTTGTATAAAATGATGATATATTGCACAAGCAATGTTATTATTGGGAAAAAGCACCGATCATCACCATTAAAGTTTCAATTCATAATATTTTTTTAAGGGAATCAATTATATCTTGAAAAACAATCTCCATCTTCTTACATTGAAAAAATGATGTCTTACAAAATTTTTGGTGTAAACAATCTTTAATCAATACAAGTTTTCTATTTAATTTAATATATTTTAAACCAAGTTCATTGTAAAGGTTGTGTTCCTTTTTGCATGTGATTTTAAATTTAAAACCAAGTTGAGGAATTTCAACAAATTAATTTTTATCACATGCATTAATAGTTAACTATAAAAACAAGTGATTGACTCTAAAAAGCATCAAAATTGTTGAATTGATTTCAAGCCACACGCCAAAGTGACACCTATCCACTTCTATTAATTTCAATTAAATATCAGAGAAAAAAAACTTCATCATCAATTGATTATTCATTTCATGCTTGCAATGGCAAACACAAGATTAATTTTTTTAAGCTTTCTTATCATCCAAATCTTATGCGTTTCAACCTAACACTCATACGTCAACATTTTGCCTAAATTCAATGCAACATAAACTTTCTAATTGCCATTCATCTTTTTGGGGAATTTACATTTATATATAGCCTTAAAAAAAAGGGTAATATTGTCATCCCTCAATTTTGATGTTTTAATTCAAGATAAAATGGCTTTTTTATTTTTAAATTTTATAAAATATATTTTAAAATATACATTATGTATTAATAAATAAATCATGAGTTTCATAAAAAAATTTAAAAAAAACATCTCTTATTTTGTACATAATTTCTAATAATATATATAATAAAAAAAATTATATAATTGAAGGTATAAAAGGGGAAATATATATATCATCTGGATTTAAAACATCAAAACTAATTTTGAGTTCACAAGTCATTTTGTCAATTTTACAAAGATGTGGGTAGTAAATAAAACATATATCTATATTATTATTAGTATATATATATATATATATATATATATATCAATGGTTAATTGTTAGTGGATATTAAAACAAGGGATTCCTACATGAGAGATTTGGAGATCGAATCTCTTCTTATCCAATATCCACTCTAAATATAAATAATGTCAACAGTGGCTCATCCAAAAAGTTAATTAGTGGAGGGTATAAATATAATTTTCTTTTTACGTCCATGAAACTAGACGTTAGGTATTTGACCAACCCACCATGTTACCTCTATGGTTGACTTCCAGAAAGGTTGCATCTTGTCCATATAAAAAGTACAAACACATCACACACTTCCCATTTATTTTTTTCATTTATTTGAATCCATTCATGTCCTTTCTTCTCTTCTTTTCATGCTATCTAACGTTGATAACTAACTAACTTCATGGAACTCCTCCAACCTCTTTCCCTTCATAAACAAACTAACAAACTCTACTAATTCATCTTATAGCTAAACAACAAACACAATGATATATATAAAAACTCTCTCAATCCCCATTTGGTCTTAGCAAAGACCTAGGGAAGGCCATATTCTCCAAAATGAACTTCTATAACCCCACTCAAAAGAAATCTCTTTTCAAACAAAAGAGCTTCTCTATCTCTATTCGCTCCCCTAGATTCCTCCTCTCTTGTTTTACCTCCACCTTCATCACTCTCCTCATCATTTTCCAAATTCAAACCTTAAAGACATCATTCTCATTGAACTCTTCTTACCAACACATCTCCTTCTTGCCTTTAAAGGATCTTCGCTTCGCCGATAAACCGATGGATGGCCACACATGGTTCATGAGCTCTATGAATGATACTAGAGAAGACGGTGGACCGGAACACGTATATTTTCCTTCCGAGGCTTCCGACGGTCAGCTTTTATGCCTTTCCGGTAGAAGCATCTCCAATGGAACAAAGAATTTCTATGGATTTATTTCCCCGGTGTCTCTCACCAGCGATATCGACCTACTCAATGGCCTCACTTTCATCTCCGACACATATTACGACTACGATAATCTTTGGCATGGTATGTCCGCAATGATTCCTTTCATTTCATGGCATCAAAGCAAGTCATGCATGTTACCTAATAGGTGGCTACTCTACCGCCGTGGAGAATTAAGGAAGAGGATAAGTCCTTGGTTGAAAGAGCTATTGATAGCTATCTTCCAACCAAAATCACTAGTAATTGAAGAATTCAATGGAAGGAAAACAACTAGTTGTTTGGAGAAGGCAGTGGTGTTCAGAAGGAATCAAGGATCAATGTCAAAGGAAAAAAAGGAGCAAGTGTATGACTTGATAAGGTGCAAGGCAAGAGCTTATTGTGGAATCAAGAAAGATGACATTGATGAAGAGAAAGTGATTGTAAGATTGACATTGCTTCTCAGACTAGGGAAGAGATCATTCAAGGATGATAATGCAGTTATTAGCATCTTCGAAAAGGCGTGCCTCAAAGTCGAAGATTGCCGACTACGGGTTGCTCGGCCTAATAATCTTACCTTTTGTGATCAGGTTCACTTTCATATGATATATATATTAATTTGATGTTTCTATATAAATATATAATCAAGAGTTGCAAGTACTTGTATGAGTGTGGAGGAGTATTGTACTTAATTATCTGAATTTTTTTTTTTTTATAGGTGAAATTGATGAGTGAAACAGATGTATTAGCAACACCGCATGGAGCTCAACTCACAAATATGATTTTCATGGATAAGAATAGCAGTGTAATGGAATTTTTTCCGAAAGGATGGAAGGAGTTGGCCGGAGTTGGACAGTATGTATTCCGATGGATTGCCGAGTCATCGGGTATAAATCACACCGGCCAATGGAATGATCCTAACGGCGAGCGGTGCCCGGAGAGTAATCCTTCTCGGTGCTTTCCTTTCTATAAAGATAAGCAGATTGGGTATAATGAGTCATTCTTCTCTGCTTGGACTGCTTCTGTTCTCAATGAAATGAAGGAGCAAAAGCTAGCAAAGAATCAAGCAAAGATCACACCATCTTATGCTTGTGCTTGTTGATAGTTAATTATTATATAATTGGATTTTAAGTATATCAATTTCTATGTTTTTGGATACCAAACCATGCATGTAGGATCTCTTGATCTCTCAGAAATGAGAAACTGAAATATGATTGATATGTACATGTACAGATTTAATAACCAGTAAACATGCAGCCATGGTTTTATTGAAGATAATACTTCTATAAATGAAATCTTTTTAATTTGTATGAAAAACTGAAGATTGAGCCAATGAGGACAGAGGTACTTTACCAAGACAGCTTGAGTAGGTAATTTGTTACATACAGTGGATTTTGTTGACTCAATTAGATGCAACAGTTTTTTTCAACTTCTGAAATTTCTTTTTGTCAGTTGGTTTAAGAAGTACATTGCTACTGATGATCGGCAACTAGTCTTTATATTACTGTTTTTTTGCCATTATTTTTTTTAGTTTATTTGTTTTTTATTGTTTTTGTTTTTTTGTTTTTATTTTCTAATGAATTAGAAATTTATCCACTTTAAACAAAGCTACTGAAGATTTACAGGTAATTAATGGTGTTTAATACTCCTTAATAATAACCGTAATAATCAAATAAAGAAGATTGCAGATGATGGCATTTCTTTTTTTATAAGTGCACTTGCTTTTCACTTTGTGCATGTGAGGGATGGTGGAGCACAGCCTTGCACTTTCATTTATTAATACAAATTAATTCTCTATATGTTTTTTTAATTAATTATTACATATAACCAATAAATTTTCGAGAAGAGGTAGGTATATATATTCTTCCAAGATTGAATGAACTTCAAGTTGAACCAAACCCATGTCTTTATCCCTTCAAAGCAAAGCACACATATCTACATCAACACAACAGTATATACACTTGCATATTATCATTAGAATTAGAGTTTTGGCGCCCAACTTTGGGATAACACTAGTAAAGCAAAGCTCTCATGTAACACTTGCACTCACTAAAACCCACTCAACCAAATTACTATAAAAAGCTCCATGAGCATGATCACTCCATGCAAAGAGATCACAAACCATGGAAGACTTAGAGCAATGTATGAAATTCTTGTCTCTTTGCTTACTATTAATCTTCATTAATTGTTTTATGTTTCTGTGTTTGATCATGACTCACTTGGAACTTGATTTCTTTGTTAGGTTTTGAAGATCAAACCAATAGGAGAAATAGCGAAGCTCATCATGGATATTATTTGGTAACAATATATATATATATATATATATATAGCTAGAACATATATAACATTTAATTTTCTATCTCTTTTGGACTCTCATCTTAAAAATGTTTGATTATATAGTTTGGTGAAGAGAAGAACAAGTTCAGTGATAATATTTTATCTGAAGAGGAATTAGCACTACGAAAAGAGATCGAGATCGAAATAGAGAATGAATTGGAGGAGGAGATCAAACAAGAACTTGGTCATCTTGCTTTTCGGCTTCGAGGATTGTATCGGCACAAGATGGCTAGGATGAACATATGCAAAAGAGGAGAACAATCAAGCAAAGAGAAGGTCATGGAGGTGAGAGTAATAAGCATTAGAATGGAAGGAGAAGAGTACAAGATTGAGATAAATGAGAATAACAAAACTAGAACTCAAACATCAATAAAATCACAAGTTAAGCAAGGAAAGAAGGTTTGTGTAAACAAGCATGTTGATTGGGCAAGCACTCTGCGTTCAGGAAACCATTGCATTGTTCCCATTGATCAAATTGCTAAGAAGAAAAGATTCAATCCAGAGAAAACAAGTTGAATTCATCAATATATATATATATATATATATATATATATATCATGAGTTTGTGAGAGCTTGGCATTACATGATATAAGAATCTCATAATATATTAAACTAATTAAATTATATCATAAATGTTGCATGTTTGCATGATTAAGTTGATGTAAAAGTTTGTAAAGCTTGCTAATTAAGAGTTCAATATTCCTGTTATATTTAGCTTTTTTTTTTATTTGGTCAATTTGCAGGGCCTTTTTGCTGTGTTGGTTTTTTCTCTTTATTTTTTCTGCATTACATATTTGATGAAATAAATTTTTTTAAATGCATTTGATTAAACCAAATTAAAAAGCATAGAACAAATATATATATATATATATATATATATTGTGGACCCCACTTGTTATTTAAATTTTTATCTTTTTAAATTTAATTTAAAGTCCGAAACCAACCTTATCTTTCAGGGATCGTGAGCCCCCACGTTCCTGGCAACCGCTAGTGGTTACGGGATAAATTAAAATTCCTAAAATTAGATAATTCGTAGCCTTCCTCTTTCGTTTGTTGTCCAACCTTGGGGGTGTGTAGCAAGGGCGAGGAAATCTTCCGTGTCGAGTACTCATCTAGAAGTATTCGTGGTAAGTTTTTTTCCCCTTCTTTGATCTATTTATTTTTAGTTCTTGTTTTGATTCCGTAATTCTTAGGGTTTCCTTTTTGGGTTAAATGGTTCTAGGGTTTGAAGAGTAGTCGGGAAGAGTACTCGGTTTTTACCCTTCAAAAGTCATCAGGTATTTTTCCGTTTCTTAGAAATCTGTATGGTTTGATATATTTTTAGGGTTAAATTATATTTGGATTTTGGAGTTTGGAAAAGTAGAGAAAATAAGTTTGAATTTTGACTATATGTTATATTCGATGCAACTGAATGAGATTGTAAGGCTTCTCGACATTCTTATTTAAATATGAAATTTATTTAATTATTTGAAGAGTGCCGGCATTGGTTATTTATTCTTATTACGTGAATTTTATTAGATGATAGGACTTTGATCATGAGACCAATGGTTATGAATGAATAATTTAATAAGTGTGTTATCACTTAAAGAACACATGATAGGCTGATTTTTATTTAATAGCTTCCAATGTTACAGCATGTATATACAGATGTATTAGAAGAATCCTGCACTTTGATCTCAGGTTAGTTGAGTGGCTAGTAATAATAACTATTTTCTTGGATACCGTGTTGATGGAACCTTCCTAGATTATGAAACCTCAAGCAAACCATAAGTTTTAGTGCATATATGGTATAAGCTTAGATTGTACTTATGCTTTGGTGAGACCCATTATTGTTGCATCAACATTAACTGTGTTTTGTGATTAATTTGAACTGTAACCCATTATAATGTTTCAACCATAATGACTTCTACATGCATGTCTTTAGATACTTAATTTCATAGAAATTTGTGAAGTTCTGTGTAACTATATATTGTGTGTAACTCCTGGCGTCCATTGTTGTTAACACATATATTGTTTGTGTGTGTATATATATATATATATATATATTAAATGAGTGGACACTAGCAGCATGGGAAAATTAAATTCACTGTACACCCATACACATATATTCATATACGTAATATATATATATATATATTAAATTGTTGTACATTTTGGGTACTGTATTTATTAGTGTGGTTTTTATCCCTTTGTACGTTTAGTATAGTTAGCGTTTTAATGTCTGTGGAATATACTCTCAATTATAGGATATTTTGTGAAAGCCTAATTTCGGAGTGCTTTTAGTTTTGGTGTTAGACAGGTAAGTAAATCACGTATAAACCTATATTATATATATAGATATATATAATTTCTGATTACTGTAAATCATCAACATAATTATTTAATAACTTTGGATTTTATTGTTAAAGCCATTCATGATATTATATTTAAATGTTTTGGGATTTAAAATACTATATCTATCCTTATTTCAAAACTTAGATTTCTAATTATCTAATTGCTACTTATTTGATTCTATACTTAATTAATTACGGATCTAAGATTTATTTGACAGCCATTTCTCTGATGATGTATTAATTCAATATTTTTGATTTTAACTACTGTGAATACTTTTATTGGCAAAGGTTACAAATTTTGCATGTATTTGTTTGTTTATCTAATAGATTAATATATCTGATAATTTAATTAAGGATGTCATGCTCTGTCAACAACCATTCAGTTAGTTATTATATAATCTACTCATTTTGTTTTATTTTGAAAATACAGAAACATTTATTACTTGAGAATTATTAAATTGTTTTCAAAATTATTATTCAAATTCTTAACCATGAATTCAGTGATGGATTATTTTTTTATACTTAATCAATTATTGGATTAATTATTGGGTGGTCATCTAGGCTTACGTAAACTATATTCCTTAATTGTTTTATGGATTAAATTAGGAAGATATTGTGATTTAGTTATCTATTTGGTTAAGTTATTAATATTTGATAATAATTGGAATTATTTTTCATTAGAAAAAGGGGATCACCGAATTTCTCTATTTTTGCATTGACAATGATTTTTGGATATGACATATTTCGATATATTGACGTATAGTGCCCAAATTAACTTTGCAATAACCCTGTCACTGGGGGTTAAACACTGACCATGTCGACATGCCTTTCTGACTCTGATAAGAAACTAGTTTCGCACCGTTCCGTCGGTGGAGAATAACGGCCTCTGAAAAATCTGGCTCGGGTCACCGAGGGTAAATAAATGAACTCTGACAATCTGACTCGGGTCACCGAGTTTAAATATATGAATTCTGTGGTTTTGTTTCTGGCATTAGTTATTTGGGGGACATATATACTCTTTCACTTGGAAAAATGATGTTTGTTTGAAATACTCTGAAATCGAAGTTTTATTTCTATTCTTATTGTACAATATTACACTTAAGCATGTTTTGTGAAATTATTGAGTTTTGTAATCCCTATATTTTTAGTGGTTGCTTACTGGGCTGTCAAGCTCATAAATAGTGGTTTTTATCTTTTTCAGATCAGGAGTAAGTGGGTGGTGGACAGCTTAGCGGGGACCGTTGAGCGAACACCAGTTGGTTATCATGTAAATAGTCTTTTAGTTGGGAACCTTGAACTGTTATTTGTTTAAGCTTCGAACCTTGCATTTTTAGTTTCCATGAATCTTAGTTGTGAACCTAGTTATTGTATCCCTTAAATGTTTATGTTCTTGTGATGTTAGTACCTTGTTATATCTTATTTTGGTGAGACAGATTTTGAGGCCTTGTATGTCCATTGGGTCTCGACCTTATGGGTATACGGCCGTTTGTCAATGCCTCGGGCTCGGGGCGTGACAAATCTAAGTGGTATCAGAGCGTTCTCGATTCCATGTAATTATGATCTTAGTTTCCAAGCAGAAATCTTTTGATTTAGTGTACTAGGGTGATCTGACTCATGTATAGTTTAGCCTCCTTAGGTGCTAGTTAATCTAATAGGACCTTTTTGTTTGTGTTTGTCTGATTCCATTTGGGTTTACCTCGCAGAATGCCGCCCCGTAGAGCTGCTAGCAGAAGTGTTGCCGAATTATTTGGACAAGCTTCTGCTACCAGGGAAGTCCCCATTGAAGAGGCCATGGAAGCTCCTACTGAAGGGGGGACAAATACGGGTGACAACCAGGGAGTTATGCTGGAATTAATGAGAGAAGTGGTAGGGTTGGTGCGTGAACAGAGGTAGCACCATGTACCAACACCACCCTCACCACCTTCTCCTCCTCCGTTTGCAGCACCGAAAGAGAAAACAGTGATGGAATTCAAGAGGTCTGGTCCACCCGCGTTTGAGGGCACTACTAATCCGGATGAAGTGAAAGTGTGGGTAGAGGAAATGGAGAAGGCATTCGCAGTAATGAAGTGCACTGAAGAAGAAAAACTTAGGTTTGGGGTGTACATGCTCAAGGGTCCAGCGAACCACGCAGTGCAGAGGAGAACTCGCGATTCGCTCGGGGAAGGAGTTCGAATCTTGGGAGCAACTGAGGGAAGCCCTTTTCTGCAAGTACTTCACCAGGGACAAGATGGTTCGGTTTTGAGAGGAAGTTCATTAATCTAACTCGTGGAAGTACGATGCTGATGAGTATGAGATGGAGTTTGACAGGCTTTCGGTATGCTCCGAAATTGGTTGATGATGACCAGAGCAGGGCCAGACGCTTCGAGGGAGGCTTGCATGCACACATTCGTCGTGGGTTAGCCGCCTACACCCCGACCCGCCTATCGCAGAGGTTGTGGGGCGTGCTAAGTCTCTAGATACTCGTATGGAGTGACACTCAAGGATCGCTAGAAGAAATTTCAGAAGAAGAGAGACAGAAGCTTGGATAATCAGGGAAAACGTTGGTCTGGAGGTGGAGGAAAACCAAGGGTGGATGCAGGGCAGAGTGCGTCCCAGACTGTTAATGGACCGCCAGCTCCGTGATCCGGGGGGTTCTCATCTGTTCCCCCACGTTCTGGTCTGAAAGGATGTGCCACTTGTGGAGGTGCTCATGCGACTACAGATTGCAGGCGTACTATGGGAGCTTGCTTTAGGTGTGGCAGTTTGGAGCATCGTATTGCAGGATGCCCACAGCAGTATCCTGGAGCACCGAGGGCACCTAGTGGGCAGAACTCTAGATATATGCCTGCACCAAAGCCTCAAGTTTACTCAGGTCAGCGTGTTGGAAAGGAGTTGGCCAGTGAGCAGCCATCTTCCTCAACTCAACAGAAGGCAGGAAGACCGAAGACACAGGGACGTGTTTATGCAATGACTGAGGAGGATGCCCACGTGTCTAATGCAGTGGTATCAGGTACCTTATCAGTTTATTCTGTATATGCCTGCGCATTATTTGATTCTGGAGCTACACATTCGTTTATCTCGTCTGCATTTATTCGTAAGCATGCCTTGCCTGTTATAACTGTGGAATATGATTTATGTGTCACCACCCCTGTGGGAGTTGATGTTGTTCTTGATAGAGCCTGTGAGAATTGTCCTATTATCATTGCTAATCATGAGTTGCTAGCTCGCCTACATGTTATGAGCATGAGTGATTATGATATTATTTTGGGGATGGATTCCCTATCTGCTTGTCATGCTGTAGTTGATTGTCATACAAAAAGAGTAGTCTTTAAGATCCCTGGAGAAGCAGAGTTCACCTTTCGTGGGAGTGAGTCTGCATCACCGCCTCGTGTGATTTCCGCTTTACAAGCTCGGAAATTACTCTTAGGTGGGTGCTCGGGATTTCTTGCCACAGTGGTTGATGAAAAACTAGAAGGGCCAGTGTTGCAAGATATTCCAGTGGTTAGTGAGTTTCATGATGTTTTTCCCGAAGATCTCCCTGGTCTACCTCCGGACAGAGAAGTGGAGTTTGTTATTGATTTAGTTCCAGGAACCAGCCACATCTCTAAAGCTCCTTACGGGTGATGGCACCCTGCAGAATGAAGGAGTCAAGAAGCAACTTGAGGAACTTTTTGGAGAAGGGTTTTATTCGACCCAGGTGTTTCTCCGCGGGTGCTCCAGATGTTATTTGTGAAGAAAAAGATGGCACGCTTGCGGTTGTGCATCGACTCACGTAGAGTCGAACAAGGTGATCCCGTGAAGAATAGATACCCACTACCACGGATCGATGATCTTTTCGATCAGTTGCAGGGTTCCCAGGTATTTTCCAAGATTGACCTTAGATCGGGATACCACCGCTGAGGATCAAGCCGGAGGATGTGCCAAAAATCGCATTTTCGAACTCGCTATGGGCACTATGAGTTTCTTTGTAATGCCGCTCGGGTCGACGAATGCACGCACTGCTTTTTATGGACCTAATGAATAGAACCTTCAAACCCTTCTTGGATAGGTTCGTAATTGTGTTTATTGATGATATACTGGTCTATTCAAAAAGCAGAGAAGAACATGAAGAGCATTTGAGGACTGTGTTGGGGATCTTAAGGGAGAAGAAGTTGTTTGCAAAAATTTTTCAAGTGCGAGTTTTGGTCGACAAGATAGCTTTTTCTTGGTCATGTTATAACCAAAGACGGTATTGCTAATCCTAAGAAGGTTGAGGCAATTGTTGAGTGGAAGAGACCAACCAGCAGTGATGTAGGTTCGCAGACTTTTTTTGGGGTTAGTCGAGTTACTATAGACGGTTTGTGGAAGGGTTCTCAGTCTTAGTAGCACCATTGACAAAGCTTACAAGGAAGGAAACAAAATTTCAGTGGTCTGACCAGTGCGAGCAGAGTTTCCAAGAGTTGAAGCACCGGTTGGTATCTGCACCTATTCTCATACTTCCGTCTCTTAGTGGAGGGTTTATCATATATAGTGATGCCTGCAAGACTGGTTTGGGGTGTGTTCTGATGCAAAATGGACATGTGGTGGCGTACGCCTCAAGGCAGTTAAAACCTTTTGAGGTAAATTATCCCACCCACGATTTGGAGCTAGCTGCAGTAATTTTTGCTCTGAAGATTTGGAGGCATTACTTGTATGGAGAGACCTGTGAAGTATTCACTGATCACAAGAGCCTTAAATACATTTTTACTCAAAAGGAATTGAATATGAGGCAGAGAAGATGGCTGGAGTTACTGAAGGATTATGATCTGACTATTAGTTATCATCCTGGGAAGGCAAATGTAGTGGCTGATGCACTTAGCAGGAAGTCTTTTGGCAGTGTAGCTACGCTGATTACTTCTCAGAGGTCAATCCTTGAGGATATGAGGAGGATGGAGCTACAGGTGATCTTGCAGGGTACACGCGGGTCTTTGGCAAGCTTAGTGGTGCGGCCTACACTTTTGGAGAGAATTAAAGCAGCACAAGAGGAAGACAACTATTTACAAAAGATTCGGCAAGAAGTGGAAAACGGCACTCAAGTTCAGTTCAGAGTTCATGAGGATGGCTCAGTAAGGTTCGGGGACCGGATTTGTGTTTCAGATAATTCAGAGTTAAAAAAGGAAATCTTGGAAGAAGCCCACTACACCAGTTATTCAGTTCATCCTGGCAGCACAAAAATGTACAAGGATTTGAAGAGTACCTTCTGGTGGAATAACATGAAGCGGGAGATTGCTCAGTTTGTGGCACAATGTTTAACCTGTCAGCAGGTTAAGGTGGAGCATCAGAGACCAGCAGGACTTCTTCACCCCCTTCCCATTCCTGAGTGGAAGTGGGAGAACATTGCTATGGATTTTGTGTCTGCGTTTCCTCGAACCAGTAAAGGTTTTGACAGTGTGTGGGTGGTAGTAGACAGGTTAACCAAGTCTGCTCATTTCTTGGCTATCAGGACTGGCATGCCTTTAGAGAAGCTAGCTGAATTATACATTGATCAGGTTGTGAGGCTTCATGGTGTTCTTGTCACAATTGTGTCAGATCGAGACACTCGGTTTGTAGCACACTTTCGAAGAGTTTACATAAAGCCTTGGGAACCAAATTGACCTTCAGCACGGCTTTTCACCCAGAACCGATGGGCGCCCCGAGAGGACAATTCAGATTTTGGAGGATATGCTTCGGGCGTGTATGCTTGATTTTGGGGGTTCTTGGGATCGGCACTTGCCTCTGATAGAGTTTTTCTTATAATAATAGCTATCAGGCAAGTATTCAAATGGCTCCTTATGAAGCTAATCGTATGGCGTAAGATGCAGTCACCCTATTTGTTGGGATGATGTGGGAGAGCGCAGATTGTTGGGCCCGAGATTGTGCAAAGTGACAGAGAGAAAGTCCGCTTGATCAGAGATCGTTTGCGAACCGCTCAGAGCAGGCAGAAAAGTTATGCAGATAATAGAAGAAGAACCTTGGAGTTCCAGGTGGGTGATCATGTTTTCTTGAGAGTAGCTCCAACTAAAGGAGTTATCCGCTTTGGTGTTAGAGGGAAGCTTAGCCCCTCGCTTCATCGGGTCCCATTTGAGATTTTTGGAGCGCATCGGTGACGTGGCATACCGGCTTGCTCTACCGCCATCACTTTCTCGAGTGCACAACGTGTTCCATGTTTCGATATTAAAGAAGTTCATTTTCGAATCCGGACTGTGTGATACAGCTTCTCCAACTTTGAGCTTAATAGCGATATGACATATGAGGAACGACCTATAAAGATTGTGGATTTCAAGGAGCAAATACTGAGAAGGCGGGTCATCCCTTATGTCAAGGTGCAATGGAGCAATCACACAGAGCATGAGGCTACTTGGGAACTGGAGTCAGAGATGCGGGAGTATTACTCATACCTGTTCTGATAGTCAGGTGAGAGTTTAGAGGACTAAACTCTTTTGAAGGGGGGAAGTTTGTGGACCCCACTTGTTATTTAAATTTTTATCTTTTTAAATTTAATTTAAAGTCCGAAACCAACCTTATCTTTCAGGGATCGTGAGCCCCCACGCTCCTCGACAACCGCTAGTGGTTACGGGATAAATTAAAATTCCTAAAATTAGATAATTCAGTAGCCTTCCTCTTTTCGCTCGTTGTCCAACCTTGGGGTGTGTAGCAAGGGCGAGGAAATCTTCCGTGTCGAGTACTCATCTAGAAGTATTCGTGGTAAGTTTTTTTCCCCTTCTTTGATCTATTTATTTTTAGTTCTTGTTTTTGATTCCGTAATTCTTAGGGTTTCCTTTTGGGTTAAATGGTTCTAGGGTTTGAAGAGTAGTCAGAAGAGTACCTGGTTTTACCCTTCAAAAGTCATCAGGTATTTTTTCGTTTCTTAGAAATCTATATAGTTTGATATATTTTTAGGGTTAAATTATATTTGGATTTTGGAGTTTGGAAAAGTAGAGAAAATAAGTTTGAATTTTTCAGATCAGGAGTAAGTTGGTGGTGGACGACTTTAGCGGGACCGTTGAGCTAACACCGCTTGGTTATCATGTAAATAGTCTTTTTAGTTGGGAACCTTGAACTCGTTATTTGTTTAAGCTTCAACCTTGCATTTTTTTAGTTTCCATGAATCTTAGTTGTGAACCTAGTTATTGTATCCCTTAAATGTTTATGTTCTCGTGATGTTAGTACCTTGTTATATCTTATTTTGGTGAGACAGATTTTGAGGCCTTGTATGTCCATTGGGTCTCGACCTTATGGGTATACGGCCGTTTGTCAATGCCTCGGGCTCGGGGCGTGACATATATATATAAAATCAATGTTCTAATTTTAAAAAATTTAAGATAAGTCCACAATAAGTGATGTTTGTTTATGCTATTAAGTTAAGAATCAATCTAATGTACTGATTAAAAATAAAGAGAGGAGATCAAACATAGATTATAATGCATGCTTTTATTTTATAGAATTTTCATATTTTTAAAATTTATGATTGTTTGTAAATCTTGTTTAGTGATATACTAAATTTTCAACTTAATAAATTAAGTCAACGTCAAAATTAGAGAGAAAAAAAAATCGAATTCATCACTAAAACATGTCAGAAATAATATCAATTAATTTCTAACTATATATGCATTACTGCCGCTTTTGTTTAGACTTTATATTATTATTTAGTATCATTGAAAAAAAAATGTTTTTGATTTCATCTATTTAATTATTTTTTTTGTGTATAATTTTTTTTAACTAAATGCGACAAGCATGTAGAGTAAAAGGTGTGAGCAAGAGCCAGTATATATGGGCTAGCCCATGTGCTTTCATCCGACCAATGCAGGGAGCAGGTGGCAAGCTCACGCCCACATCACCTGAAAATTTTTTGGTAACACTGCATCTAGTGTACTTTGAATTCGAGTCATAAGCTTCTCACAAGTCATGCTTTTCACAGTTGCTGGACCGATGCCACTAAACCAAAAATCCTTTACCATATGTGTACCATATGTGTGTATATATTCATTGTACCTAGGAAAAAGTGTGGAGTTTGGAGTAATAAATTATAACATATTTCATTATTTACTTATTTATTTTCATTTTATTATTTTAAACTTCAATAAAACCACATTCACAAACCCTAATATCTACCACAAAACAAGAAGATAGACATGAAACAAGAACCCTAGTACTACTACTCCTCCAGAGATACCTCCAAATGTTGATAAATGTACATGTAAAAGCATATATGACAAATGGCATATGGTCCCCTGTGGTGGTCATAGTCATTAGTCACAAGAAGAAGTTGGGTTAATTGGGTCCATGGAATAGAGCCAAACAAATGCCAACCAAGCTGACACATGATGGAGGACCAAAAGCTAGCTAGCATCAAATAGTTCAAGTTAAAAAAAGCAAAGGCTATGCATGCATGCACTTTCATTAAATATTGACACTCTTTTAATTTGGAGAACATATACAAAATGATCAAAAGGAACATCAATATTGAGTTACAAAACAAAGTTCAAACTTCTTCCAAAGTTTCTTGTGGTTCTTGTTTTGTGTTTGCTAAGGGCCAAAAGCCCTCCAAAAAGACACCATTCAATCAACCATACCTTTCTTATTTATTCATTGGATGTTATAAAACTTATAAGAAAGAGATAGAGGGAGAGGGAGGGAGAGAGAGACAGAGAGACAGAGAGAGATAAAGAGAGAGATAAAGAGAGAAAGAAGACATCCAATCAAGGGCCATTTCATTTCTCTTCTATGTCTCAAAGAATAGATCCTCTTTGTGGGTGTGTGTTGTCATAGGGGTTGCCAAAGAGCATTGGACTCTGCTTTTTTGGTTTGTCATGTTGCCACAATGAATCATTGGAATGTGGAACTTAAGTTATGTAATGTTGTGTTTGAAAATAAAAGCACTAGTTTGTTCTAAGTATATATATATAGAGATATTTAGGGTTATGAGGTTATAAGAATTTTATTTCATTTGAAGGGTGCTTTTCAGGGATCATTGAGGAGACCATCTAATAGTTCTCATTTTGGAGTTTTTATATCATTTGGTTTTGTTCTTTAAATAAAGTTAGTTGTTTGATAAGATGATTTTTACATTAGTAACGAAGTGATAAAAAAAGAAACCGTGTTATATATATAAAAACCATGAGAATTCAACTAAAAGAAAATAAAAATTTAAGAAACTACAAGACAGCATCACACTACAGTAACAAAGCATTGATTAAAATCCTTTGTGAGGAATTATTCATCATGTTGGTCTAACAAAAATCAAATTTCAAATTCCATTTTTAAAAAAATTCATAATCACAGGAAATCAGAAAAAAATACATGAAAGCTTTATAGAAAATAAATAAATATTGCAATATTACTTTTTTTAGATCACATACGGTAAAATAAACTTTTTTTACTAGATCAAATAAATTAAAAAAAATATTCCGATCAATAAAGTTAAAAAGAAAAAGTTTGGACAATAAAAAAAATCCAAAAGACTTGACCGATTCCAACAAAGAAAATTTCAAAATCATTATCTTCAAATAAATAAATAAATAAATAATAAAAGTAAGATTTGAGATATGAATAGTGAAATAATGTGAGGAAAACATGAAGAATTGGATGAGATGTATATCATGGAGTCTCAATGCAATGGCAAAGATATATCTTTGAGCTCTTGCTACAATTATTGAGTGGACTCACTTGTCACTTGTCCTCTCTTATACTCCAAACCCTAACCCTAATGTACAACTTTGCAATCATGGCATGCAACTCAAAAGAAAGGAAAGGGTTCAATGTATTATCTCTTTTCATATCCTCTTCACTTCAACTCCTCCTTGTTCTCCTTCTCAAGGATGTCTTTCTTTCCTTATCTTCTCTTTTTTAAGCTAAGCAAACCTTCTTTCATTCATCTTTAGACCATCTCCAACCCACAATCCCAAATTTCTATCCCAAATCCCAAATTTGGTCTTACTACTAGGGAAATTTTTACTTCAACCATAATCTCAAATTTTATTCCAAAAAGAATATTCTTATAATATTCTTTTCATATATTATTTTCTTATAACTAACCACCTTTTTTCATCATCAAATCCATTCTGGTTTATTTCGATAATATAGTGAGTCGTCAGTGATTTACAGAATATTAATTTTAATTTAATTAGTTTTTACATTGTATTAGCTTTTATTAAGGTTATTTTCAATAAAATTTCAATTATTCATGTTTTATAAATTTATTATATATTAATAATTATCAATTTTAGTTATTAATTAGATAATAATTATTATTGATTATTAATTAATTACACACAAATTAATATTATAAATAACTACTTATAATTATATTAATGGAATAATAATTTTATATTTTTCATTACAATAATAAAAACAATAAAAATATAAAAATATAATTAAAAAATAATGTGGGACCCCAAATTTGGGGTTGCAATAGTGTGACCCCAAATTTGGGGTTGCACTATTGCAAAACCCAAATTTGGGGTGGGATTTGGGCTTACACCCAAATCCCCCAAATCCCACCCCAAATTTGGGATTTGGGTGTAAGGTTGGAGATGAATTTGGGGTGGGATTTGCATCTCCAACCTTACACCCAAATCCCAAATTTGGGGATGGGATTTGGGTGTAGAGTACTCCAACCCACACTATCCCACTCCCAAATTTGGCTTTTAGACATAGCAACCCCAAATTTGGGGTCACATCTATCGAACCCCAAATTTCGGAGTCCCACATTATTTTTTTATTTTTTTAATTATATTTTTTTATTGTTTTTATTATTATAATGAAATATATAAAATTATTATTTCATTAATATAATTATAAGTATTTATTTATAATATTAATTTGTGTGTACTTAATTAATAATCAATAATAATTATTATTTAATTAATAACTAAAATTGATAATTATTAATATATAATAAATTTATAAACCAGGAATAGTTGAAATGATTAATAAATTATTTATAAATTGTAATTAATGTTTAATTAATTTATTGTTAAAATGATTAATTTCAAATATCTTCATTAAATAATAATAAAAATATATGAAAAAGAATATCATAAGAATATTCTTTTTGGGATAAAATTTGAGATTATGATGGTGAGAAAATTCTCGTAGTAGACTCAAATTCGGGATTTGGGATGAAAATTTGAGATCGCAGGGTTGGACATGGTCTTATACATTGTTGTATGATTTCAATCCCTTTTTCATTGAGAATTGGGTCTCTTATGGGTCCTCAAATTTTGGACCCATTTATCAAACCCAAGTTGATCCTTGTAGGACCTTTTATTTTTTTTTATTTATATCTCTTTTTCATCTTTGATTGATTTGATCAATCACTTTAATTAGTTTGTGGTACATGAGTAAAATTTAATCGTTAAAGTTTCAGTCCAAAGTCAGACCGATTTAACCAAATTTAAATTGATATATATTTTTTATTTTTACAAATATAGGCAAACCATGTTAGGAATCCGCAAACACGGAATTAAATTAACATACTTGTGCCTTCACTTTCATGTGAATCAAGTCAACACGCCTTCTCAAAAATACGAACACCTTATGTAGGGAACTCGATACCAATAAACCAAAAAGTCATTGCAGAATTAACCAAGAGTTTAAACTAAGTTTTTATCTAATTTTGTTTATAAAATTTTAAAAATTTATAAATCCTTTTATATTTTTAATCTAGGAGCACAGTAGTTTTTATTTTTATTTTTTGAAAATTAAGTTCTAGCATTCTATGTTTTTATTATACTTAGGGACTTGTCGTGAATAAATAGGTATATTTTTATTTAACATTATATATTTTTATATATAGTCCTGGATTCATCGTTTTATTAAGAGTCACATGCTCTAAAGTAATATGGGTAAAATATTAAGAATTGTATAAAGGAGTAAATCTTTCTCAATTGTTATTTTTCTATACACAAAGATTCAAATTTGAAATCATTTGCTTAAATGACCCAAACTCTATCGCTTGAACTAATTATTGTATGTTATTATTTATATATGTTTTATTTTAAATAAACTTAATATTTTTTTTATAGCATGTTGACTTCTTATTTAATAATATTGATAAATTTAAATTCCAATCCAACAATCAAACCAAACTCAAAAACAAAAATTTATAATATATATATAATCAACCTAAGTCTTAATGTAAGTAAATAATTAAATTTCAATATATATGATTTATTATGAGATACACTCAAAGCAAAGATCAAGTGCCACCCCTTTTAAAACAAATTTTATTGGAAATTCATGATTCTTCTAAGAAGGGATTGATGGCTGGTGGTAACTTTCCCAGTTTGAATGAGTGTCATATTGATGTGAATTATTGCAATAATTCATCACATATTTTTTCCTATAAAATCATTTATTTAAATAAGATAAAAAATAATAAATTTTTATAATTTTTATTTTTAACAAATATGAATAAAACCATTGTTATGGACTATGCAGTAAAAATATATCACACCCTCATTTTATTACAGTGAAGAAAATTTAACTCATGACTTTACATGCATAAGATCATATGCCAATAAACCATGAATGTTGTTGGCATTTCCAACCTATATTTCAATCTTTCATCCCAACATCAACCAAACAAATATTTATTTATTCATTTGATTAATATATAGCACTACAACAAACCATGAAAGGATGAGTCTCCTACATTGTATAATAGAAAAGCCAAGTGCTTTCCTTTCAATTTTGATATATTATATATGCATAAAAATCATAAGTCTTTCCAAAATTTGTCATTCAAAGTGGTTGGTGATCTATCTCCACTCTGATTAATCCCCAATTCTTATCCTATCTTTGGACCTTAATAAAATGCCTTCAATCAAACAATGCTTTTGTGGTTTTGAAGTATGGATTTATAGCATAATAAAATATTGTTTGCTAGTCTTTATCAATATTGCGCTATGGGAAAAAGTTCATACGTTA
>NC_052476.1:1763910-1888323 GCF_009730915.1 Dioscorea cayenensis subsp. rotundata | reverse complement strand
GACTTTTCTACAACATAAGAATTAAAAAGACAGCAAATAGCAACAAGAAGGAAATAATAATAATAATAATAATAATAATAATAATAATAATAATAATAATAATAATAATAATAATAATAATAATAAAACTAAGCAAGAGACTAAACAAGGAGAATATCTATAATAAAGTGGAAGTTTCTGGATTTCACAGATGAAATTAAGTTGGATTAAAACGATGATAAACATCTAACTCTCAAGCTATGGTTGCCCGCCACTTGGCTAAAGTGACAAGAAGCTCTCAATTTCAAGTAATGAAGGCAGGAATAATCAAGCTTTAGAGTATGATTAAAGAACACACAGTAACAAACCGAATCATCCAAAATATCCAGCCAGCATCAATTTTAAAATAACTAAATAAATAAACAAGTGAAACAAAAGATATATTTATAAACAAAATCAACCAAATATATATATACAAAAAAATATTCAGTAATAAAACCAACCAGTAAGTTAAAAATTTCTCAACACTAATAATCAGAATTTATGCATGTTTCAATATATATATATATACATAAACATACCTATAAATGTATAACTATATATTCCAGAAAAACAAAATCTAGAATAAAATCGCTAGGAAGTGGATTCTCAACACTAAAAAAATCAGAATTACAGCACACCTAAACAATAAGATTGAGGAGTATGCTTGCAGACATTTATATATGCATAGGTATAGAGAATGAAACTAAGGTTGCAAGATTATAGGAAGAAGAAAATACACCAAGATGATGAACATAAACGCTAACAAGATTCAATCATCAAAAAGCAATACAAGGGCAGGGCACCTACTTTTAATCTCTCCGATGAGCTGCCGAAGAAGGGATCCTTCGTCTAACTCCAAACATCTGGCGGAGGTTCAATTGAAGTGCGGCCTTCTTCACACACCAACAATCAAGGTACGGGTGCAACAAGGAGGAGAAGTGAGTTTTGAAGGAGAAGCCGACCATCCAAGCTACTCAATGATTCTCCACCAAAACTTCAATTATTAGGCGACCTGATCCGGCAATTAAGGAGACGTGAAGCTGGTGGCCTCTCACATGTTTCAGTCAACGGTCAACAGACTCCAAAGCTCTCCAGTCAAACTTGGTCAAAGAACCTTGCCGGCAAACATTACAATCTCCCCCTTTAAATGGAGTTTAGTCCTCTAAACTCGTATCAAGAGTCAGAGAACAAATCTTGGTAGCGCTTTTTCAAATCGGCCTCTCGTTCCTAAGTAGCCTCGTCACTGGAGTGGTTGCCCCATCTAACTTTGATCAATGGAATCACTCGATTCCCCTTGTCGCTGTTCTTTGTAACCAAGAATCTCCACTGGTTGCTCTTCATAAGACATATTCTTCTGAAGTTCTATTGGTTCATGCTGAATGACATGTGATGGATCCGATAGATACTTTGTCAACAAGGAGACATGGAAGACATCGTGTTGTCACGGTGACGGTCGTTCTAGGTGTGGCAACCCAAACGCGCAACCGTGCGACACTTGTGCTCCTCACAAGTCAGCCTACTCCTGTTGGTATGGAGAACTCACACATGCCCAAGGACACGCGCAAAGGAAACGAGACACAGATAAGAGAGAAAAGAGTAAAACTCTCTATTGATGAATGGAAGCTACTACAACCAAAACCAAGATTACAAGCCCACTCCTCACCCTCACTTCTCCAAGTGAGAGCTCATCTCCGTTCTCTCTCCAAGAATGAGAGTGGAAATGAGAAGAATGAAGAATGAATGAAATGGAGAAGGGGAAGAGTTTATATAGCCAAGTTCTTGGAATCTCATCCAAGGGCAACGGGACGAACGTCGTTCAAGATGTTCCCGTTCCAAGAGCCAAGTGTCGGACTGAATTCTTCTTCAAAGGCAAACAAACGAAACACGTTCCTATTTGCCAGGTCCCGACATCCATTCTTGCTCCTATTAGCTATAGTGTGTCTTCCGCCTGTCAACAGCGCCAGATAATCACTGTTTATCCGCCCGGGGATGTCTCGGTACCATAACCGGCCTACCAAGAGACAGTCTCCGTCCGAGGGATCCAGTGGAGTGTAGCCCCATCTATCTCCATCTGATGTGGATCTGGCCTTGGGGATAACTGCTTGTGCGGGGTTAGCGCCGGAGCGAGAATCGACATTCACAACCGATCTAGAATTCGTCGTGGCTGAGCCTAGGCTCCAATTTCCCCACGACCATGAATCTAGGAGGGACATGGACATTGTCGTGGAGGTATCTTGGACCCATGTGTCGTGTACCCCGCTCGACTGTCCATTCTGTAGTGTTTGCTGAGAACTTTGACTGGTTTGACTGAGTATTATTGGTGAGTGGACCCCATTATTTCGTCTCTTTGCCCTTAAAAACCGGATCTGATTAAAGTTAATCATGTTTTGGTTGTCATGATTAGAGGTGAATTATTGGTGAGTTAAGCTTTTCTCTTTAAACCTTCTTTCCTTTTTGGGTCATGGGTACCGGGAATGTTATTTTGGGTCCTTCTTTAACATTGACCAATGTCCTTTATATTCCCCACTTCACATGTAATCTGATTTCTATTAGCAAACTCGCAACTGCTCAACACCTCACTACCGTTTTTGGCTCTCATGTTTGTGTGTTTCAGGACCAGATTTCGGGCCGTCAGATTGGGAGTGCTAAGTTGTCTTCTGGCCTCTATTATTTTTACCGTGAACCTTCCTCTTTGAATAAGCATCATGCGGCTGTTGGAGTTACTACTACTCCCTCGCGTCGTAAGAAAATTTTTCTTCTTCATCGTCGTCTTGGTCATCCAAATTTTTCGTATTTGCATCATTTATTTCCTAATTTATTCCGCAATAATGAGACTTTTCATTGTACGATTTGTCAAATTTCCAAACATCAAAGAATCCCTTTTATTCCTCACCCTTATTGCCCTTCTCATCCTTTTGCATTAGTCCACAGTGATGTTTGGGGTCCGTCTCGTACTCCGACTCTTACTCATAAACGCTGGTTTGTTACATTTACTGACGATCATACTCGTGTGTGTTGGGTTTACCTTTTAAAAGATAAATCTGAGGTCCCAAATATTTTTGAACAATTCTTTCATTTGGTTAAAACTCAATTTAATCAATCAATTCAGGTTGTTCGAACCGATAATGGTACCGAATTTTTTAACTCGATCTTTAACTCTTTTGTTTCAAAACATGGGATCGTTCATCAAAGTACTTGTGTTGGTTCCCCTTAACAAAATGGTGTTTCCGAGCGAAAAAATCGTCACTTGTTAGAGGTAGCCCGTTCCTTAATGTTTCAAGCCAATGTTCCGAGAGTTTTTTGGGGTGATGCAATTTTAACGGCCTGTTTTTTAATCAATCGCCAGCCTTCTAAAGTCCTTGCCTATAAAACACCTCTCTTTTTCCTTCAATCTCATTTTGCTGATTCTCGGATTTTTTCGGACTTCTCATTACGTGTTTTTGGGTGCAAAGTTTTTGTCCATAACCTCATGCCTTCCCGTACCAAATTAGAGCCTCGCTCATTTGAGTGTGTCTTTCTTGGTTATTCTTCTACTCAAAAGGGGTATAGGTGTTATTGTCCCTCGAAGAAAAAATATTTTGTTTCCCACGACGTAACCTTCTTTGAACACCAATTTTTTTATTCCCAAAATTCGTTCCGGGGGGAATAATTTGATTGATCCGAATTTTGACTTAAATTGTGGGCCCCATCATTCAAATTTAAATTTAGGAAAACCAATTAATCCTGGACAGCTTGATATTGTTACACACAATCCTCTTTGGGAGGAGGAAATTGCGCCCATACCTGATTTTTATCCCCAAAATATCTCTTCCATTGATTCTCCTAATTAAATACCAATAACCCCACAAATTCTCCTCCACCGTCCCCCTTGAATATCTCCCCAAATTCCTCAAAACAAACAGAAAATCTAGCTCCAATAAATCAGCCACATTCAATTCTATCAACCGAGTCAATGCCACATGTTTCAAATCAGCATAGTACAAATCCTAGTCCTACACCAAACTCCACGTCATCTTCAAAATCTGGTCAAGTTTTTTTTCCACCTGAAAGCAATTCCATTCAGCAATTTACGCACACTTATTCAAGGAGGAAGGCTTCGAAAAATGTAGTACAGACAGAAACGCTTCACGACCATGAGGACGAGCCTGAGTCTGGAACTAAGCCAGCCCATTTAGATCTTCCTATTGCTATAAGGAAGGGTGTGAGGTCTTGTACAGGGCACTCCATCTCAGACTTTCTGGGTTATGCTCACCTTTCTCCATCTATGAAAGCCTTGTTGACACAAATCACCAAGGAAAAAATACCAGAAAGTTTTCAGCAAGCATGGCATGATACTAATTGGAAGAAAGCAGTTTTAGAAGATATGAACGCTTTAGAAAAGACCGGAACTTGGGAGATTATTGATCGACTGAAAGGTAAGAAAACAGTGGGGTGTAAGTGGGTATTCACATTGAAGTATAAGTCGGACGGTTCAATGGAGCGATAGAAAGCACGACTAGTAACAAAGGGATACTCACAGACATATGGAGTAGATTATCAAGAAACTTTTGCACCCGTGGCCAAAATGAATTCTATTCGAGTTCTTCTCTCATTGGCAGCTAATCTTGATTGGCCTCTCTTTCAATTGGACGTGAAAAATGCGTTTCTAAATGGCGAGTTAGAAGAGGAGGTGTATATGGACTTGCCACCAGGATTCAAGGTTACTGAGGGAAGCAACAAAGTTTTCGCTTGAAGAGAGCGCATTACGGCTTGAAGCAGTCACCTAGAGCTTGGTTTGGGCGATTTACCAAAGCAGTTCTTCACTTTGGGTACACACAGGCGCACTCAGATCATGATTTGTTCTACAAAAGGAGATCAACCGGTATTTCTATGTTAATAGTCTATGTTGATGATATTGTCCTCACCGGGGACGACAAAGCAGAAATTCAATCAATTAAGGAGAAGTTGGCTGCTGAATTTGAGCTTAAAGATTTGGGATTTCTTAGGTATTTCTTGGGCATGGAAGTAGCAAGAGATCCAACGGGTATTTCAGTTTCTCAACGGAAATACATCTTAGATCTCCTAAAGGAAACCGGATTGATGGGCTGCAAACCGGTAGATACTCCGATGGATCCTAACATGAAGCTTGAAGTTAAAGAAGAAGACCCTCCAGTTGATAAAGGAAGGTATCAAAGACTCGTGGGAAAACTTATTTATTTGTCACATACTAGACCGGATATCGCCTTTCCAGTGAGTTGTGTCAGTCAATTTATGCAATCTCCAGCCAAGTCCCACTTACAAGCAATCTTCCGAATTCTCAAGTACTTGAAAGGTACTCCTGGCTTAGGACTATTCTTTAAGAAAAGCTCAAAGAGGGATGTGGAACTTTATACAGATGCAGATTGGGCAGGTTCTGCTCAAGATCGGAGATCTACATCCGGATATTGTTCGTTTATCTGGGGTAATTTGGTCACGCGGCGTAGTAAAAAGCAAAATGTAGTAGCTCGTAGTAGTGCGGAGGCAGAATTGCGATCTTTGGCTTTGGGTATATGCGAAGGACTTTGGTTGAGAAAGCTTCTTGAAGAACTCGGAGTGGAAATCAAGGGTCCGGTTAATACTTATTGTGACAACAAAGCCACCATCTCTATCTCGCACAACCCAGTTCATCATGATAGGGTGAAACATGTTGAATTTGACAGACATTTCATAAAAGAAAAAGTGGATGGGGGCATTCTCAAGATTAATTACATTTCAACTTCAGATCAAATAGCAGATGTTCTTACCAAGGCGCTTTTCAGACGAGGGTTCGAGAAGTTCATCAATAAGTTAGGAATGTTCAATCTGTATAATACAGATTGAGGGGGGGTGTTAGCGAATATTGGGCTGAATCGTATAATCAGGAACTGATTTATCCTTGATTTTAGGACTTAGTTGTTAAGCTACAGCCGTATATCCTTTTATGTTGTATACTATAAATGGTCAAGAGTTGTAAATATAAACTGAGGAAGAAAAGAAAAAAAAGAGTAAGGAATTCAGTGCCAAAAACAAGCTTCTTATACTGAGGTATTCTTCCATTTTTCTCTTTTATCTTCTTAGAAACTTTGATTAACTATTCTGCCTGTTAAGATTGACTCTGACCAGGTCTGAAGCCTGAGGCCTTGCGCCCAGTGGGGTCTAGCCCTGTTGGATACGGCCAAAATTAAAAAAATATAAAAACCTAATAATTCTATCGGGATTCGCCCTCTCTTGGGACTTAAAAAAAGTTTTACGGGCTGCACTGCTCCCACCTTCACCCTTTCTCTTCTCATTTTCTCCGCCCGCGAACTCTCCTACTTCTCCATTTTCTTTTGTAATTTTCCTTTCGCCACTGCTCCCTCATTTCCTCTTCGGCATTCACACTCCCGGCTCCCTCACTTCCTTTTTTTTAACCCGTTTGACCTGGCCGGGTCAAACGGTTTCCGGGCAAACCGGCCGGGTTATCCAGTTTTTGGCCGGGTTATGTGAAGGCCGAGTCAGAGGGTGTAATTGGACCGGCCTCATGTCTGGTTCCCGATTTTTCCGGTCGAGTCAAGCTCATGACTGGTTCCCGGTTTTCCTATTGAGTCAAACTCGATTCTCTTCCCTGCTGCGTGCCCCGTCTCTCCTGCCAAACAGCATCAACACTCGAGTGTTATCTGTGGCGGCGGCCACGGCCCTATCCATCAAGAGGGTCACAGGCTCTTCGGATGGCTCCAAAGAAGTGTAGGATTTCTTACTTATTTCAACCACCGATTTTGCCTTGGTGATCATCCTCCTTGGGCAGTGAGGATTCAAGCTCGGCCCGGCGTTGTAGAAACCGATCAAAGGTGATCCTATCGTCGAGGTATCTTGGACCTAAGTATCCCACCCACTGCGTGACATCTCACTCTCATGAGAACCTCTTCCGCTGCGCGATCTCTCACGCTCGAGCTGTCTCCTTAGCTCGATTCGGTATCTACTTGCCCTCATGAACCGTCTCGAACTTGGCCATCCGCTGGAACTAGGCTCTCTTGACGCATGAGTGGAGGGGGAGTCGAATGGCTCATACATAAGGCCGGACGTGCTACCCCAAGTCCTCGCCTCGTCCATAAGGGTCGTCATCAAGTATTCCAACCGAGTGACGATTCCCTTGAGGTGCTCTATCCTCCCCTCCATAGATTCCTTATGGTCTTCCATATCTCGCGTCCATCTATTTATTCTTCCTTCAGTAGCTTTTATACCACTTGAGACAGGTTACCTTTCAAAGTTCTAACCCGTGCGGCACTTGCGCCTCATAAGTCAGCCTTCGCCCAAGAAATAGCCGAGAATAGCCACAACCAAGAAGGTTAGAAGGAGAAGTCGCCAAGGATAAGAGAGAAAAAGTAAATTCTCTATTGAGTATGAAAGCTTTACAACTAAAGTCAAGCTTAGAACAAGGCTCTCTTGGAACACTCCTAGTTTCTAAGAATACAAGAGGAGAGAACTTTTAAATGAGCTTTTATCACTTGATCATTGGATGATCTCAAATGGAGAATGAGGGGGTCCTTTTATAGCCAAGGGCTTGGAATCTCCTCAAAGGACAAATGGATGGACGCTTCCCAAAGAGTTCCTTGTCCAAGAAGAGCTAGTAAACGAGTCCGATCCTCATCCAAGAGAAAACCAATGATGCTTCTGTTCATCGGGACCCGTCATCCATGCGTGCTCCCCACTTGATTTCCCACTAGCTATAGTGTATCCCCTGCCTGTCCACAACGCCAGATAATCACTGTTCATCCGCTCGAGATGTCTCGGTAGTCCCATGAGGTTTCGATCATCATCCGTATGAACAGACGCGTACGGGTGGAGACTGTCTCTCGATCAGTCAGTTGGACTACCAAGACATCCCAGATGGATGATCATCGATTATCTGGCGCAGTCGGACAGACGGAGGACATATTATAGCTAGTGCGAAACCAAGTGGGGAGCACACATAGAAGACGGGTCCCGATGAACAGGAACGGTATCGTTGGCTTTCTCTTGGAATGGGATCCAGCTCGTTTGCTAGTTATTGGACAAAGAACAATTGGCAATGTGTTCATCCATTTGCTCTTAGATGAGATTCCAACCCCCTAGTGGGATGAAGCTATATAACGCCCCCTCACTCTCTTTTGAAGATCATTAAGTACTCTCTTGGAACACTCCTAGTTTCTAAGAACACAAGAGAAGAGAGAACTCTTGAATGAGCTTTGATCACTTGATCATTGGATGATCTCAAATGGAGAATGAGGGGGTCCTTTTATAGCTAAGGGCTTGGAATCTCTTCCAAGGGAAAATGGACGAACGCTTCTCAAAGAGTTCCTTGTCCAAGAGCTAGTAAACGAGTCTGATCCTCATCCAAGAGAAAACCAACGATGCTTCTCCTGTTCATCGGGACTCGTCGTCCATTTGTGCTTTCCACTAGCTATAGTGTATCCCCTACCTGTCCACAGCGCCAGATAATTACTATTCATCTGCTCAAGATGTCACGGTAGTCCCACCGGGTTTCGATCATCACCCATATGAGCAGATGCGCACGGGCGGAGACTGTCTCTCGATCAGTCTGTTGGACTATCGAGACATTCCGGTTGGATGATTATCGATTATCTGGCGCTGTGGACAGACGGGGGACATATTACAACTAGTGGGGAGCACGCATAGAAGACGGGTCCCATGAACGGGAACGGTATCGTTGGCTTTTTCTTGGAATGGGATCCGGCTCGTTTGCTAGTTATTGGACAAGGAATACTTGGGAATGCGTTCGTCCATTTGATCTTGGATGAGATTCCAACCCCTCGGTGGGATGAAGCTATATAACGTCCCCTAATTCTCCTTTGAAGATCATCAAGTACTCTCATCAAGAGTTCTTTTCTCTTGTTCCCTTAGAAGCCAGGGAGTGTTCTAAGAAGAGTCTTGTTCTAAGCTTGACTTTGATTGTAAGCTTTTATATACACAATAGAGAGTTTATCTTTTCTCTCTTACTCTTTGTGTCTTCTCCTTCTTTCCTTCTTGAGTTAGCTATTTTCGGCTATTTTCTGGGCAAAGGTCGACTTGAAAGGCGCAATCGCCGCACGGACCAAGTTTCTAAGTGAAACCCCGTGTAGCAAGCAAGAAAATTGAAAAAAAGATACAAATGCAAAAGATCAAGCTATCACTTTGCTCCCCCAAATATTGGTTATTTCCAAGAGTATAATAGCATTTAACCACTTTATAGGTCATATTCAAATTGTATCATGACCCATGAGTGCTAAATCAGACATAAGTTTGTCTATCTTTTCTCAAATCACCAAATTATAAATTCTAAAGATAATGGACAACCAAGGCTATGACATATCCAAAATTCACATGGCCTAGAGCACTACTCAATGCATAACATTTATTTGAATGCCCGGCTATTCCTGCAGACTTGCAATTCCAACATACCCCTTTTAACCACGCATGTATCTCAATCTATAACTCCAAAATTAGAGATATTTTACGGACAATCAGATGACTTAATAATAAACAACTTTTCTATTATTCACCTTACCAAATTTAATATTTATGACCATCAAAATACCCATCAATCTTGATGTTCTACACAGACATCCCATCCTAGATAGTTTACTAATAAAATTATATCTCATAAAATACAGGCGTATAAAATCTGAAAATTTTTTAGGTATTTAGGTATCATCAAGATATACAAATTTCATAAACATGAGTCCCAATTCAAATTCTAAGATCCTCGAATTCTCAAATCAATCTTCATGCTTCTTGCAGAAATGTCATTGAGCACATCTACAGAAATTTGATCATATCTTACAAATTACAGGGGTAAAAATTCTAAAATTTGGCAAAGACAAAGATAAAGTCATCTTCTACAACTTTCTTATATAAATTTAAATCTAAATAAGAACTTACAATCATGAAATAAATAAAAAACGGATCATGGCTGCACAAAAATCTTGACCGCGTCACCTGCGTTTAAAGCTTATAATTTACGGGATACTTGTGCAAAAATTCTAAAATTTGGCACTAAGCTAAATAAGACCTCAACCTACAATTTTGCTATTTTGATCTCTTCCAAATTTTGTCTCTAGGTCTCCCAAAATTAAAGAGGGATCTCTGATATGCTAACAGGAAATTTCTGAATCTTATCCTCAAAGAAAACAATTCAACATTCTCACTAAACCCTAACGCTAACTAGAATCACGTCACAAACAAGCATAAGAAAGAGTAGAAACAAAAAGAAATCCGGATCTTACCTCAAACACTCGAAATCAAGCACCCTCGGAGGTGAGTTCCTCGTTTTCGTTGCCGGAAGGAGTAGATCTCAATTTTTTCTTAAACGGAGAGACTAAATCAGAAGTAGGCAAAGCGGTGGCTAGGGTTTTGAAAAACTTTAAACATAAAAGTCAATGGCTAGGATTAAATATAACACCAACAGCTAGGATTAAACTGGAGTGGAGCTCACATTATCGAATTAAAATATGAAATTAGTAGCTCAACCATTGGATAAATATCCATTTTGCAGTTTGCATATGTTTTATTTAGTAATCATCATGAAAGTCTCTAACCTCTGCCTTAATGGTACATTAAGCTCTCCGGATTGGAGTTGTGATAGCATAATTAAATAAAGAAATGACCAAATTTGGAATAACTTGTATTGGATTAGATCCTAATTTCTCAGGGAGCAATTCATTCTTTTGGCTTCATGTAGCGACTATATGTAATGCGTCCCCTTGATGGATGTAAGCCATGAATAGGTGGTGCAAATATTGTCCATGTCTTTGTGATTCTCTAAATTCATAAAAACATCTGAATAGTGAGTTGAACAAACTTTATCAGTAGCTACATAGGCATGGTTGAAGAAAAATAAGATGATGGGATGAAGCTGGAAACCCTCATCTATCCCTTGTCCAAATAACTCCATTTCAGAGTTTTAAGTCCTGATGATTATTTTATTTTTGTGCTTTAAATACTTGTATCTTGTGTGGAAGGCCTAGAATTAACTGCTGTGACTTTATACTGAAAGTATCAAGACTGTGAGAAATGGTTTATTAAAGCATTGCATGTGGTGCATTATAATCAAGTTTTTCATGGTAAAAATTGGAATGATCATAAAGGACTACTTTCACTATTATAATAGTTTTCTTCTGGATGATTGCTTCTTCTGTTTCTGCTGATCTCCACTAATGTTTCTTTCTTTCTGAAGATATTCTATGTTTTAATCCAAAATTGTGTTCCTGTAAGTTTTAGTCTTTCAGCTCATTGTACCACCTAAATATAAGTCTCTTATTAATGTAAAAGAAGTAAAGGCAAAAAAGGGGGAAAAAGGAACAGGAATTGCTTTGCAGGAGGGGACTGTGCTTACTTCCCTTTATCTTCCATTGCATGGAGTTGTTGATATTATCTGATTGACTCCTCATTATTTTCCATTTTTAAACCTTACTAAATTTGAGCAGCTATCCCGGAAATGGACGCACAATATAACAACCATTTTGTTCTTTGCATTTGGCCTCTGGTCAATGTGGGAAGGATTCACAGAAGACGGGTATGGTTATCAACCGGAGCCTCTATTAATATTTTTATATTTGTTTCATTATTTTGGGTCCATGTTACTTTTGAAATTTATCACTTGTTTTCTTCTCTTAAGGGATGGTGATGAGTTGGCTGAAGTAGAAGCAAAATTGGTTTGTTTTTCTTTTCTATTCATCCTTAAAGCTACGTCGAACTCACAACATCAACACTTTGCTAACCATAATTATCTGATACAATGTCAGGATGCTGATTTGAAAGCTGATAAAAATGGTGCTAAAGGAGGTCCTAAGGTTAGTTGAGCATTTTCAGTGGATGCACATAGTTCCCACTGGGTATGTACAGGGTATTTAGTGTGATTTCTACTTCCTATTTGGGTATGTGCAGGGTATATAGTTATTGGAATCTATCAGGTCTAGTCTACCATATACATGATAAGAAATTCCCTATCATTTTTTCAAGAGTAGTGCTTGTAATCCTAACAAAAGTTATATTTGCTTATATACCCCCACAAAACACTTTTACAATGGGATAAGTGCACTTATACCTATAGACTATATGCTCTTTGCCTCATAATTCTCATAACTGATGTAATTTGATGTTGATTCAGTATCGTACAAGGTTTAATTGCTCGAGACACTTGAGCTAATTCTCTGTCCCTGTTTTACTTATTGATTGAGATATGTACTTGATAGGCAGAAGATTTGAAGAAACAACAGAGACCCTTTTTGACGCAATTCTTCTCACCAATTCTTCTGAAGGTAGCAGTCACATATGAACTAGTTGATGTTTGTAAAAAATAATGAATAGATCATATAATGTTAATAATTATTCGATTGTTGCAGGCATTTTCAATCACTTTCTTCGGTGAATGGGGGGTGACAGGAGTCAGGTATTCCCTTGGGAAATCTGTGTTCAACTCATGGTCATGATAAAACTCAAACTCTGAATTATTTCTTTGCCTTTTTTTTTCTTCTTAGATTGCTACTATTGGCTTGGCAGCTGATGAGGACCCTTTCGGTGTCATTCTTGGAGGCATTCTGTATGTCTTCTTTTTCTGTTACTCGATTATTTATCCTTTCATTTTCAAATACTGATGAATTTTTTCTAAATTCAACTGCAGAGGCCAAATCTTGTGTACAGTAGCTGCTGTTCTTGGTGGGAAGAGCTTGGCATCCCAGATATCTGAGAAGATGGTAAAAACATAATGATAATCCCATCATACTTTCATCTATAAACGATAAATCTCTGGTTTTAACATTTTGTTCATTTTTATGTAGGTGGCATTCTCCAGTGGAATTCTATTCCTTGTTTTTGGTGTTCAATCCTTGCTTTCAGTGGTCGAAGAGTCCTAATTTACAACTCGATTATCTTAATTTATTTTCCAATTCTTTGAAGGAAGCAGTTATTATGCAGATACGATGATAATGGTACTGAAATACTAATTTGATGATTAATAGATAGGTTGATTTGTCCATTGGAGGTTTTAATTTAATTGTTCTTGTAATTGTTGTTGTTCTTTCATGCTCGGTGGATTAATTTGGTGATTGAGGTAGGCTTAAGTCAAAATCATTTCTGTTTTCTTGGTAATGTATCAAGTTTGTTTCTTCTTCTTTTTCTTTCTTTCTTTCTTTTTTTCTTATGTATATATATATATATATATATA
Source organism: Dioscorea cayenensis subsp. rotundata (assembly GCF_009730915.1). Classification (NCBI taxonomy): domain Eukaryota; kingdom Viridiplantae; phylum Streptophyta; class Magnoliopsida; order Dioscoreales; family Dioscoreaceae; genus Dioscorea; species Dioscorea cayenensis. Next base: position 1,875,125 of record NC_052476.1, on the reverse strand, counting down.
TATATATAAAGAATGTGAACAGGTATTGCTTAAATGGCAATCATTCAACTCTTGATTGTTTGGATGTGGTGTTTATAGAAGAAGAGTTGTCTGATGTTATTGCTCTGGTTTAGTTGTTGTTTGGATTGACTTCATTATTTTTTTTTTTAACTTTTAATATGCGCTTTTTTTTTTTCAAATTAAAGTAAATTCAGATGATGTATTATAGAAATAGTTTATAAGCGCTCAACTCAATTTCTTAGGCGCTAGAGTCTCAAATCAAGTTGGCGATTTCGACCCTGATCCTGCGCAGGAGTAGTTGTTCATTTTGCTAGTTTGGGCAGGCCTGAGGGACCAGAGGGTCTCTTCCGCCTTCCCAGCTTTAATCTTTGTACTTTTATTTTCTTGTTGTTTTTAGTTCTCTTCTTCACTTCTGGTGAGAGGATTTATCTTTTGTTTTCTATTGCTTTTTATTCAATAAAGTTGTGGTTTATCCACATTTATTTCAAAAAAATAGTTTATAAGGTTTTTTTTTTAATGTGAAGGGTGTTTTTGTCAAAATATAAATACAGTCGGTTGTATTGGTTTATAAAGGTAGGTATTTGGAGGGGTTTTTTGCTAAATGCTTTTGTGAGGTTTTTTTTCAAAATGTTTTTGTGAAAAACATTATTTGTGTCGATTTTGACCAAAACACTAAAGCTGTTTATTTAAAAAAATAAGCACTTTTGAAAACAATACATACTTATGTGAATTGTTTGTTTGTTTGGTTTTTTAATAATTAAGCATTCAAGTGAAAGTCAATAAAACTTAATCTATCTAATATGGTTTGTCAAAACGATAAAAGCAGTGATTGGCCAAAATAGTTTAAGCTTGGGTTATATCGCCTACATAAGTGATTTTGAATTTTAATATTTAAACATATAAAAAACACTCAAATACTTTCGATGTATTTTTCTATGAAAGGAAAAAAATAAATAGGAACAAAAAATTCTAGAATATAATTCAATTAATACAATATTATATTTTTCAATTTCATCAAAGTGATATTCTTCGTTTTAATTTTTCATGTTTGATTTATGGACCACTTGAACTATTAGAACCTGTTCTCTTGTATAAAAAGGTGGATTTGAACCTCAACCCTTTTAAAATGAGACCACATAATGTGTTGTGAAATAACTCCGCATTTATGTATATTTTTAACGTGACTTGTCCACTTTATAAATAAACAAATAAATAAAAATTATTTGTGTGTTTTTTTTATTTATCTCACATACTAACAAATTTTTTTTTTACAAAGTGAGCAAATCATGTTAATGATGTGCACAGATGTAGAATTCATACCTTAACACACATGTGCTTTCATCTCATGTGAAGTAAAATTTGAACTCGTCTTCTCGACAAAAACATGGGAGACACGGTTATTGGCTTCCATACCAACATTTATCTTAAAATTTTAATACTAAAAATATATTTTATTCAAAAAATAGTTTGCCATTTCAAGAAAAATCAAAACATCAAAATTATCACAAAGTCCCTCAAAATTAATTTTCTCTTCCTAGGTACATCATCATACTGTAAAACCAATTACAACTTTTTACGAGGGTGTGTATGTAAAAAAACCATCATCATATTGATATATATATAACACGAAGGAATGCAAACGATAAGCTTTTCAAACGAGAGGCTTCGAAGCTCCTCCGAAATGAACACCATTTCGCTTCGCTTCGATCCCTCTTCTCTCCCTTCTCTCCTCCAACCTCGACGAATCCCTCAATCCAAGCACGAAAACCCGTAAATCTCTTCTCAATCTCAATCATCAATCATGCCCCCAAATCCCTCTCTCTCACAAGCCCCGTTCAAGCCCGCCATTGGAGAAGCTCGGCCTCTATCTTCACTGTGGAACCATTCTATCATCTGTGAGTCTATTTCTCTATCTCTTTCACTGAATTGATTGCCATCTCTGCTACTGAATCCGTGGCGGTTTATGATTGCAAGATGGGGGTGGCGCCGGCTCTGGCTGTCACTGGAGTTAACGATGAGATTGATTTGTATTCCCTTTTGGTGTCCGGAGGCATCATCTCGTTCTTCTATTTCATTGTCATGCCGGTGAGCCACTGCTTCATTCTCATCAGTGATTTGTGTTCTTGATTCTATACTTGGTATATGTTTAGGTTAAAAAGTTTATGGTTGTTCTTTCAATTAGACATTTTTTTGTGAATCTGGTACCTAAATTTTAAAGGGGGTAACTTTGGTTTATGAAATATGAGAAAAGCGGTGACATTGATCTGACATTGTTTACATGTACTTGTTGGAATCACTTGTACTCAACCACTACTCACATTTTTAGAAATATGCTATTATTTGTGATTTAAACTCTCAACATTTGTGCAGCTTTTTAATAAGATCCAAATATCAATATATCACTTGTTGTTGGCAGCACTCTATATACCTTTATATGTATATGGGGCCTTTCACTACGCTCACCCCGAAGGCTGACATTACAAAGTCATTAAATTTAGTAAACCTAGTTAATGTTCTATTGGTGTGGTGGCTGCGCTTTGATTGGTCGCCAATAGCACTCTCTTGTGATGACTATTGAACACTTTGACCGGCATCACTGTGTTATGAAATCAAGTATGCATGATACATGGGTCTATACATATATATACATATATGCACATATATATATATATATATATATGGTCAATTTGGTTTATGTACTACAAGAAAAATGGTTAAGGATCAAAGTGTCTTTAGTTCAGTGACAGTAGCCCTGTTGCAAAAGGTATTTTATAAGGATTTTCATTGCCCAAAGTTTGAAACATGCTAGACACTAGGTTAGTGTGCACAAGGCGGATGATCAATTCTCGATGATACACACACCCCTAACACGTGGCTTGTCCACTTTATTGAAAAAAAAAATTAGGGATCCAATTATCAATGGCACTAAGTTAATGGCACTAAGTTCACGGACTGTATATTTAGTATTTTGTGTATGATCATGTTCTGATATCGAGAAAAGAATTTTTGTGTGTGACTTCTATGTATATGATAACTATAACTTAGCTATGACATAACTATCATGTTTCATAAATTGCGAATCAAACACTACATATATTTGGTATGAAGTATGTTTCCATACCATGAGATTAATGTCATCTGTTCTCGGGTTTGATCTTACAGACTCCTGCAACACATGATCTTTGTTGTTAAACATGTTTTACTGTTAATATGTATATTATGTTGTGTTTAGGGTGAGTACTTTTTCTTGTGACTTCTTTGTGTTCAGGGTTGGTGGATTTAATTGGGGGATAGTGTGATGATATACAGTCTATTTTTCAAGAATTGTAAAACAATTACTGTCATATATTTTACATGAAGTACCTTTCACTCCACAGGGTTTGTGTCGCTGGTTGCTTTTTATGACTTGTAAAATCTGCAAGTTAGTTACAATTCATGAGTTCACATTCATATAAAACCGAATCAATTAAAAAAGGTTACTTAATGTGGTTAATTAGAACCACAATAGGAAATATTCTAACATTTTTGCCTTTACAAAATTAATCTAGTACATATTTCATCCATATTCATTTCTAAGTTGTCATTTTTGTGGTTTGTGTAGCCTATCATCATGAACTGGATGAGGTTGAGGTGGTACAAGCGAAAGTTCGTGGAGATGTATTTTCAATTCATGTTTGTGTTTCTCTTCTTCCCAGGGTGAGCACCTCTTTCCTTCTCATTTCTCACTTGTATTAATCCTGTTACCTGAGGAGAAAAAAAAAAGGTATAGATATCTGAGTCTCTATGTCTGTTGTTAATTTTAAGTTTTTAGATTGAACCAACTCCATCTTAATCATGCAAAATATTTAATTCACATATAGGGTTTATATTGTTCTAGTCCAATCTAGTTGCAAAACTTTATAAAATGCTCTGTTTCAGCATCTGTTTAAACTTGTTTGATAACAAATTCTTGTTCCCAAACTCAAATTTGTCAAGAGAATGAATTGCTGACTTTACAGGATCCTTATTTATTTATTTATTTATTTTGCTGTTACAAACCTCAAAATTGTTCTCATTGTATAAATATGTTGGTTAATGGACATCAAATACCTAATGAAAATCTTCGAAATTTTTAGAATAAATAGTAAGTTTATGAATGCAGATACTTCTTGTTAAGTTCATTGTCAGTTTTTTTATTTTCTTTGGAGCTTGTTGTAAGTAAAAAAATTTCTTCTTAAAAAAAAAAATTACTGTGAAATTACTCACAAGGAATTTTACATTGTAAATGTAGGTTGATGTTATGGGCTCCATTTCTGAACTTCAGGAAGTTCCCAAGAGATCCAACAATGAAGTATCCCTGGTCTACTCCCAATGATGATAATATCCCATTGTACAAAGACAGATATGAAAAATTATGATAATATTAATATATATATATATATATATATATGTATATTATTATTAGTTTCATGTAATTTGGCTTTGTTTAATTTGTGTTTAATTTATGGAAAATGAGTAAATGATATATTTCATAATTGATTGAGTTGGAAATGGTTTTTTTAGCAGGAAATAAATTACTAAAGGATGAAAAAAAAGGGTAGAATACTCATATTAGTCCATATACTCTCTTTACTTTGCCCTTTTAATCCTTTTACTTTTTGAATGAGTGCAATCAAGTCCTTTATATACACTTTGAACATACAAATTAATAATTTTTATTGCTCATATATTCTATGAATCATATAAAAAATAAAGAATTTGTATTATTTCTCTGAATTGTGTATATTACAATGATTATTATAAATAAATTGTGTAGTATATTAATTACTTTTATGATTAGAACAGTCTTAGGGGATTTGATTGCACTCATTCAAAGAATAGAGAAATTGAAAGAGCTTAGTGGGAGGACTAAAAGGGCAAAATGAAATAAGTACAGGGACTAACATGGGTATTTTACAAAAAGGTATGATAAGTGTTGAGAAATAGGAAAACTTAAATTTAATGAAATATAAATATTTCAAAGTATCAAATGTTTATTCTATCTAAATGGACATAATGATATACCAAAAAACCAAAAGCACATTTTCAATTTAAATAGTTATTTCTTGAGGGCCTAATTAACCTTTATACTTGTTAAATGATGTTATTACTTACTATGTAGTATTTTTGCATATACCTCCTTCAGAAATCTAGTATTTACAGCAAAACTCGAAAATTCGTGTGATTGTAAAAAGAGTCAGGGACGTTTTCTGCAAAATCATACAAAAATAGGGCTATATATATATATATAACCCTCGACAACGTTTCCAGTGAGCTTGGCGGAGGAGCTGAGAGATCATCAATGGCGGGTTGGATCTCCTCCAAGCTGAAGGTCGCTGAAAGCCTACTTCAACAGGCAAGGATTATCTACTTCTTTGCTTCTTTGTTATTTCTCCTTCCCCTCCTCTTGCGATCGATCCCTGATTTGCTTCTGTCCTTGAATTTTTCTCGTAATTTGTTGATTTTTTATTCAGATCGACCAGCAAGCTGCGGAATCTCTGCGAAAGAATGAGAGGATTCAATCGAGTTCTTCTTCTTTGAGGGAAGAAGAGATCTTCAAGAAGATCGAGTCATCCTTGCCTCTCAAGCAGCAGCTCCCCAAGAAATCACCACCATCTCCATCTCCATCTCCATCTCCATCACTATCTCCATCTTTATCTCCATCCCCTGCTTCAGAATTGCAGCCAAGAAGGTCCTCAGTTGCCGACGCCGATGGCGATTGGACCCAGCTTCTCAGTTCTCCCAAGCCCATCTACCCCGTTGCTCGCCCGAGCCTGCGATCGGGAACGACGACGTCTCATAAGGGTTCTAAGAGACCTGGGTTTTTCAGCCTCTGGCGTGGAGAAGGGGATCTCAAAGCCTGGAATTACAGCAGATCTTGTGCCCGCGGATGGAAATCTGAAGAGCGTCCCTATATCAGAGCCTGATTCGTCTTCTGATTCAACATTGAGAGTTATTGATGCCACTGGGAAGCATCAAGAAGAAGGTAACTCTGTGGATGTTGGCCAAGAAGATGATTCCGGTGGGGTTGGGAGTTCTAGTGAAGTTGTGCGGATTTCTGGTACTCAAGATATGTCGGCAAGGAGCCCTTCAGAGAGTGGTGAGGGCTCTGATGTGGAGAGTGATTCAGGTTCAACTTCTGATTCGGAGGAGGAGAATCGAAGGAGAGAAGAGATGAGAAAGAGGAGGGAACAGATGATTATGAAGAAGGCAGCGGCAGCTGCTGCAATGGCCATTCAAGAACGAGAGGATGTTGTTGCTAAATTAGAGGGTGAGAAGCAGAGCCTGGAGAAAATACTGGAGGATCGAGAAAGAAAGCAAGCACAAGAGGTCATCTTTCCTTCCCATTTCTTTGGCTTTTTAATTATGGAGTCATAGACCTGATGGAATTGATACTTTTATTAAATGAATGAAATTCACACAAGAAGTTTGGATTTTGTGCAAGATGTGATTTGCTTTATTTATAATTTTGAATGGTTCATGCAACAATACATCAGTGCATCAATAATATTTTTTTACTCGTACTTTTATGTTATATGCTGTTTTCATTAGAAAATGCTACAAAGAGAACTAGTGTATTTTACAGAAACTCACATGTAATGCTGTTATTATGCCTGTATTGCAATGTATGATTTCCCTGATATAATTTTGTTTCAATATATACATACACAAGAAACAGTGTTCCCTTTTATTTCCTTTCTTGTGCTAAACCTAATTAGGCGAGAAAATTATGATGGAGCATGGATAGTTCATTCTTTATGAACCCTGATGTCTACTTCATTTAAATGATCTTTCTTTACCAGGCAACAGAACTGCAAACAAGCATGATTGAAACATTGGAGGCTGTTGAAATTGAGAAGCAGAAACATAACAGTACCAGAATGGAAGCCCTTGCTCGCTTGGCTAAACTTGAGGTGCAATTTGACTCTTATTTATTTATTTATTTATTTCTGGTTTCATGCATCCAATGTCATGATTCCAATACCTCTTTAATTTTTTTTTTTTCTGCTTCTGAAGCTGAAAGATAGCAACATAGATGTTACATTCATTCAACAAGAAATTTTGTTGTAAAAACTTTTGTCTATGATAGATTTCATTTGATGAGATGGAAAAAATGCATGGGGATGTTAATGAATACTAATAAAAATGCTAAAAATGAACATCATTTTCATTAGTAAGTGTGGAATAAGGAAAATGTTGGTTCTTTCTTTTTTTCAGCTTTCTGTGTCACTTCATAACAAAATTTTCTCCCTTGTTTCCATTCTGATTGTCTGACCACCTTGGTGCCAGTAATTGTGTAAAAAATATTATGATTTGGTAGAAATGAAGCAATAAATGGTTCTTACTAAAAGATATATGGTATTGCAGACCACAAATGTTGAGCTTGCCAAGTCACTTGCAACAACCCAATGGAATCTTGAAGTGGAGGTATGTGCTTTTCCCATTCTCTTAAATTCGAAGGATGGATGAATTGACATTTGTTTCCCTTTATTATGTTTGCATAAATCATTAGCCTTGGTTTGTTAGTTGGATTGTGTTGCTGGTGGGATCTTGCATATAATATTTAGTGAATCATTTGCTTGTTGTCCTGGAGATCAAAACATCATCATTTCTGCCTCATTACTGTTTTGTTAGGCTATTAACTGACAGTTCTTTTCCATTTTTTACTCTTACATTTACTACTATTATGGCAATTATCAGGAGTATCTGGTGACCTGGGAATAATCTACTTGCCACAGTTGACCTATCCTTATTTTAGTTTCTAACAACATGACTAAATTATTTTACAACCATCCATTATTACCAAGAGGTCTTTGTTTCTGTTTTTCGTTCACTTATAATCCTTTCATGGAATTTGTTTCTCAGAAGCTATGTGAGGCTTGAACCTGCAATTTTTGTTTAATGCTTATTTTCATGTTTTTCAACTTCAGTTAAAACTTAAACGAATCTTTGGACCACATTGAGTACAGGCATTATTTAACAATAGTATCTCTTTTTTCTATCTGCAACATGTCCATATCCAGAACGATACTTGAAAGCTTCACCCATGATTTGCCGGCCTTATTAGCATGCTATCTGTGTTGGCCATCCAATGACTAAATCTCAATATTGTTTCTCCTAATTGATATATATTATGCAAGTTTAATTAGCTCTAATGAGTTAATTGCTTTATACTATAATCCTTCTGAATGCATATGACACATTCTTTCTCATTATTTTTATGAAGGTGAATAATGTAGCTAAACTACGACAAGAAGTTGAGATGAAGGAACTTGCTCAAGAAGGTTGGCATTTCACGAACTTCTTAGTAGTTTATTTTATTAATTTGGGCATGTTTTTAAAGATGCACGTACATGCATAGTTCTGCATGCATGTGTGTGTATTCTGTGTGTGTGTTTTTGCAAATGTGTGTCACTTATGGGCCTATGGCAAATTTTTTTCTAATTTTGAGTATGAGGCGGCCCATTACTTAAATGGACTTAGCCCGTAGGCATAATGTCGGTTCCATTCCTTGAGGGAAGGGAATTTTGATGGGGTGACTGATATATCATATTATCTAAAAATAGAAATAATTTTTTTCTATATAGAAAAAGGATATTCTTATATTATCTAAAAAAGGTTTTTTTTTTATTTATTTAGTAATGTTTTTGAGATGTACAATGATGCCCAAAGGTTATCCAAGTCAAACCACAAATGCCTGGAAAACTCTTTCAATCTTGCCTGTCACCTGATCAAGAACATCACAAATCTTAAACCAGCAAGCTTTCACTCCCTGTGAAACTAAAAATTATAGTAATTAAAAGCATAAAAATCGTTAAGGAATTTGCTGGAATCCAATCAAATACATCCACCCTCTGCTTTAATTTGTTGGAAGTACATATCAACAACTTGAAAACTAAGCTTGAATGTTCTTTCATGACCCATCATTCATTCATTAAGCTCAAGATATATGTCTTGATTGAATGGATGATCTAGACAATGCCGTGACTCAGCATATAGACAATGAAAAGAAATAGGCCATTTTGCTTGTATTGAATGGTTAATTTTTCTTTTTATTTATCTGCATCCCATCATTTTAAAGCAGTGGATTGGACCCTACATTATGGTGCACATGATATGGAATCTTTCTTCATAAGGCTTTTGCATCTTGTCAAAATTCATGACTGTGTATATGTTATTCATCATTCAATGTATGCCATCATTGAAAGCCATCATTGAAAACTGTTTGCATCATTATTCATGTATGCCATCATTGAAACTTGTGCTCAATATTTTTATGAAGTATTAGTTTTGTTGCTATGCAGTCCATGAAACACGGCTGGATATGGTAAGTTTTAGCCAGTTATCATTAGAAACTTTAAAAGATAATGGTACTGCAGTATAACATATAAATGTTATTTTCTTATTTAATTGCTTTTTTTATCTAAGAATAATATTTGTTTCTATTTTCTCTATATAGAATATAAGCGGAGACTGTCTGTTGTCCACCAGGGTTATCCTTCAAATCAAAGTGAGCATCCTTCTCTGCTGCTGGCACATCTTTTATTGAGAGGCTAGCTTTCTTAATTTTTATGAATTTAATTGATGTCTTTTGTCATCTATCTGTTAACAAGCATAAAGTTTTAAGTTTCTCTATATATAACTGATATTTTCTTTTCAACTTATGTTATAGATAGAATCTTCAAAGAGGGATGAAATCGAGCAAGAAATACTTGATGCAGAGTACTCTTTTATATGTGATAAAATCGCCAAGTTTAAGGAAAAAGTAAGTCTTTTAGGGACAACCGCTTGCTATATGATAAGATCTCATCTTCTGCTCTAATTCGTTGTTGTATACGGTGTGAACTGTTGTTTCTCAAAATTTGTATCTGCACTGTGCTTGTGACTGATTCTTTTGGCTTTCATTTTACCTTTTTTGTAGGCAAAGAAACTAGAAGAGAATATTGAGCTCACAAAAAGCGAGATGGTGCATCCAACAGAAATAGAAGTTGAGCTCAAAAAGAGGCTTAGTCAATTGACGGACCACTTAATACAGAAACAAACCCAGGTTATATTTATCACTACTTTGTTATTTTTACATAATTTGGTTTTGCTAACTTGCTAATAAGGTTTTGGGTAGACATTGTGATGAAAGATACTGTTTTCTCAGCGCATGACACTTGTTATGTTGGGAATGGGGGATATTTGAATTGGATTTGTAAAACTCTCGGTAAAATAAAGGCTTGAGGGAAGCCCATCTTATATCAGACAAGAGGTGGGGGTAAAAAGGATGATGTGGAAGTTAGTATCCCAATTGCAGCCAGACTTCATATTATTGCCATAAAACATGTAGATAGATAGACTACTTTAGCTACTCAGGAAAAGTTAAACGTTTTAAGTGCAAAATGATGCAATTATTAGTCACTTTGGACTTTTCTTTGCAAGTCTTCTTATGTCAAGGACTCGTACCTCATGGTGAAATGTTTTTCTCAAGACTTAACAAATTTCTCATTTTAAATTTATTTGGTTCTTGCTTTCATTTTGTAAGGCTACTTGAAAGATATTCCTGATAATCTTTATATCTGCAGTGTGCCTCACATTTTGAATATTCCATAAATTATAGATAGAGACAGCTTTTACTATTTCTCAATTTTATTACTCTATATTTTCTCCCCTTGGGATGCAAAACTTGATGCTAAAATGCCATTCTATTAGTCCAAAGTGGTTTGACTTTGTGTACCATTCAGGTTGAGGCTCTTTCTGCTGAAAAAGCAACATTATTGTTCAGAATAGAGGTATGTAGCAACATTATTGTTTCTAATTCTAATCCCATTTTAACAGACTTGATATTTACTGTCACCCCATGCACAACAGGCGACCTCCAGAATGCTCGACGAAAACGGAGTATCAACACATGCTCCCGATGCTGCAAACAATTCAGGTACTGGATTTGCAGATTCCTTCTCAAGAGTGGACCTCGAGTCGGGAACACTGTTACCATCAAACACTGCATCAAAGCCAGCATTACACGATAAAATCCGATCCGGAAGACAACAACTTCAATCAGTAATATACCAATTAGATGCTATTTTCGTCTCCGGTACCATCTTTCTCAAGAGATACCCAATAGCTAAGAGTTTATCTATACTTTATCTATTTTTCCTCCATCTTTGGGTCATGTATATATTAATGTCCCATTCTCAAGTATCTGAAAGTGCTAGCCATGGTGCACTTCTTTCATTGGATTCCATCAATAGAACATCAGGTTCCTAATTGTTTTTGTATTCACTGCATTACAAAATAAAAATATATATATATATATATATGATAAACGTGTTTCATTTGTTTGTAATATGCTCTTAAAGTCTTCTATTAATATAATTTTGCCATTTTTTCCCTTGTTTTTTCTTTAGATTTGACACGTTTCTTGTTCTATTTTTATATTTATGCCCCTGCGATAATCTATATATATATATATATATTTATTTTTTTCTGTACCTTTATTATAACCCGTTTTCAGGTCGATCTTTATGCGTGCACCCCTGTTATTGTTGGTATTTATACCCTTTCTATCAGTTGGATTTTTATGAATGCAGCCTTGTGGTTCGTATTATTTGCATGCCATTTATTTTTATATATACGACCCTGGTCCCTGTGAATAACAGAGCTTCGGATGCGGGTTGGTTTGGACCACCACGTTCAGTTGAATTTTTATACATACAACCCTGTGATTATTAACATTTACATATGTCTCTTTACTTTTTGATACGTGTCCAGTTGAATGTTTACATACAAGCCCTTCTAATTGTTTATATTTATCGTTCGGTACCATTATTTTCAAAATTCATTTCAATTTTTTAAATTGAATATTCATATTTTATTTGGGGACCTTTTATAAAATGCTTTCTCTTTCCTAAAAGCGGTTCGACAGAGAGAAACTCAGAAGTTTGGTGATCGAAGCGAAGCTCTCGGCCATGGAGGACGAGGCTTTGCAGAGGGTTTTGGAACGAAGAGGGAGGTACTCCTCCACCTCGCCGCCGTCCCCGCCTCCTTGCTCCGCCGCTGCTGCCTCTGCTTCCTCCTCCTCGTCGATTCTCCAGTCTCTCCCTCTCCATGTGTCCTTCGATCATGGCTATTATCTCCTCGTCAAGGCCATCCAAGAACTCCGTGAGAAGAAAGATGGCCATGTTGTTACTGTCGGCATCGGCGGCCCTAGTGGCTCCGGCAAGACTAGGTCCCCCATTCTTTTCTTGCCTTCTTTGATCGTTGATGGAACCCTGATTTCTTGAATTTCGATTTCGTTTGTTGTTGTTAGCTTGGCGGAGAAGGTGGCGTCTGTTCTTGGTTGTGTGGTGATCTCCATGGAGAACTATCGGAGTGGAGCCGACGATGGGAACGACTTGGATTCTATTGATTTTGATTTTCTTGTCAAGAATCTCCAGGTGATTCATTTATATGCTTCATTGGGCGTTTGTGCGAGTCATTCTTGAATTTTAAGAAATTTACGATCTTTGATCGGAAGTTCACTTTCTTGTTCTTTTTAAGGGGTTCTTGCTCTCAATTTTTAACATTTGGATTTTGGAAAGTAGGATTTGGTGGAAAAGAAGGATGCACTGATGCCAATATTTGATTTCCAAGAGAAAAGACGTGTTGCTTTGAAGTCGGTGAAGATTTCTTCATCTGGAGTGGTATTTCCTCATCTTCTTGCTTGAAAAAAAGGATGCAATGATGCCCAATATTTGATCATCTTCTTGTTTGATATTGTTATTTTGTTATCTTCTTGTTTTCACTGATGTTTCACATGCTGCAGGTGATTGTAGATGGTGCTTATGCTTTGCATTCAACACTTCGCTCTCTGCTTGACATCAGGGTTGCTGTGGTAAATTCTGTTCCTTACTGATGATGCCACCATTTATCTTCTGCTAACTAGGTTTTGTTGACTGTTGATACTAAGGATGATGTGTTGTGCCAGGTCGGAGGTGTTCATTTCAGCCTTCTGTCCAAAGTTCGACATGATATTGGAGATTCGTGTTCACTTGACTACCTTATTGATAGCATTTTCCCTTTATTTAGAAAGCGTATTGAGCCAGATCTTCATCATGCACAGGTTTTTGGTTGTTTTGTTTTCTTTAGTGATTTTTGTTTTTTGAATGAAGCTTGGAGGAACCATGGGCTAGGTTATTGTTAAGAAATTCTTCTTGTGTTTAACCTTGGGCTGATTTTTATTTTTCATTTTTCTTGGCCAGATTAGAATCGACAATAGCTTTGTTTCATCATTTAGAGAACCTTACTACAAACTGAAATGTAGGAGCCAGGTTAGTATTTCTTCTTCAAAAGGTTGATTATGCCAACTTTTTTCAGAACTAAGTTTTTTTTTCCTTCATCATATGAACTTCAATTTTATATTGTATCATTTGTTTGTTGGTCTAATTCTCTTTTTCTCCATTTTACTAATAGTAGTATAACTCGGCTTTACAAATTGATCAGTATATTATATAGCTTCAAACCTCATTAAATAAAATAAAATAAAACCCAAGTTCAAGGAATGCTCTGAACTTGGAGTTATATAAACATGGACTGGGCCCATGAAAGTAGGATGTTATCTAGACAGCAATATGATTTGGTTGTTCAGAAAGCGCGTGGTTTCTTGAATAAACATTTGAATTGTTCTTTGAAAAAGGATACCACTTTAGAATGTTATGGGTTACTTGTAACACAAAACATCTCTGGTGGAGAAAGCATTATGCACCAGGCAATAGCCAAAGGATTGTATGAAAAAGAGTATGGAATTAGGTGGGGGCCTGCAGTTAGATGATGCCACTTAAGAAGGCACTGCATGATCTTATTTAAATACAAATACAATTTTAAAATTGTAATTTTTTTGATAAAATTAGTTAAATGTTAAAGTATTATCAGTGTCTTGTATACTTTATTGTTGAAATAAATTTTTAAATATTTTTTATTTAACATCACATTTGTTGCTGCATAACATAACATGATATGCGATTCACTTATCACTATCAGACACAGACCTGTGGTGTATGTTGATCTTGTTGTTCCTTGTTGTAAATTTACTGTCACGACCTATGGTTTTCTTTTCTATGTTGTGATTGGAGTTGGTGATGCTTGGGCAGTGCCTTGATGGACAATTGACTAGTTATTTTGAAGGAAGCGGAGTGGACACAGAGAAGTAAGCCAAAGAACTGTATTTTCATTTTTTCCATTGATGTTTATGTTCTGTATGTTGGAAATTTTGTAGCAGCCTCTCAGTAATCTGATGCCATTAGTTTGATAGCTTTGAATTAGGTGTTTGATCTATTTCACTTGGGTTCAGTTTCATTGAAATGTTCCTTCGACCACCATTTGCAAACGAAGAAGCTAGGATAAATGATTGGATAAAGGTGCGACAATGTGGTATCAGATACTACTTATCTCTAGGTGATCAGCGGATTGTTGATAAGAACTTCATCATCAGGCCAAGAGCTGAGTTTGAGGTAATGGAAAATTATGCAATTTTATCTTCTAATAAATTACCATTGTTGTGGGAATTTTCGAGGCGTCTTCACATATTCATTGGAATATTATTATCTCTGCACAAATTTCTCTACATCTTCCGATCTTCGGAAATTTGTGGGTTAATTACAAACGCAAGAGCTTGGATAAGATCGACTGGAATATTTGGTCGGAATAGGAAGCGGACTTTCACAAAAATTTGTTGTGCCTTTCTGTATGGCTAACTTTAATTCAGGAAAGTTAAATAGTGTATATGATTGTTTGTGTTTCTTTTCAAGTGCTCCTCCTTCTAAGGGCTATATTTTTTCAACTGAAAAATAAGGCCATTTTTTTTGCCTTAATTCTTGCTAATGTCATTGATAATCTTGGCATGCATATATCATCGTACTCAATTGCCAGATGGTCTGGATTAGATGCTCTCCATGAAGTAATTTGCGGCAGCTTGTTTCCTGTGATGGTTAATTTATCTTTGGTCATGATTGTATGTCTCTAAATTCTTACTTTTTTCTATATAAAATTTCATTGCTGCAGGTTGGGCGCACAACTTTAGGTGGCCTGCTTGCTTTAGGCTACAAGGTTGTAGTTAGTTACAAGCGTGGATGTACATCCGTCCACAATGGACAATTATTGATGGCTCTGGAAAGCATTGATACTCTGAATGAGGCATTTTTGGTCTTGAAGGGGACGAGCAGGAAAGTATGGATTGATTATTACTAAGACTTTTTGAATTTTAGTATAATGGCAAAGTATGCATTGATTACTACTAAGACTTCTTAAATTTTTAGTATAATGGCAAAGTGAAGTACTTCTCAATACTTTTTTTTTTGTATTAAAAAAAGTTAATAATTTAACTATCATCAGTAACACAATTTATCATGGCTCTAGGTTTGATTGTTCTGGCAAGTTACCTTATTGAAGTTGTTAGTTGTTAAAACTTAAATGATTGTAACCAATATTGTTACACATCTAGATTGGCCAACTACCAACTTGCAAGGGATTGTTTGCAATGATTATGGTGTTATGTATTCATGGTTTGTCTCATGAAATGGCTATTTGCCAAAGGGATTACTTTATTTTTGCTTCAGTGGTTTTTAATGTACAAATTCTTCTTAGGATCATCCTGCCAAGTGACAACTCTTTTAGAAGCACAATTTAGGATTCTGAAATTTGTTTGAGTAGTATTCTTCTGGTCAGAATTTAAATAATGATTGAACTTTGTATATTGTCCTTGGATTGTGGAACCAATACATACAACTTTTCAAAGGGCACTGGTTCAGTTTTGATTTCAAAATTTTGAAAGATAATCAGAATCATTGAGCAGCGGTTACTTTTCTAGGTTCTTGGAGCAGAAGCTGCCAGGCTGGGCATCAGGGGCCCCTGGATCACTAAATCATACCTGGAAATGATTCTAGAAAGCAAAGGTATGTTATTGCTGTGTAAAGAATTTTCTCATTCCAGTTATATAGACTGTTGCATGATCAGTTATGGTATAAAATCAGGGGTACCACGTCTTAATACCCCACCACCTGTGTCTAGTTCACTTTTGACTGGAAATCAAGAAAGGGCTATTGCTGCTCCTAGACCAGTTCGCTTATCTACAAATCTTGTTCACAAGCTTGAGGATCTTACACAGCCTTGGACTCGATCTCCAACAAAATCTGATATGGATACTGTACTAGCAAAATGGCATTTCATATCAGGTTATTCCTTTATTTTTTAGGTGGTATAACTTGCTTGTTTGTTAACCATTAAGGTGCAATTTTTTCTTATGTATTGGCATTGCTTCTGTAAGTATAAATTCTAGATCATAAGATGCTCTTATGAAAAACTGCAGATTCTTCTGCTTACAAGGGTAACATCCAACTTGCTCCAATGCCTGATGCATATGACCTGGACAGGGGTTTGCTTCTCTCTGTTCAAGCAATTCAGGTACTTGTCTAATTTAGTATGATTACCTGCAACTCATGAATTTTCTGATATGATATGTGACATCCTTGACCACGTTCTATAATTAAATTTTACTCTGTGTTTCAGGCATTGTTGGAGAACAAGGGTTATCCCGTTATTGTAGGAATTGGTAACTTTTGCTCATTCTTTATGTAATGCTTACTGTCTTTGTTAATAATATGTGCGCATTGTTGACAAAGATGTAGATTTTTGGATTTGTTCAATGTCCTTACTATTTATTTTTTGCCACATAAACTAGTAGAAGGTTGTGGTGCAATAGTTTATAGTATAATATGTTGTGATGGTTGTTGATTCAATTTTAAGACTTGATGGTGTGTGGCTTGTATTTATTGCATACTTCTGTCCAATTGATTGTTTTGACTCCAATTGTGTCTTTCTCATTGATTGGATCTCATTGCCCTAAATCTGTCTCTGTTCTCATATTTAGAGGTTTTTAAAAAAAATTGGTATGGACTTGAGAAGAGTTAAAATGGGTTTATTTTGCTTTGCCATATTAGGAGAATTTCTTAATACTGTTTTGAATGCTCTTTTTGAACATTCTCTATTTGGCTTCATCTCCTTTCCTCTGCATAAGAAATGGGAAATGATTTTTGGCATGCCCTGAGATGCAACTTTTCGGGGATAATTGTTACAAATGCT
This sequence comes from Dioscorea cayenensis subsp. rotundata, assembly GCF_009730915.1. Lineage (NCBI taxonomy): Eukaryota > Viridiplantae > Streptophyta > Magnoliopsida > Dioscoreales > Dioscoreaceae > Dioscorea > Dioscorea cayenensis. The sequence goes on along the minus strand of NC_052476.1, from coordinate 1,858,007 downwards.
CATCTTTTCTTAAGCTTGTGCTATAAGCATATTGTTGTGGATTATTTCTACATTATTCTGTGTTTTTCTTTTTTTCAATTTGCATATTTTTGTGAATTATTCCCTGTTTAATGTTTTGACATATAGAATCCTCTTGCTCAAAAATTCAAAATTTCACCATATGAAGGATTCTGCTTATTCTCTGCTTTTTTGTATTTGGAATGAAGGTGGCCCTAGTGGATCAGGTAAAACTAGCTTGGCTCGTAAAATGGCAAATATAGTTGGATGTGAAGTCATCTCACTGGAAAGCTATTACAAGCCTGAACAAGTGGACTTCAAGTATGATGAATTCAGCTCATTGGATCTTCCTTTGCTGTGCAAGGTATTATATATAAATATAATCATAAAGTCAATTGAAATATTTTTTTGCCATATTCTTTGTCATATTTAATTGGGAGTTCAGTTGAGTGGCTTCCCTTGGTTTAGAGATGATCATTTCCATATTCTTTCTTCCATTGATGTGAAGCTGGTACCGCCAACTGAAGAAAAAACCTCATGTTTTGAGTGATATTTTCTGTATAAACTGTGTGGGCAGATATCCATTGTGCCATAGTTGTCTTTTTTTTTTCTCCTTGGTCTACTGCTGCATATTGGTTTGCCTATATTCTGCTTGTTTTTTCAAAATTCATAGCATTAGATGCTTCAAGATGCAGCTATTTATGTTCTCAGTTAGTCTTATCAATGGACTTTTGGTCTTTATGTCTTTTCTTGAAATGCCTGGGATTGTTTTTGCATGTTATTTTGGGTTGTTTGGCGAGGATTAGACTAGACTCTTAATGGCACCATTCTACACATAATTATCTATGCATTCATTAGCATGCCTCTTTAGGGTGTCTCCTTTTGATATATTTATATATTGCTGATTATGTTGTAAACTTTTTATGGTATTGGTTGTTCATTAATATTCCTATATTGGTAACTGTTAAAAAAATTCTTTAATATTAAAACTTCCCTTTAATGCATTGCAGAGCATTGATGACATAAGGAATTGTCGTAAAGCAAAAGTGCCTTGCTTTGATTTTGAGAACCGTAGTCGTAATGGATTCAAGGAACTTCAAGTTTCTGAGGACTGCGGAGTGGTAAAGATTGTATTGTGTCTTTCTTTTCCTGCTAAAAGTATTTGATGTTTCTCTTTTGATTGTCGTTAGACTTATGCTAAACTAGAACTTTAATTAGGCAGAAGGCTTTCCTCTAGTCACAAATCCAAGATGCATCCATATGGAATGTAGACCGCCTGTTACTTACTAGAGCAGGTGTCTTGTGTCTTTAATTGTCTTTTGTCACCATGCATGTGCCTTGAGTATGCTCTTATTTTTGGTATTCCATATATACAGTCTCCTTCTCAGTCTTAACTTTCAAGTATTACATTATGGTTTCTTCATTCCAATTGGATGTTAGTCTTACATGCAACTTATGCAAGTGCTGAAATACTACATATTCAAGTTTTTTGTCTAATTAAAACAAATCCTGCATTGGTACACTGAAAAAGGTAGTGGTTCCAGTAGGTTGAGTAAGATCAGGCGAGCATGCCTTGAACTTGCCTGGTTTGTTGACTTCCATGTAATGATGTTTTGAATTTAGGTTTTCATGCAGGTTGTCTCAGCATTTTTTTTGGTAAATCCTCATCTTAACGACCATGTGAATATTCTTATCTCGTTGTGAATTTTAATAGGTAGTCAAGTGGCTGAAAACCATCTTGAATTTGTGGTACAAACAATCCAAGCTATATATGGCTAGTATGTATTTTCTTGTGTTTGCCAAAAATCTATATCATTCCAATCTTCTTCTTCTTCTTTTTAAAATCTTTATTCCTTAAAAGACATGTAGGTTTTCTGTTTGCTTCTGTGTTTATTCCATGACATCCTTTACATTTCATTCTGCTAGGTGATATTTGAGGGGGTGTACGCATTGCATCCTGATTTAAGGGAATCACTTGACTTATGGATTGCTGTAGTGAGTTGTTGACACTCCCATTGCTTTATGCTAAATTCAGATTTTCTTTTTATTTTTTAGTGCTTAACTAAAATGTCCATGTGGCTAATATGATTCTTGGAATCAATATTAGGTTGGTGGCGTTCATTCACATCTTATTGCTAGAGTTCAGAGAGACAAGAATCGTGCTGGTTGTGCAATATCTCAGGAGAAAATAATGACAACAGTATTTCCTATGTTTCAGCACCACATTGAACCTCATCTTGTTCATGCACATGTTCGTATTTGAAGATCTTTTGTTGTTAGTCCTCTTCCTTTAGTTTTCTACTTTAGTTCCCCCATATTTGTACAATTTATGCTGATTTTGTTCTGAATGATTTTGTTTTTCTTTCTCTTGTAGCTCAAGATACGAAATGACTTTGATCCTGTACTTTCTCCTGAAAGTTCACTTTTTGTACTGAAAAGTAATAAGCAGGTATTCCCTAATTTTTTTAATACGCTTATCTTTTCAAATTTGGTTTGTTAAGGTTTCCATCTGCCTTGATGTGACAGGTCATATATCAAGATATATTGAGAGTACTTGACCCAGGGAAAGTGTGCAGCTCTGTTCAAAATTTCATTGATATCTATTTAAAGCTTCCTGGGGCATCCACAAATGGGAAGCTGACTGAGAGTGACTGCATACGAGTGAGAATATGTGAAGGAAGGTTTGCCTTGTTGATACGAGAGGTCAGCAGAAATGATGAATTTTTTAACTTCATCATTGAAATTTCATGAAAGCCCCTGATCTTCACTTCTTTTTATAGCCTATCAGGGAAGGGAACTTCATCATACAGCCTAAAGTAGATTTTGACATCAGTATTAGCACAGTTGCAGGTCTTCTCAAACTGGGGTAAGTAGGATTAAGTCTATGTTGCTCAAGTATATTAGATGTAACTTTTCCACTGAACATGGAAAATAACACAAAGACTAGTAAAATATCACTGAACTTCTGCTTATATTGTAGTTGATGTGATTAATTTTAGTTCATTCACCATTTTTCTACTTTGATGTTCTCTTGCTTCCAATTCTTCACATGAAAATTTTAGGAGATGTAATTTGATCAGGCAACCATAAACTTGGCATATCTTCTCATGGCTAAACTCTGCTAGTTTTGAAATTTTATTTGATTCTAGTTTAGAGAAAATTGACAAATCCCTTACAATAACTTGAACAATCAGTTTTAGTTGGTTGGTCAAATTCAGTTTATCGTGTATATTGGATTGAACCCATTCAATTCAGTTCAGAATATTCCACAATGAGAGCAACCTTACAATTTTATCCAAAACTGAGTTTCACTTGAATACCTGTTCAGATCAATGTTACTATAACTTGTTCAGTGTACTGTTAGTTGTTAAATTAGAGTTTGATCAAATTAAGTTAACAATGTTTAGAAACGTGAATGTCTTTGAATTATTTACTTAATAATATATTTTGATTTGTGCACAATCATCTTTTTATTCGACTAATTTAAATTTATAATTTGTTCTAAAATTATATTTTTACATGTCAATGAATCAGCTTCTTGGCGCGTGAATGTGATGTGTTTTTTTTTTTATGTTAGTGTGGAACAACTGTTGTTCTGCGTCCCTTATCATCGTGACAAAACTTTTTATGGTTCCCTATTTTTATATTTATTTACTTTTCATTGTAGTTTTGGCTGTGTAAACTGATCATTTCATCTTTGACATACTTTGGTTGTTTATTCAGGTATCAAGCTGTAGCATATATTGAAGCATCAGCATTTATTTATCAAGATGGAAAGGTAATCTTCTCTAACTGTTAATTGCATATTCTCTTAACGCCAGTTTGCATTGGATCTTGTTCATGGTGCTAAAGCTATATGCACAACTATTTGATTGGGCTTTCCATTGTTGAAGTTTGAGCATTATATTTGTGATTTGTTTGCTGGCTGTGTCTCCATACCTAACTGGCCTTAGAATAATGAACATGACAAGTTTAGGGGCTTGTATATCTACTATTTTGGGGGGAAAAAGGTTTTAACAACATGTCTGGTTCATTCAGAAAATTAGCAGACAAGATATTGATTGTGGTCAATGTGGTGAGATGGGCAAATGTTTTGTTGATATTCCTTGAATAAATGCTCCTGTGGCTTGTTCTGAGAAACAAGCATGGGCTGGTTAGAATATATTACAGAATTAATGCATTTTAGGAACTTAGCTGAATTTTTGAAATTCTTGCTCTAGATTGAATAGTTAAAGGAAATGAAAAAAGGTACAGAAGTACTGAAACTGTGACAGGGTAAGGGATTGTAATTTCCTGAGAAATTTAAGAACTCTAATGGACATTTTGGAATGATTAATCACAATTAGACCTGTGTAAATAGTAAAAAAAATATTCAATTGTTTTTTGCATAATTTCCAGAATCTCAATGCCTTGATGGATTTATAAGAGGATTTTATACATAGGATTGATTTTGCTAGTCATACTTGTGAATATCTATTTCTGGCTGTCAAATTAAACCTTCATTTGAGCATATAGTCTGACATATTTATACTTTTCCTGTTGGCAATATAAATCTGCAAACCTATAGTTTTTCACTAGCATGACTGTAGTGATATCTGAATTTAAGTTTTTTTGTATCTTATCTACATTGCATTGTATTGATGTTGGTTCTTAGATTCTTATTGAAGTCGACCACATGCAAGGTGCTCCAAGCCCTTACCTTCAGATTAAAGGTATAAACAAAGAAGTTGTATCTGCTGCTGCATCAATGCTAAGCTTGGATGGCTCATATACCACAAAGGTTTATTTCCGGTCTATATATGAATTTTTCAAAATAAACTAACTTAAAAGCTTTAATTTTTTTGGAATCATAGCAACATCAATGATTGGTTATTTTTACACCACTAGACATATCTCCAAATTATTCTTGAAAGCTTGCCATCATCGGAGAGAAGTTCCAATGGAATTCATATTCAACAAGCTGCTCGGCTCCAGGAACTAGTGGATTTCATTCAATCTCAAGTAAGTTTTTATTTGATTTATTTGTTATCATGCTCCTGAAGCTGCTTTATAACAGTTACTGTAAAAATAATTACAAGGAAGACAATGCTCGATTATTTTAGTCACTTGATGACATTTCAGTCTTTTGAGTTTTATTTCTTGTGGCCCATTCATGTGAGATGAGATGATCAACTCTAGAAGAGTACTTGTTCCAGCCTCATATCAAACCAACTTAGTAGTTTAATGATCTAAGGAAATGTTGTTTTGTTGCTCTTTCAATGAGTAGCCATAATTCCTTTTTTAACATAATTGAGAGGAATGATCTCCTCAACATGTATGCATACATATATTTCTCTTAACACTAACATTTGAATATTGTAACTCATCGATATTTACATGAACTCGTAGGGAGGAAATTTGAGAGAAGAATCTTCACAGAAACAGAAAGCCTTAGAAATGGAGAAAACTGTGCATGATCTACGATGCAGGATCAAGAAGCTTGAGAGGTGGCATGCTAGTAATATGGTAAGCTCTAGATTTCTGCTCAATTTCATTGATCAACATGCTAATCACCCCTTCCGATGTAAAAAGCACTGTATTTTATTTTTCACAGGTTTTGTGGACCCTTTTGATGTCTGCTCTAGTTGGGTACCTCCTTTACCAAAAGAAACGACATTAAAAGTCCGTCACACACATAGTTCAGTAATAAGTTGACCATTTTATGCAGAAGCCCTACTGCACATGACGGTTCAATGATAAGTTATTAATTATCGACGACATTCTGGTGAGCTAACCCTGCTTAACCGCTAAACCTGTCCTTAATGCTCAAGTTAACAGGCTTAAGTGCAGGCTGAGCAGCTACACAAGTTCAGTATTCAAAATCTGATCCTGACCACAGAATGGTTTGTGAGTCAAAGATACATTCCTGAACTTATAATTTTTTGGGTTCAATTGGCAATTTAAAAACAAAGAAAAAAAAGAAAAAGTATCTCTCCATTCGTTGTTTGTTGATGAAGAATGCTATATAATAATGTTACTAATTATACATGTGCTTGGAGTGTTGGTTGTTTATTTTAATCATGTAAATTGAATTTGTTTAAGTGGCTGGAGTTTTGAACTACAGGTTTCATGATACTGGTCTCTTTTAATATTACTGAAATGCTCACACTGTTAGTTTGAGAGGAGTATGAATTTACTAGTTATGATACATGAATCTTTTATTTGGTTGGATTAGGATCAACATCGATTTAGGCCCCCACTAACCCTAAATAATGCTTTTTTTAAAAAAATTATTATTAAATTACTCTTTTCAATCTGATTAAAAAATCAATTAAAATTAGTTTAAAATTTGTTGATTGTTTTAAATTTATAAAAATTTTATACTATGTTTTTTAAAGTTACATTTATTTAATAGAAGTTCATCAAAAATTTATTAATTTCTCTTTATTTTAATTTTAATTTGTATTTCTCTTAAAATTGGTGTTTTAGGTTTTTAAAAAAAATATTAGAAAGTGTAAAAATATATCACTCCTTTGAGTTCTATAAGCACTTTTTTTATTTTTTTATATATTTATTTAAAAATCTTATGGCATATTAAATGTATTTTTCAAATTTATTCTTTTATCTCTAATGTATTTTTTATATTTTTAGTTTTTATTTTTATTTTTATTTTTTTTGTGAAGAACATAAAACAGGAGGTTAAAACAAACAAAAAAAAAATTAATGAAATCTTTATAATAAGGGTCGTTTGGTTCACAGAATGTGAAAGATTATCACGACACGTGAATGAAAATTATTATCACGTGGTAATACATCGTGAATCCCAGGTAATATCACATTATTAAGTTATAAATATTATCAAAAAAGATATTAATCCTATTACCATCAAATTTAGTGTTTATCTTGGATTATCGTGGTAATCTTATAACTTTTTATATTTTAACAAATTGATTACCATGACAACTAAATATGGTAATGAACTATAGTTATATCAAATTACCGTAATATTCCCAATCATATAATATTCTCACTCATATTATAATAGTAATTTTATTGTGTGGTAATATATCATTACCACGAATCAAACTACACCTAAGAAAGCTAAAGCTTTTTTTATATAAATTTAAAATTATTAATTAATTTTAACTTTATAGATTTGTTAAAGTAGATCTATAAATAGAACGAGAGCATAAAAATAGAAAATAATTTTTTAAAAAAATATTTAATATTTTTAAAAAAATTTAAATTGATGTGTCAAAAAAAAAAAAGAGAACAATAGAAGAATTTAAACATGAGGTTAACAGAGATACACAAAAGGTAAATAAATGGCTTTAAAAAAAATTTTGACTTTTTTTAAAAAAAATTATGAACTTTTACAGGGTTATAATGGTAAATATAAGGCTATACACTATATAAAAGGGAAACCCTCAGCCCTCGCGAAGATTGCTTCTGTTCAGCGTTGTCGGCGTTTGGGTTCCTCGTCTTCTTCCTTTCGATGGGTTCCAAGCGTCCCAATCTCAAGCCCCCTTCCTCCTCTTCCGACGACGAAGAGGCCTCCGCTGGAGAAGATTCCTCATCGGAGGAGGAGGAGGAGCAACAGCAAACCCGCCTCTCCTTCTCCTACGAAGAAATTCTCTTCGAAATCCATCATTCCAAAGACCAAACCTTCCACCAAATCCTCCCAAAAACCAACCGTTGCTGCTGCCGCCGCCGCCGCTGCTGCTGCTGCTGCTGCTGCTGCTGTTGCTGATGATGATGATGATGATGACGATGACGAGGAAGACGAATCCGATGACTCCCCTGTCGCCGGGAAGAAAGATCCGAAGGAAAAAGAAGACGAAGAAGGAGAAGCGTCAAGCGATGAAGAGGAGGACGAGGACGAGGAGGAAGAAGAGCCGGCAAAGCAGCAACCTTTGAAGAAGCCGGATTCCAGTGCTATGCCCGGCTCCGGTTCTGATTCCGGCTCCGATTCCGATTCTGAGCCCTCTGAGAAGCAGGCAGTGGCTAAAGTTGAACCAGCTGCTGAATCAGGCAAGAAGAGGCAAAGAATTTCAGCCCCTTCCGAGGTAGAGAACAGTGAAAAGAAGCAAAAGCTCTTCCAGAGGGTTTGGGGACAGGAAGATGAAACCAAAATCCTTGAGACCATCATCTCTTTCTACTCTAATAAAGGCTCTGAGCATCCTTCCAATGCCGGCACTTCTACTACTGACCTTGATGGTATCCTTAACTTGTTGAAGAAATCCGTTACTGCTGAGTTCACCAAGGGTCAGCTTGGTACTAAGATTCGCAATCTCAGGAGGAAGTTCCAGACCAATGCTTCTCGAGAGAAGAAAAACGCAGGCCTCAAGTTCTCGAAGCCGCATGACCAGGAGGTTTATGAGCTCTCGAAGAAGATATGGCAGCTAACAGAGCCTCTTGGAGATGGCATTGGCAGTGTGAAGCCAGTGAAGAGTAAAGGTGTGAAATCCGTGAAGAGTAAAGGAAAGTCCTCGTCTTTGAAAAAGGTGAAGGAGCAGGACGGAGATGATTTAGAGGTTGATGCCTGCTATGAGTACCTTGCAAAGGCAATTGCTTGGGCAAAGCCTTTGAATATGGACAATTTGAGTATAAACAAAGGGTTAAAATTGATTGATCCCGCAAAGGCAAGACCATTGGAGAAGAGACTTCGGGCATTGGAGTCAGAGAGATTTGGGCATCGTATGAAGTGGATGGATAAACTTGAGGAGGCTAGTCAAATGATCAAGGATGCCGTAGAAAAATCAGGTTGATCCTCTTTAGTTCTCGTGGTTGTTTGATTGTGAACTCTTATTTTCTTACTTGTTTTGTGTTGTGCTCCTAGTTTACATCTTTTGTTCAAATGTTACCCAACATTTGATGTGTCAGTTATGCGTAAGTATGCTAAATCCATTTTGCTATAGGGTTTGCGAGTTAACTTAAAATGCCCAAGCTTAATTATGGTGCTGCTGCTATTATTTTGTTCTTTATGTTTCTTTTGTATGGTATATATATCTTAGACTTGCTGCTTCTTGTTAATCATTTCTTGTGCAATATCTGAGTACTTTTTTTGCTTTTGACCTCTCTTTGTTTGGTTTTTATTATAGTTCGCTTGTTTGTGTTTATGATAGTAATGTGTCCTCATTAGCATAGAAAATAAACCAAAAAAAATTCTATAGGAATGCTTATGCTTACAGAGTGTAATGTTCCTTTTCCGTGATGTTAGTCAATCTCAAAACATATTCTGTGCAGCTGCGTATGCCTTCTGTCACTTGGCCACCGCACAATCCCCACTTGAGGGTTCAACCCTCACTTGAGGTTATGTCGTCTTCACATGATCAGGTGGCTTCATTTGCAGCCCAAACTGCTAATATATGCAAAAGTTGAATTCTTGCTATCATTTGGTAATTTGTATTATTTGTGTTTGTAAAACTCAGTGTTTAAAGTTGTTTTTGCTTTTGATGTTGTCTACCTATCGATAAAAGTTTTTATGTTGTATTGATGTTGTTTCATTTTTTGGCCAGACATGCAAGTTAGTATTAAATTTTGTTGATCAATATAGACAAACAAGTCTTTGTGATCAGATTCTTTTATAATTATGAATTGTCTTAGACAACTAGCGTACTGATTTTAATGTATAGTTCTTTTTAGTTGTCAGTGTTGTTTTATCTTTGTTCTATAGTAACTTCCAACGGTCAACCTTTCATTGTCGTTGGTATCTCAAATTGTGAACTGAAGGGCCCGATGACCAGTCTGAAATGCAGATTGTTTGTTATGTAAAGATTGTTTAAGTTTAAAACTTATGGCTCTACAAGTCCTTTTTGATTTAGAAACTGATGTAGGGGTAATTGTTATGGAGAAGTTTTCAGTTCCTTTGCTCACTTGGGGATCATTTTTGTGAAGCCAATTCATCAACCTCCCTTTAAAATCTGACTTTAAGTTTGTCATGTTTACTTTGCCTTTTGCTTCTACTAATCTACTATTGACTATATTTCTTGCAACAATTTTTTTTTTTCTATGCGATTTCTTTTAGTAATAGTTCTCTCTGGGATAATGTCCTGTGCTTGTCTCATATAAGTCCTACCTGGTGCTAAAATGCCAAGCAATATGTTGATACTTGAGCTTGTTTGACATGATAATACTATTTTGAGGTTTGATTGTGTAGGAAATAGTATGCATAATTATGTGTCACTCGCTTATATTACTTCACATGCTAGACCCCTCAGACGGTCTGGTTGTATACATGATATATTTGAGAAAATTCAAACTGATTTGGCTCAAAGTGCGAAAGGAATATACATGGATGTGTGGTGGTGATATAAGAAAGTGCTAGTAATGTGAAAATGAGAGATTATGCTGCATAAAGCATGGTGAAGAAAAGAAACATTTGTAATTGATCCTAAAGGGTGTATTAGAAGATTTGTATAAAAGATCTCATATTTGATGTTATTAAGGCTTTCTTGTTGGATTTTACATTTTTACCAATAACTTTTTGCGAATTTTGGAGAACAGGTTGAAGGATTTTGGATCTCATATAAAGTATTGTTAAATTATGGCGAATTATGTTAGAACTTTTATTTTATCCTATGATAGAGAAACCTCTGACTGATGAATTGCAACTGGTATTATGAGTAGTGAAACATGTAAAATTAGAATCTTCACATTGCGCAGCTTTTATCAAACTTTTATAAGAGTATGTCATATAGATACATGAGAGCACATTCTCTGGTCTGTTCAATGAAAGGGTGCATATGTTCATGTTAACTGAATCTATAACAGGTGTGATGCAGAGACTTTTGATAGTGTTGGTGATGTCTAGCTAGTGCAGCAAGGATGAACTGATTTAATTTCCGATCCACTCTGAGTACTACTTTTTTTAGCTAGTGTCTTGCAGCAAGGATGAACTGATTTAATTTCCAATCCACTTTGAATGCTTCTTCTTCTTCAAATACGGTAATGATTGCAGCTATGAATGCTTCTTCTTCTTCAAATACGGTAATGATTGTAGCTAGTGTTTTGCAGCAAGGATGAACTGATTTAATTTCTGATCCACTGTGAGTGCTACTTCTTCCTTCGTCTTCTTCAAATACGGTAATGATTTTAGCTATAGTGTCTTGCAGCAAGGATGAACTGATTTAATTTCCAATCCACTCTCTTAGTGCTAATTACATGAAAGTAGCTTTGTGTATGGCACTGAGGTTAAGCTAATTCCTTATGCTGTCATTTGATGAGATTAGTTAAATGAATGCAAGTTTGTTGACATTTCAAATGCGTTCAACATGTTGATTAGAATTGAATATCCAATTCAAGTATCACAAACGTTCTGGATTCCTTTTGTCACTGATGTGTGTTATGATATGTGCTTGAGCTTTTTGTATTTTTGGATGAGTTAAGGAAGCCCTTGTATTTGAATGTTTTTATCACATTCTTTCATGGGGAAATGTTCATTTCTAGTTCTTTATGTTCTGTGTAGAGTGAGACTTAAGTGCTTTGAAAGTAGATTTGTTTCTTTGTATTTTGATATGTGTTCTTTTATTTTTACTGTATCAACTTGAGCTTGGTAAGCAAAAGTAGTGAGGAAATGTTGTTGTAAATGAATATATATGATGTCAAAAATTTCTCAAACAAAGATAAAAAAAAAAGTAAAATAGATCAATATATTGTCATTAAATGCATTTATATTATTGCACTGTAAATGTGTATTTATGAATGTGGCCCTTAAAATATCACTTGTGTATCCTCTATGTACTAAGAACTAGACTGGCTCTGTTGGTCCAACCCGGTTGAATTGGACTTGAGAGTCTAGTGTGGTCCAGAGCTTTTCCCTAAAACTTGTTTTAAGTGTGAGTTTTACTATTGAGCCATGTGACACATTATTATTATTATTATTTTTTTATTATTTTTATTGGGACGAAAGTGACAAGCGCGATATATATAAAGATGTGTGCATATATCAAGAATTAATCATTCAAGATTATTATTGTGTTCAGTATTTTATATGAATTCAATTTTGATATTATAAAGCTTTGTTTTTTTAAATATGTAATGAGATTTATTTAATTTATTTATTATTTTATTTTTTAAAAAAAATCACGTTGAACCTCTCAACATTAACACTTGATCTTATTCTATTTAAAGTTTATGTTGGTTTTTACTACAAATTGTATAATACATCCTTATGTTGTTTTTTTTTTTTTAAATGATTTTATATCAGTTATCCTCTTTTTGCTAAGTAAAAGTATGTTTATTAGCATGCCCGGGTAAAAGTCGTTTGAGCATTCTTTATATATATATAATATGATTATATTGCATTAGATTAAGTTTCTCCATTATGGGTATGGTATTTTATTTATTATATATATATAGCCCACAAACATGTGTCACATATAAACTCTATAGGCTAGAATATTCCTCTACGTCTAAAACATAATAAAAAAAAATCAATATACACAATCATATATATTTTCAAAATATTAAATATTATTTACAAATGTTGGTAAATAATGAAAAAAAGAGCCTATGAGAAACAGGGTGGGATTAGGATTTACAAAAATAAGTACTTAAAAAGAGGAATTCAGATTAGGGTTTTTGGAAGGTGGTGTTAATTAGATGTTAATTTTTATTAGAATCCGTCAAAATTTACAGGGCGGGGCTCTTTTTTATATATATATATATATATAATTTAATTAAATAAATTATGTGGTACTGAATCCAAAACAGAAACCATTCACATAAATAAATTTGACCTATTCCCTTTCAAATTTGTCCTTTACTATGATACCACTAGCCCACACTTTTAATTGCCATAATTAATTCCACCCTTAACCAAAAAAAAAAAAACAAATATTCAAATACATAAACATAAACATTAAATAAATAAATATATATATATATATAATAAATAGACATGAATAAATGAGAACATTAAATCAAGTCGCTATTAAACCACAAGAATCCAAGCGTGCGGCCCAACTTGCATGTGGGCTTTCACTTTCCCAATGAAAACGAGGCCCAAACAAACACCATCAAAACCCAATCCAACCAATCCTTTCTTTCGCGCGCGCACACGCACACGGTCAAGCACGCAACGCGCTCGCGCGCGCATGGGCCCGTGCGCGCGCTCGACCACGATTGGATAGCACGGCAGTGCTTTGTCCGCCACCACAAGCCTTGGTTTCTTTGGTCGGCCGCCACCCCGACAAACCCCTCTTTGTAGTCTCTTTATGTCCCCACTCTCATCACTATCTCTTTCTCTTTCTCTCTCTCACGCTCAGTCCTCTGAATACTAATAATACTATTAATATTACTACTATTGATACAACTATTGACACTTTTTCTCTTTGTCTTTGTTTTCATTTCATTGTTTGTGGGATGTGTCCATCTTGTTTTTTTCTGTTGTTCCTTTTGCTTCTTTTATCTTGTTATCAATGAATTAATTCTCTTATCTTTTGTTTTTCCATCTTCCTTTTGTACTCTTTTTCCTTCATCGAGTCATGGGATGTGGGGACTACGTTCGTTCCATCACATTCTCTCTCTCTCTCTCTCTCTCTCTCTCTCTCTCTCTCTCTCTCTGGGTTAGTATTGATTGTTTTATTTTAGTTTTTTTTTTAAAATTGTTTACTATACATAAATTGATTGATCGGTTTAAATTAAATTACTGGACATCTCAATTATTATGCTATTGTTTAAAAGCACAGAAAATACTAATCACCATATAGTTATCAACCGTTAAATTGAAATCCAACAGTTGATATCATTGTTTTGTTTTGGTTTTTTGAAAGATTGTTGTAGGTCTACTGAAAAAATAAGGGTTGGACGGTTGAGATTTGTTTAATTACTATACATAAATTGATTAAATGGTTCAGAAGAAATTACTATGCTACTGTTTATAAGCACAGTTTGAGATTAAACCGCAAAGCTGATGTAAAATGAGGATACATAATAATGAATTATTACCAATGATTTTTGGGTCAATTGGTATCGGGTCCCTTGCATAAAGCGTTCATTTTAGAGAATACCCAAAATCAAAACTCATGTCCTGCACAAACCGAGAGCACGTGGGTCGGCGTTGAGCCTTACTCCTCACATGTGCACGCTCCTCACATGTGCACGTCCCTGAATTCTAGTGCTTATCAACTTTCTCAAAAATATATATATTGAATTATTAATTCAATGTTTTTTTTTTTGGGAAGAGGAGCGGGGCAAACCCACTAGAGACCCAAGGGACGTGCACATGGCCTCGGTGGAACAAGTGGGGGACGAGACCGCACTCACGTGGGCTGGAACCACCGTCTGCATCAACCACTATTCACAACTCTAAAAATGTCGCCTCAGTGAGAATCGAACTCTCACCACTGGCGAGGCTCTATCGGCGACCCAGTGTCACCAATGGGACTCGAAAGTCGTTGGCAATTATTAATTCAATGTTTATGCACACCCTGATTTCTTTTAAATAAGGGTGTAGTTGTTGCCCTTATCATACTTCTATATATATATATATATATATATATATATTAGTAGAGGAAAAATATAATTTTATTTATTTTTATAATTAAATAGGAGAGGAAAATAAATAAATTACTTGTTAATAAATGAGGGTGCATGAAAATGAAATCATGGTATAGCATAAAAGATAATTATTTATAATAGGTTAATATTATGTTATATATATATATATATATATTGGCATCTAATAAGGGTAAATTTATTTTTATAATATCAATAATAGTAAACATATATGTTGATTATAAATTTTAAGAATATAATGATTGTTTTATGGTAGAAATTCTTTAAAATTTCTGATATGAAATATTGAGACGGGTCAAATATGCTAACTAATGGGTCCTTCTCACTTATTAGCATTAAAATTGTTTCCATATTGATTACATCAAATTTAGAATCGAGAGATGTATTTAATCTTGTGATAATAACATGCAATAAATATCTTTTATTACAGTCAATTCAAATAAAACAAACGATAAAAAAATAAATAAATCAAAATCTCATCTACTTTGAACGGTTTGCCTATAAAAATAAATAAAGATTTAAAGTATATATATAAATAATAAAAATGTGTTAGGCAGATAAAAACCGACCATAAAGTAGACTCAACTAATTTTTCAAAAAGTATTTCACTTGCTCATCTTTATCTTCACAACTTTTAATTACCATTACTACAAAGAAGAGAAGTGATTCTCACTTCTTGCTTTTTTACTTCTTTAATGAGATTATATCAAACTTACATGATAGGAGTGAAAATTAGTTACATATATAAAAGTTTGGGAATTATTATGTCCAAGAAGGAAAGAGAAAAAGTAATATTAGTGGGAAGTACAAGAGAGCATTGTGGTGGACCCTTTCTCTTGATTTGGACTAACAAAAGGGCAGCATTGTGGAAAAGGTTAAGGGGTACAATGTTCTAAAATTCCACAAGAAAGGCATCCATAGGAATATATTTGCTTGTAGGTTGTAGGTCGTAGGTTGTAGGTTGTAGGTATAGCACTTTTCATTAACAACAAGAAGGTGTCTTTTTTTAGTTTATAAATCTAAGGCCTTTGATTATTATTATTTTCCTCTATTTTTTTAATAATTATTTTGTGCATTTGTCAATCTTATTTCTTTTATTTGACCTTTTTTTGTAACAAAGGTTCAATGTGATTCCATTATTCTTCCACTTTGGCTTAAGTTGAGGTAAATGAAAATCTTGTATTTTAATATTAGAAAAAATTTAATCAAACATATTGATTTCATTCTTGATCCATTGGATAAAGGTTGATATAATACTTTAATTTTTTATTAGTGAAATCAAATTCTTGATTTTAATTAAATCATGCTTTCATTTTCTCATTCCAACTCTATCAAACTTTGTTTAACTTAATTATTATTTTTATTTCAAGATAAACCTTTCACTGTATTTTTTTTTAATTTTATATTCAAAACACTTCAGTATAAAAAAATAACAATTGAATTAGAATAAAGAGACATGGCTCTCATATAAAAATAACATTATAAAAAAATTATCACAATAAACACCATATATTAATTTTTAGTTTCTTTACTCGTATTTAATAAAATTTAAACTTTATCATGTTTTCTTACTTAAACAATTTTCTAAATAAAGAAAGGGTTCATATTTAATTAATTTAATTATAACTGAAATTAATACAAATCAGAAGTTTACTTAACTCAGCAATAAAAACCTAACTTTATGAAAACTTATTATTATTATTATTATTATTATTATTATTATTATTATTATTATTATTATTATTATTACGAACAAACAGAGCAAATGAGCTTGATAGCAAATGGCTCCACCAAACATAAGCCAACCAAACATAAAATAACAGTGCTATCTAATCAGTCCCATCATTTTTGAGGGCTAATATATACTATATATAAAAAAAATATATTTTTTTAAAATTAAAGAAAAACAAAGGGATGGGTCCAACCCTAAATGTTCTTGGATCTGCCAGTTCAATGGGAAACCCTAGTGATGGATCATGCTAATGTTGTTAGGGCCTTTTCTCATGTGCACTGATTCTTCAATGGAAATCAAGCCATTAATGCCATGTCAAATGCAACTTGTTCAACCTTCTTTGTCCCTTCCTTGCAACATTGCATCTTCTTAGCTACCATCCATTTCACAATTTCTTTTTTTTTAATTACTTTAATTAATTTTTTCTTAAAAAATTAATTTAATTATCATTAATAAATATACTTCATTTTTCCTTTTTCCATACTAATTATATCATCTAGTTTCATATTTCATATTCAACCATTAATTTCTTATAACTAATTATAATGATATTAAATTACCAAAAATATGCTTTACAAAAAAAAGAAAATTCTTCTATTTATTATTATTATTATTATTTAACACTTTACATAGAACCACCTCTATAATAACATAGTTAATATTTCATTATTTTTCATGCCCCGCTCAAAGGTTGATGATTCAAATCCTACATGTAATTTCTTTAATTTTTAAAAATAAATAAATAAAAACTTTACATAGGAAAAACACTACTAAAATTATTAGAAAATTTATTTATATATATCTATAAAATTAATTTTCATTCATATAATTATGAAAGGTTGAAAGGGATTCAAGTGGGTGGGCATGGGGCGTGGATGTCTTATCTTATAAACAATGACTTCATTTTGCGTGGCTTCTCCACAACCATGCATTGCCCAATCACTCACATTTCAAGGACCCATTCACTTCTACCAAAATTTATTTATTTTCAAATCAAAATGTTACTAATGATTTTCTTATTTACATGCATATTCTTCTAAATATTTAAGTTGGAAAATAAGTTTTCTTTCTAATTTTCTTAAGAAGTTTGTGTTGTCATGTCTTTTGATTTTGTCGGTCATACAGTTGTAATTAGAGTACAAATATATGTATATTATTGTCTTTATATTTTATGAGTGAATAATTCTATTTATATATA
Source organism: Dioscorea cayenensis subsp. rotundata (assembly GCF_009730915.1). Classification (NCBI taxonomy): domain Eukaryota; kingdom Viridiplantae; phylum Streptophyta; class Magnoliopsida; order Dioscoreales; family Dioscoreaceae; genus Dioscorea; species Dioscorea cayenensis. Next base: position 1,840,581 of record NC_052476.1, on the reverse strand, counting down.
ACATTCTAATTGTATTTGTATTTTAGTTTTATGGCAACATATCTTCTTCATTTGCTGTATTTTTAGAAAGCGGGCAAGCCACATGTCAAGTATGTAAGGATTTTTTAAGTTTTTCACATACTTTTATCTTGTGCAATGAGAATTTAATCTTTAATAAAATTATTTAAAATTAAATAACTTTTACAACAACCATATAACCTTTTACTAACAACTATCTAGGGCAAACTGCATGACATTGCTTTATTAAGGATCAAAAAAATAAAGATAAACCAAGCTCAGACATATAATTTCGTAAATTTTTTTTTGCTAAACATTTTTAAAAACAAGTTATATTCTCTTCTACAACTTTCCACTTGAAGATGTTTTACTTTTATTATGAGGAGCATATGTAGGTCGTCTAAGGACATGTTCATACTATTTTAATTAATTCTTTTATAATTTATCAGTAATAGATGATACTTTCAAACTATTTTGAATAAATTCATATCTTAACTCTGTCATTGTAAGTTCCAAGCGTGAAAAATGAGAGGATCGTCATATTAAGCAATTGACAACTAACGGTTAAAGTTTTTTCAAATCACAATTAAAATAAATAACTATTTGATAAAAAAATAATTTATAATATTTATTTTAAACAAAAATGATTAAAATATTTTCTTTATGTTCAAGTAGATAAATACAATTACAAAAGAACAAAAGATGAATAAGAAATTTCACATTTGCTTGATGTTCCAAGCTAACATCTTGAACAACTCTAAACAGTTGATTTGATATGAACTAATGGCCTCATATCTTTATAAGTCTCATTCAAACAAAATGAATTTAATGAATGACATTGAAATTTATTTATTTCTTAATTGACTCGTTGAGCTCATCTTTTCACAAAATCTTTCTAAATCCCCAAATTTAAGTAAACATGAAAACAATATAATATAATAATAATAATAATGCCTTTTTATTAATTAAATTTTATTTATAATTAATTATAAGATCTCATGTAACCATCCATCTGAAAACCATTTTTGTTAAACAATTGTTTATAACTAGATTACTTGTCAATAACACAAGGTAGACCAACTAATTAACATATTCTAATCAACTAAATTGATATGATTTAAAGAGAGGTTGTTAACGTTAATGACAAATTAGTGTATATTTATATTGATAGCCAAACAATTAAAAAATTTGATCATATGATTATATTATAGATAGATAGAATCTTGTACCTCCCCAAAATTTGTGGGATGTGAACATTTAAACAAATAATTAATTAAATAAAACAGGTATTCCTTATCTAGATACCCCACAATATATATATATATATATATATATAACAATTTCATTATATATATGTAAGTAGCATGATTATGAGCTTTTACATGAGATTATAAGGTGAAAAACTTTTAAAAAAAAATTATAATATGGTTAAATAGGTTAAATTCAAGCTATAAATATAGTCAAATTTAATATTTAAGTAATAATATATTCATATATAAAAATCATAGAGATGACAAATAGTGAATGGTAAAATATAAGAAAAAGACATGATAGAGCACAGACAATGATAACACATAAGAAACAAAAAGGACAAAGAAAAATAAATATTAACAACATTTATTTGTTTAGATGACATGAGAATAATTTTACTTGTTATCTGAAGTAAAAAAACAGGTTATAGTTATGTAGATATGTAGATATCGGAGATTAAAAATATTTTTAAAAAAAAAAAACTTAGAACTAAATTCTATGGCCTAATGAGCATGGCAGCAAAAAAGAAATTTTCGTATTCATGAGAGCAAATACTACCTTTTTGGTCTTATAGTGGTATATATATATATATATATATATATATATATAAAATAAAATAGATAAATCATATTTCAGTGAAACTATAAAGACAGGTACAAAATATAGAAGAGGCCAGGGAGGAAGGGAAAAGGACTATAATATTCCACCAACAAGAGAGAGAGGAAACTGAACAATACGAAGAAATTATAGAGCCATCAGTATAATGTGGCTCTTCAGGAATTTTGACCCCTACTTGCCAAGTTGGGTAATCCGTCTAAATTTAATATAAGAGGACTTATGAAATTAAGGCTTTTTATGATGATAGAAATAGATCCCTCCAGTTTGGATTTTATATGATAATGAAAGTAATGAATTGTGTAAATATTGGTAGATGAAAATAAAAATAAGTATTTACTACCATAATGTGGAATATGGTTTATTGACACATTAAATTTAACGACGATAAATGCATAAATGAATGGATGAAAAATTGAGAATGACATTTGAGAAAATTATATATATAACCAAATATCATATTTGTATGACTATGATTACTTACTTTTAAAATAGCTATATACACAATGAGCACTGTAGAAAAATAAGTATTTATCTATATAACATAAAATAGTCATATCCAATCAAATTAAATTTGTTGAGGAATAAATGAGCAAAAATAAAAACAAAATAAGCCAGTAGAGATGGTAATAAAAGCTAACAATCTCTTAATTTATTTTTATTAGGTTTTTTGCGTTGGTTGTTTATGTCTTGTTCATTTTGTTAAAAAATAAAAAAATAACAACATCACAACACGAGAGAATAATAATATCTATTGTGATATGCCAATGAATACATATCTTTTAAATAAATATATTAGCAATGATATATGTATATATATAGATTTATAAGATGATTGATATATGAGCAAATATAGATCTTTACCATTGTATTAATGTGAGAAAATGCATATATATATATATATATATACTGAATCAATATTCATATATTTATTTCGGTACATGAACTAAAAAAATAATAAAGATTAATAAAATGAATTTTTATCATAAATAGACAGACAAAAAAAATAGATGAAAGATGAAACAAAATAGATGGAGTAGACAATAAAACACATTGGAAAATGACATTTATGGAAGTATATACACAAATATCATACATATTATTTTTTTCACATAAATATGTAAAAAAAAAATAATAGTAGATATATATGTATGTAATATATAGAAAGATACAGATGGATGAAAAGGAAGCAATCTAGAGGGAGTGGATGATAAAGGAAGGGGGGAAAGAGTTGAAGGAAGGGCTTGTTAATGTGATAGAAATGTTGTCCTAGTATATGCTAGAAACATCACCATCAACCTCCAACACTTGGTCTCAAATGGTGGCAAGAGGGGACCAACTCACCAACCAACCAAACCCTAAACCTAAACACCTTCTCTTCTCCATCTTTCCGCTACTTTTATTTCCCCTTTTTTATTTCTTTTTTCCCCCTTTTCTTTTTATTTTTCTCCATGATTGAGATTGAAGACCTTTAGAGAACTTGTTTAAGTATTTTTGTTGTTATTTGTTTGTTATGACACGTTAACTCTGATATCATGTTAAATACATCTAATTTTGTTTGATCAATTTGATTTATATTTAAATTAATATTTATAAATAATAATTAGCAATTAAATTTTGTGAATTGAAGAAATTTTTATACTATATTATATTGACTCTGAAATTATATTAAGTGGGTTAATTATATGTGTATTATAATTAAAAAAAAATCATGATGCATTAATCAACTAATATGTGACAATTATTCCTTTTCTCAATAATAGAGGGAGATATTTATAGCTTTGAAATTATATTAAATGAGTTTAAATCAAAATTAACGTTTATCACAACAACAACAAAAAAGAATCATGATGCGTTAATCAATTAAAGTACGACAATTATTTTTTGTCTCAATAATAAAAGGAAGAACCTTAGAGTTTTGAAATTACAATTAAGTGAGTTTATTTCAAAATTACCACAATCATAACAAAAAAAAATTCATGATACATTAATCAACTAATATGTGATAATTATTCTTTTTCTCAATAATCGAAGTGAGAACTTTAGAACTCCTCGAGCACATGCTTAATTAGACAAATATATGAGATTATTAATATAATATTTTTAATAAATTTTTAAAAGACAGTGAAATAATTTACTGTGAAGAATATATAATTATGTAAATTTGAAGAGAACTGTTGAGATCCGTGCTTTACCTACTATGATAAAAAAAAACTCTTATAAATTTTCCATGTAAATGATATATTTTAAATGGAATATATATATATGACAGAATAAATATATAGATTGAGATGCAAGTGATCTATATATATATATATAATAGTGGGGAATATATGATGGAATAGATAGATATTTAGAAGGTAAAGGGTCAAAAAGATCTGAATTCCATCCTTTCTAAGCATATGCTTTTCTTTGCATTGCTTTTTAGGTTTTTTACCATCATATTTTTTTGACTTGACAAGCTTACAAACACACTCTTTCCACCCAAAAATGAAAAAAGTGGGACAATGACTCTAATGGCAGGACTATACCAGTAGCTGTCTTAGACTCATCCCAACACCTTTATCTTTTTAATTTATTTTCTTAGTGCACATCCTTTGCATGCACTTGGTCATCGAAATAATAATAATAATAATAATAATAAATATATATATATATAATTCATGTTAATTGATTGGAAAAACATTAATTCATGAGAGACCTAAACACAAAGCACAACATTTGGGAACCAACACAAGTACAACAACAAGTCAAAAATAAAATTCTAACATACAATAATCAAGAAGAAGGACCAAAGAAAACAGAAGAGAAGAGAAGTAATTTTACATATTTTTTTTTCCTTTTTCATCTTTCTCTCTAAAGAAGAAGAAGAAGATAAAAGAAGAAGAAGAGTAATAAGAAGATCAGATTCATGTCCCACATCTTCAGGTGCTTTTGCTTCTCCTGCTGGCCCTTCTGCCCATTTTGTGGGGCTGCCACTCTTTGTCCCCTCAAAGTCTCACTCTCTCTCTCTCTTTCTCTCTTCACTGTTTTTACAATCAAAGTCCCAGTAAAATGTAGTACACCAGTGTTATTGGCAATGCTATCAGCATCCCAAATATCACCCTGTCCAAGTACAAACATCAACATATATATATATATATATAGATAAAATATTAGCTTATATATATATATATATAGTTTTATAATTAATAATAAAAATATAAAGAATACTCACGCAGTGCTGAGAATGTCTGGGTGCACGTTGTACTCTTTAGCAAAGACGAATGGCACAATGCCTTGAGGCAGAGCAGCCTGAAAGAAAGAATAAGAAAAGCTTAAAAAAGATGAAAACATGGTTGCAGAGTAGCATAATGAGGTGTGCGTGGGATGTTGGGTTGTTGGATTGTTTGTTTGCTTTGATGTCTTCTCTTTTCATTTTTCTTTTTTAACTAGATATAAAGATAGATTTAAAAAGAGATTTTGATTGACTGAATGAATGAATGAATGAATGAATACCTGTACAATGGCAATGTGAAGAAGATCACCACGGAGACCAACAGCAATGGAAGAAGCCGCCATGACTGCAGGGCCGGTGAGGAATCTCACTGCCATAGCAAACGATGCCACTGAGTTCCCACATGCAATGATTCTTGGTTGCAATGCCATGAACAGTCCTGTTTCATAGAGTTTGAGATTAGAAACTTAATTAATTTGTTATTTTTGTTCATCATATTGAAAAAAAATAAAAATAAAATCTATACATGCTCACCAAGACTGAACATGGCCATTCCTAAACCAGCATCTGACAGTATTGAGATTGACTTCACAATTATAGCCGGCATTTCAAAGTTCCATCTGCAATTTGAAGAACTCATTAAAACAGATTTTTTTAAAAAAAGAAAAACAAAGAAGAAGAAATGGTAATGGTTAGTGTTGTTTGCATGAAAGAAACCTGAAACAAACTAGAGACCAAATGAGGCCAATAAGGCTGGAATAAGTGTTGGGATTGCGGATGAGTTTTCTCCAAACCATGATAAGAATGAGCCGTGTCATCACACTCGTTGGTGGCATTGTTGTAGCTTTAGCACCAGCTCCATTCTTCATGTTACTCTCTTGAGCTTTCTCATTAGCAGTATCAAGTTCACCAGCATCTCTTTCCACCATCATCCCTCTGTTTCCAAAACTAAACTCCTCTCTTTCCATGTACTCATCTCTGTTCTCCTTCCTCCCATCAACTGTAAACAACAAGTTATACAACAGAGTCTGATAAATTCATAAAATTATCAGACTTGCAAACTAAAAAGACTTCACCTTTGCCTGGAGAAACAGCAAGACGGACTTCTTTAGCTGAAGGATCAGGAGGAGGAGGAGGAGCCAAACCAAAGTCAGGGTTGTTTCCGAACACGTCGGAGACTGGAGAAGCACTAGAGCTCCATACAAACATATGAAGATCTTTATTACCACCATCATCAGGCTTAAGCAAATGAGCTTGTCCATTTGCAGCTTTCTTAGCAGCAACAGCAGCATTCTTCGGCGCGGCGGCGCCACCACCGGCAGAGAAAACAGATGGGTTAGGCGCCGGGTAATGAAATCTAGTCTTACTCGCATGGTGTTGTTGCTGATTGTCATCTTCATAGTTGGAAGGTCTCGGTGTGGTCGGTCCACGGGAAGCAGCAACGATGCCATAAGCATCAGCGGCGCCGAAGTTAGAGCTCCGGCCAACCATGGAGTAGAAATCAGTGTGGTTAAAACTAGAACCACGCGGTGTCGGATTGCGCGACGACTGAAGCGAATAGATTTCGGCGTTAGTGAGGTTTGATGGCCGAGGAGTAGTGGTCGAGAAACCATGCGAGCGGCGCGAGTAGATGTCTGACCGTGAAGCACTAGAGCGCCGCACAGTGACGTGAAGCTTACCATCTTCTTTAATCTCAGCCTCAGTCTCCAACTCGTTGTTCCGTCCATCCAACGACATGACGTCGGAGTCTACGGCGATGGACGCAATGGATCCGGCGGTGTCCGGGAACTGCTCCGAGATAAGCAACCGAGCACCACGGTACTCAAACATGAATAGCATTAGAGTGTACCAAATGATACACTGGAGCACCACAATTTGAACCATTAGACTGCCAGAATACTCACCATACATTCCTTTAAGCAAAGGAATGCCCATGACAAGAGTGTTTGGAAGAGTTGAAAGTGAGAAGAGAGTGATGGTCCATTCTAAACTCCCTCTTCGACTCAACCTTGCCCAAATGGTTAGCATGGCAAGAACAATGAGTTTTTGGAGAGTGTCAGCAAGGATGAACTTGAGGTTCATTGTGTAAATGTTGTTGGTGGAGATGAAGTGGAAGGAAAGAAGTGGAACGGCGAAGAGAGCAACAAAACGGTTTATGCCGGAGCACTGGTCCGGTGAGAAGATTTTCCACCATTTGACTGAACCATAGGCTAAGATCATAGCCACGTATAACGGCACCATGGCCGTCATAACGTGGTAGAAATCTACCCATGTTATCATCTTAACTCAGACCTTACTCTTTTTCACTTGCAACTTTGCAATCAATGTGTACGTTGTGGTAGTGGTAGCGGTGCTGGTGGTGATGGAAGTGGTCTAGCTAGAGAGAGATAAAGAAGAAGGTCCAGGAGGAGAAGGAGGGGAAACCGAGGAGCATGTGTGGAGGATTTGTTTTTGGTGAAGAGAAGGGAGACAAGCACCGGCAAAGTGGTCGATGGAGAGCTTTGAGAGACGCGCAGGAGCAGTCTTCAAGCCTCAAACAACCATTAGTTTTTATTGATAAACTAAGAAGTTGCTTGGATTTTCTCTTATTTGCTAGTGATGGTGAAGTTCTTGAACTCCAACAATAACTTGAGAGCTTTTGGAGAACAACACAACACTGAGAGAAGAAAAGAGAGAAAGAGAGAGAGAGAGAGAGAGAGAGAGAGCTCGTGGGATGCTCTTTTGCAAAGCTTTTCAAAGGATTCTTTATTATATCCACACTCTTGTTAGAAACCTTTTTATTTGTTTGTTTATTTATTTATTTATTTATTTAAATAGGGGGAATTTGGATGGTGTTTGGAATTTATAATGAATTATTATTATTATTATTTTTTTGGATATTAAAATTTTGGGGGTGATTTTTGTAGCCCACTAAATAAACAAGTATATCTGGGAGTGGACACATGAAGCTTTTGTTTTGATTAAAGTGAGGGAAGGGAGGTGGTGGTGGTGGTGGTGGTGGTGGCTGGCTCTGAGTTGGGACTTTGGGGGTGGGGTTGACACGTCACTTAAGCTTCGGATTTCAAATCTTTTTATTTGTTTTTGTTTTCTTTATTATCTGTAAAATCCGCCTCCCCATTTGCTAGTTAGTAGATGTTGCTTTGCTCTAAATTATCATTTTTTTTTTTATTTTCTCTTTCTATTCATTAAATCATTAATTTGGTAAGAGTCATTGTTTCTAAACGGGTGTGAAATTACAAGTTATTAAAGTTTTATATTAAAGTAAACATTTTCTTGAGTGCCATTTTAGATATTCTATCGGCACCTACACACTTGTCACTTTATCAAATTATTTAGTAAAATTTATCTTTTAATTAAAAATAAATAAACTGTTTAATTGAGAAGTCAAAGTGTATAAAGAGTACAATATAAGATCCGGAATAAATCCATTAGAAATGGAGCGATCAATTTATTGGTAAATTTAAAATAAATAAATCATTTAATAGAGAAGTCAAAGTGTAAAGAGTACAACATAGAATATGTCACAGTAGAAATAACTCAAATAAGTCTATTAGACTTTGATATATATAAATGATGTATACAACAAATTACTATAATTTAAAAAAAATTAGTTCATGCTTAGTCATATAGAAAATAAAAATTTATATATTTTGGCATAAGTCTTAAAATAAAATTTTGTATTTAAGTCAGAATAAGTGATTTTTACACTAATATAGGGGTGGTATTCAACTTAATTAATTTTAAAAATCTAAATAGTTTCAAAACTAATGTTTTCATCATCTTTCTTTTTTAATACATTATGCTTTGTTAATATTGATTATGAAAATAAAAATATATATCACTCTTAGTCCAGAAAAATAAATATATTTATTTTAAATCAAAACAACTCATTTTCTCATAGTTTAAGACCAATTTTCAACTTAATTCAAAATTTTCAAATTTGTATAAAAATTATTATTGAGTTTAATAATCAATAACAAATTAAAATTACGGAGGGTGGATTTACAATTCCAATCCATAATTAGACGGATTCAATAATGATAGGCATACTAACTTTTAAAGAGGCATTAAAAAGAAGGAAGAAGGAAGAAGTATAACTATTGTCGAATATGATTACTTGGTAATAATAAAGGCAATTGTAGACCCTTTATCCAGTATTAACTTATTAGTTAATAATTGTAAGTTATTGTTAGCAACTTTTTTTAATGTTTGAGTAAATAATGTAAAGAGATTTGCAAATATTGCAACCCATTTACTGGTATTTCTACCACTTCGACAAATGATTAGATCTAATGCTATGATCGCTATTTGATTTCAAAAATAAAAATAACTTATGTGAAATATTCAACGATAATTAAAATTATATAATATATATATAAATTTAATTCGAAAACTCGAGTTGCTCTAAATGCTAAAAGCTTGGTTGTCTTAAGTAAATAGTTGAGTTTAAATTCTTGTATATATAACCTCTAGAAAATCAGAGATGAAAGACCAAAAATATCAATAATATGGGTAGATATTTTCAAAAACAACCTTAATTACTATTTTATTATTAATATAAAAGGGAAAAAAACATTAGAGGTGATGATCAAGCTCATGTGGGTTTCTTCTCAAAGGACTCGATATTCTCTACGCGTGCAATCGCGCCATCATCAATGACAGTAATCTCGTACAACCAAATTTAAAATTTATTTATTTATTTAAAATAAATAAAAAATAAAAAACTCAATAAAATCACAATCCTTTTCAGCAAAACTATTTCCAACCAAAAAAGGGAGAAAAATATCTAATTAAATAAATAGTAACCCACACCACGCTACACAACACAAGCCCTGAAGCCAGTAGCCACCACCAAAAGTCATAGCTTTTTATTTATTTATTTATTTTATTATAATTAATTTGATGGTAATAAAAAATTATGGGAAAAAGAGAAGGGATGGATGTGAGAAAAGGCTGCTTCTTGCTGGCTTTATTTAATCATAAACTCTCATTAGATTCGAAATGTTTCACTTATCTCTTTGAAAGGAAAAAAAATGAAGATTTTTTTTAGAATCACTTTTTTAATAAACTAACAAATGAAACCTGTCACCAAACTAACTCCATCAAAGATGGGGATTCTTAGGGTACCCCTAGATCCACCTCTTGTTGTTAAGCATGGTTAGCCTTATCCCTATTTTATTTTATTTATTTATTTTCAATTGGTTTGTTAATATGGTTTTATATCTTAAGGTTGAAGTGAAAACAATGATAAAGTAATATCATTTATAATTTTATAAATAAACCAAACTCATACTATTTAAGATGGGTATACGTATTCAAATGTAATTATATTAGAGTTTGTGATATGAATTTTATTTATCTCGACATCAAAAACTCATACTGCAACCCAAGTGATTTTTTTAAATTATGATCTTTTTTAGACAAGTTGGTAATCTGATTGAACTTAATAAACAATAAAGTTAGGTCATTTTTTGACTAAATTTACATCAATCAGACTTGTAATCATGGTCTATTTTAACAAATTTTATGATTTTTTTTTATAATAAAATTGATTTGGCAAGCTAAGCTCATTTGCCCACATAAATTTATGTGTTTTTATTTTATTATATTTTGTTTATCATCATTAGTTATTTCTTTTAAATTCATTTATAAAAACTTAAACTTATATATATTCATATGTATATTAGTTAATTATTCAAATACAATGGTTAGACTCATCTATATTTTTATATTTTTAATTGGTTTATTAATATTATTAATTTTTTAGTATATATGTTAAAATTATTATTACCATGGATTTAAATCTTGAGGTTGGAGTTAAAACAATGATAAAACTATATTTATAAAAATTTAAATAAAAACACAAAGAAAGAGTTGAAGTGGGCTATAGCTTCTTGGAAGGTTAAAAGATAAACATTGGTATTAAATTAGAATAATAATTTAATGTGTACCAAATGGTGTGCTTTTAATTATGAATATTTATTTTATCAACCCATCATGAAAGGATCACATTTTTATTAACCGCTTTTATGTGAAGATGCAAGGAACATGCACACAACTTGGTGGTTACCGAGACTTTTGTCTTGTAAAATTTTTATTTTACTTGGAAGATGAGACTTGTAAAGTAGGATGATTATATTAACATGCTAATCTTACTTTTATGTTAAAAAAGATAAAAAGATAATATATTAAAAGGAATTACATGCTTAATTTATACTATAAAGTTTACATTCATAAAAAATACATAAATTATTTTAGTGTATGTAGTAATCAATTTATTTGTTTTTCCACTTCAAAGAAAATAATAATAATATATATATATAGGATGCATCATCTAGGACCTAAAAACGTCTACAGTAGTCACTGAATTACTATCCAATGGCTACGATCCATTCATTAACAATATTAAAATAGTTCCAATTAGTGTTACACAATGATGTACAGTAATTATAAATAGTAAATCTATATAGTATCTATTTAAATAATAGTCATTAGATTATCATCCAACAATTATAAATAAATATTTCGAGTTAACAGTCATCTGCATACATACACAAATGACTTAAACTCGTATATATATATATATATATATATATATATATTCATATAGAAATATTTAAATATAATAAAATAAGATTTAAGAGTAGTTTTCATCCCCTCATTTTACATTAATGTTCATTTGCATCCCAATACTGACCTCAATATTTTTTAAATATTCAACATGGTGACCATTCGATGCACAATCATGAGATGGAAATATATATTGATCTATGTCCTTAGCTTATTAGATTTTGTCACATTAATTTTTTATAAATTATTTTAAAAATTTTAAAAATATTTGGAACTAGAGAGAATGAAAAATAATCATGTATATTGAGATTCATATATTAAATGATGACTATATTGAAAGACAAAATACAAAAACCATTCTAAATATTTTAAAAACTCTGAAACAAAAATAAACATTAACCCGAAGTACATCGACTAAAAATAAAACAAAGTTAACTCTAAAATTAATAGGGAATAAAACATGCAATTATGGCATGAAATGTAGGACATACAAAAGAAGGTGAGTATAAGAGATGCCAACCAAGAAGTAGGTCCATTTAAGTATGGGTCAAGCATGTAGGTCTCAATGACACACCAAAATGAGCTTGACCCAAACATCAACTGATTAACTTGCCACCCTAAACAAGACCAACTATGTTTGCACTTGTCTCACCATTATTATGAAACTATAAAGGACACCATCACATTGCCTTGTGGGTCATCTCCCTTGTGATCTAAGGACACAATTTTATTTTTATTTTCTATAATATTTTTCCATTTGTAGAATTTACTAGAATGCTCGAAATCATGAATCAATCTCAATTTTTCCCCAGTTTAATAATAATTATCAATTTAAAAAATTATTACAAGTTATTTTTGTGAAATCACTAATGGATCATTTGTGCCAGATTTCCACCCCACATTGAACATATGATCCCTTATAAAAATTATTTTTTGAGTGTCACTATTATCTGTCTCTTTGTTATGTAATTTCTGCATTCACTACAGATGAGATGTTAATAATTGTTCTCTTTGCTTCTCAATAAATACATGATTTATGAGATTTTATATAAAAAAAAATCTCAAAGTGCAAGAGATCTCTTTTACTTTATTGTTTTTTTAATATATTAAAATGTTAGATAAATATCACCTATTAATTGAAGAGATAAATTTAAATTAGAAGGAAAAAAGAACAAGGCAAAGAAAACAAGAATGAAAAGTTAAATTTCTAGAATCTCATTGAGTGAGATATTATTATGTTTTGATAAAGTCTTCAATAATCTTAACACACACCTAAATAATTTCTCAAAGATTTTCATCCTTTAACACTTTGTAAGCATTCACTTTTTTGTTTCCATTGATTTGTCAATAGTGCAAAAACTCATCAAATAATTCTTCATATTTGAGACTTGACATTAGTTATCAAACATTATCATTGATGCAATATTGATTGGGCACCCACCATAAACCACCTCCATTTCAATGTATTTTTGCTAAAAGGACTAAACATCTTAAATCATATGATTAATAAAAAAAAAAAGGAGTATCAAACTTACTAGTACCATAATTAGAATGTAGCCAAACATTGAGAATGGGACATTAAAGGATATGCGTGTTTTTGAGATGCATGCAATGAACTTAGGAATGTAACAATAATCAATTAACTATTTTAGAGTCAATCATGTATTATTTTTCTTGGCATTTTATACTTGGCTTTTCAATTCAATAAGTGTTTTATATTGGGCTTTTATTTGTTGGAAACAATTCGGCCTGGCCCGTTTAAGAATACCAAGTTTTACAAAATATAATATATATATATATATATATATTATCACTCCTATAATTGGAAAGTTAATATTTTAATTGTTTCCAAACTTAAAAGTTGAGGGTTTAGTCCCTTCATGTTCACATTTATCAAAAAAATTATGCATATAAGTGGAAATATAATGATTAAATGGATTTACTTCTAGGAAGAGCAAACAAGAAAAGAAAACTTTGAAAAACTCACAAAAATTACTATGGGTTTAATTTGATTTATTTCCATAATGATCTTATACGTGGGGATACAATGTATTTTGAATGGAAGAGTAATAGGATAGATGATAAAAAGTTGATTTCCAAGAGATTCAATAAAATAAAATAAAATAAAAGATTTTTTATTTAAAGGTTTGATGCGAAATGTGAAATTTTGAAGCATGAAGATAAAATTAATTGAAATTACACAAACTCAAATAAGATGGAAGTTAATTAGCATGGTTTAAAGTGTATAGTCATTATCCACACATATTTATGGGTTTGAAAAAAATATAAATATTTTTTTTAAAAAAAATAATGTGATGATAAATTTTCTAAGAAAATTCCATAAAATAACCAGCTTACAACATAGAAACTCTGATTAAAAAAACCTATACTTTTTTAAAGAATAACCGCTATGTTTATGCAACATATTTATCAAATAACTCTTCTAAAATGGTATGGTGTACGTCCATATCACCCACTCCCTCTCTTCCAATGAATTTCATGTTATTTGTATAGCATGGAAAGAAAAGATATATCTAATCCAACAAGAATTTAATAAATGTAGAGATAAATATTGAGAATATAAAAAAACAGTTACTTTAGAACAAAACAAACTCACATTCTATTCAGCATATCATGTAGCGATACACCAAAAAAGACGGTGTAGTATCCACCGGAGAGTTATTCAGAAAATTTGTTGGTAAGTATAGCACTTACTCTTTCCTCAAGTTTTTACTAATCTAATGTAAGTTATTTGGTTTTAATTTAATTGTGATTGGGCTGAATAATTGGGCTGAAACCATATCTCAAAAGGGTTATAGTTTTGATTTTATATGAAGTAACACTCAAATTGGGCTGCCACTTGTGCTTTTACAAGTTGAAGATGAATGGAATGTTGATCTTTAAACATTCATATATATATACATCTATATTTCAGTATTTTGTTTAATTTAATTATTTTGGTGTGAGAAAACAAGAAGCCATAAAACATAATAAAATTTACTTAGATTAGTGACGGAAAAAACATTGGTTTTACAGTTTGCTACGAGCATATTTTTTTTCCTAAGTTAATTAGTAGTTTAAAGATATTTATGAGTTATTATGGAATTACGTTTTTTTTCACATAAATCAAAAAATATTTTTATTTAAAAAATTATACCTATATGTTATTTTGGACTCCAATAAACATTTTTCCTATATAAAATTGTTTTTTTAAAAAATAAATTAAATAAATTCATTTGCTAAATTATATTGTTTTTCTTTGTAAATGGAATTGAACTATGAACCTCAAACCCTCGATCTTTTAATTGAAAAGAAATGTATTACTATTCTTTTGTTACCAGGCTGATAATTACAATTATTTTTCTCTAAAATATTTTATGATAAAAACTACAACTCATACTTGAATATATATATATATATATATATATATATATTATTTACATTTGATTGATTTATAACCCTATTGTTAAGTATTTAACCATAAATTAATGACTAAAAAAAGCCCAAACACATCTAATGATTGAAATTAAAAAATATATATATTAAGTAAAGGTCTTTATTTAATTAATTATGAAAAGAGGGAAATGATGATAATGAAGGAGGATGGAGAGGGGTGAGAAAGATGAATATAATAAATAAATAAATAAAAAAGAAATGGCAGACATGAAAAGGTGAGGGAGCATGCAATGCAAAGTGAGGAAGACAAAGGTGGGCTGAAGAAAGAGAAAAGGACAAGGATGCAATCCTAATGAGGGACATTATATTGGATACATATATATAACAAAGTCACACGCTTAATTGATTCACATCTCTCTCTCTCTCTCTGATCTCTTTCTTTCTTTCCCATTTTGCTCCATGATAACAACGTGGGAGAGAAACACCATTTGCCACCTTCATATCATCATCATCAACAACAACAACAACAACAACTGCAACTACACCACATATATGTTCTTAAACCCTAAGTGATTGAAAAATTACCTTTTTTACCCTTAGGGTTTATACCTCCATATGCATGTATCATATATTTCTCTCTCTTTCTCTCTCTCTCTCTCTCTATATATATATATATCAACCATACACCTTTCTATCGTCATCAACAACACCGCAACACACTCATATATTCTTAAACCCTAGGTAATTATAAAATTATATTTTTACTTTTTGGGTATATTCCTACGTACCTTTAGTATATGGAAACCACACACCACCCTGTTAACACAAACACACGCACACATGCCCGCGCATACACACACATATATGTAATCTTAACCTTAGGTAGTGACAAAACAACAAATTTTACCCTCAGTGTTCATGCACAAAAACACATTTATACCTACCTTTAATATTTGGAAACCACACGCACATATGTATGCATTCTTAACCTTAGGTAGTGACAAAACAATATTTTTACCCTTATCGTTTATGGCTATATATATATATATATATTAGGTTGCGTACTCTGAAAACGTCTGTAATTTTTTAATCTATAGACGTCCATTTGAATTATTAGATTTCAATTCAACTATTTTCAGCTAAAGATGAATTATAATTACTGTGCTTACCAACTGCAAATGTCTGCGGAAGTCCACAGAACCTTTTTCTCTCTTTCTCTTTATATATATGTTTAGTTTATGAGATTAGTGGCTTGAGGAAAAAAAAAAAAGAAAAGGTAAATGGGGTTGTTCTTTGGTGTGATGTTTATTATATTTAAATATTATGATGCATATCTCTAAATTTTCTTGGTAGTAAACATAATATATATTATATATAATTCAATTTTAAAATTTTACATATAATTTTTGTGTTATTCCGTCCATTTGGTTTTGTGGTTGATTTAAATATATATTTACGAGATTTTTATAATCAATTGTAATCTTCCATTTAAGTCTTTTATTCTACTTTTAATATTTTTTTTCTCAAAACATCAAATAATCGGGGTTTTTTATTATATAATATTACTCTTTGATACATAACTCCAAACATATTATTATTTTTATTTCTATTCATGTATTAAAATTATGTTCAAATAATTAAAGTGAATGGAAGATACAACTCTGGGGTTAAAAGGTATAATGGTCATTTTATATAACAAAATAACAATTTTAATAAAACATATTTATATATAAAATTAAAATTTTTAAAAATTCACCCATCATTTTGTAATATCCATTAATTTATAAAATTTAAAAATAAATAAAAATAATAATATTGAATAATGTTGAGAGAGAGAGAGAGAAAAATAGTGGGGACGTCATGATAGCGTGGGAGTGAGATCATGATAGGCCCCCACATCCGGGCTCTGTATGTGCATTGTTTGTGTGGGGGCATCATTCCTAGACCAAAAGCAAACATGGGGGGACCAACCCTAATCACTCTCTTCCCTACTAACTACTGCCCACCCATTTCCCATTCTCCTCCCCTTTTTCCCAAAATGCCCCAAATCAAACCTCTCTTCCTCTCCTCCCCTTTTGAAACTTTTCATTTGCAATATGTGTAATATTAATGCTTCGGAGCATATCTTTATACATTGGATTATTGCATTGGATATAAGTGGAATTTATAATAAAAAAACATAAAAATTTATATGTTTTCTTCTGGCACCTTTTTTTCTACTATTGATGGTTACAAACAAGATTTAGTTTCATTACTGTAAACATTGATAGATAATATGGTAATTAATATCTAGTAATACGATAGTTAATTTTTTTTTATTATTTCTAATGTAAGTACGATTCATTATAAAACTTTAAACTTTTAATACGATAGAGATCTGACCATTATTAAAATGTGTTTCAAAGGAAGGATAAAAAGATGAATGAGAAATTAAAGTGTGTCATTCATATCAAAAGCTAAACCTTGAGTGTTACTTTCTTCACTTATTTTTTAAAGCTCGAATATTTTACTTATCGTTCTTTCGTATTAGTTGAGTTATTCTTATCTACAATGAGTACTGTGCACTAAATCAATAAATACATGTCATGTGATAATATAAATAAATCCAAACTGTAGATATATTATCTTAGTGTGACACGATGCATTTATAACCATTTATTCTATTTAACTAAACAAATTTGTTTGATTGTATTTCCATTTATAACAATTCGTTTTATTATAAATATTTTGAACAGTTTGATAATATTCAATTATATTTTAAAAAATAAAATAAATAATTTTGGACCAAAATGCCTTTCAATTTTTGAAGGTTAAAAAGATGGCTCTATAGTCTAAACACAATACTATTAAATCTTTTTTTAAAAAATCAAATATATTTCATACTCTTTTCAATTTATTTAATAAATAGACACAGTTGTACCCACGAATCAAGGTTCACATGAGTATTAAGATCATCGGTCCCATTGTCACATGGGGCTTAATACCAACTTTTATCGAGATGATTTTGATCTGTATAAATTTTTTTAATCATTGATATAAATAAAATTATCTAGCTAGAGAAAACAAATGCCATGCATATATGATCTTCATTCTTCACATCTCCTAAAGAAGCTCATTGAAAGAGAGTGAGAAAGAATGAATATCAAAATATATCATATAATAATAAGTTTTAACTATTTATTTGTATAAAAAAATAATTACCTGGCAATAAGCAAACATAATTATTAAGATCAATGGGGAGCCAAAAGATGAAGCCCTTTATTCTTGATTACATTTTAGGCATGCAATGGCTATTCCCAAGATTAAATGTCTTGGTTATCATGTTAATCTCTTCTTTTCTTTACAATTCTCATGAGTTTATTCATGCTACTCTTATTATTACACTAGTTTAATAACTTTAATTATCTCATTGTGTTTTAAATTTTTTTTTTAATCATATGTTGATTTGATTGAGTGTAAATATATATTGGCAATTCTTTTTCTAGTATAATGCTTGGAAAAATTAAATGAATCTTTCTTGGAATATTTATGCATCAGTTTCTAAAATTCTTACCATTAGTCAAAATAATTACTCCCGTTTTTCTTGTCATGTTTTTTCTATGTTTGAAAAAAGTTTACTTTTGTTTTCTCTGCATCTTAATATAATATATGCCTATCTTAATAATCTAACATCTCTATCAAATTAAACTACAAGTCTATATATAAACTAGTCAACAAATTCGCTTCTTAAATCAGAATAACATTCTTTCTCAAGTGTTATATCATTTTATTTTTATTTTTAAAGACCGACAAAATCATTTGTTCCAAACATACATATTCAAATATGTTTAATATTATTTTTGATAGAAGATTTTTCATTCTTTAAGTAATCTATGTTTGGTTTGGATTAGTTTCTAAATATATATATATATATATATATATAATTTTTAATTTTTAAAGTGTCAATATAAATCAAACAATTTTTTTTAATAAATATGAAAAAATTGATTCAAACTTTTAACCTTAGACTTACGAGAAAAATGAAATAAACAATACTTTTCTACCATGAGTGCGATAATAAATTAAACAATTCTATGTTTAATTAAATTACAAACTTACTTTACATTTCAAAAATTTAAAAGGTATTTTACTCCCAACAAAAATATACACACATTTTAATTTCTTGAACTTTTAGAACTATTTTTTTCCTAACAATATATTAAATTTATTTTACATATGAAAACTCTTTCCCTTCTTATTATTAGTCTTCTTCTTCTTGGTCGCCATGATCTCTATTTTATTCATAGAAAACAGAGAGAATGAGAAAGAGAGAGAGAGAGAGAGATTGCGTAGAGGATGAGTGTGTTTCAAGGCAAAATGATGACCAAGGTATAACAAAGGTCCAAGCCTCAGAGAGAGATATATAGAGACCAGTGAAAGTGAAGCGTGAAAATGAAAATAAAATAATAATAAATAAATAAATAATAGAAAAACAAAGAAAACAAAAACAAAAAGCAAAGGGCAGAGAACATGGGGCTTGACCGAGGTAGACTTTTTCCATACTTGTTTTCACCTTTTTTTCCACCATTTTTCTATTCCCTCTAATCCTTTTCATTCCCTTCTTCTCCTTCCCCTCCAACCCATACCCTTTTCATTCTCTCCTCAGGCCTGGTCTGTCCTCTTTGCCCCCACTTTCCCCCTCCCTCTTCTCCCTTCTCTCATGGAAGTCATGAGAAGCTCATAGCACTCTTCTCTCTTGGGAAAACAAAACAAGTACAACAATCCTTCAAAGCAAAGGATTATAAGGAGAGATCACTACTTCCTTCTTATACTTTATATACATGAAGTTGTTCTCCTCCTCCTCCTCATCCTCCTCATCATCATCATCTTCTTCTTATTCTAATCATCATCATCTTCAACAACAACAACAAGAAGAAGAAGGAGTATGGAAAACCAAGATGCTGATCATCACTTTCATCCCTTTCAACAAGATCAATCTCAACAACAACAACAGCAACAACAACAGCAAATTGATGAAGGCTTTGCTCATATTGTTTCTACTCCCTCTTTTATTCCTCCTCTCCCTCCACCTCCTCCTTTCATTCTCAACCCTATCAATCCACTTGATCATCATCATCATCATCATCATCATCATCACTTCTTATCTTCTGTTCTCCCTCCTCTCCCACCACCACCTCCTCCACCTCCACAACCTTATCATCCTCATCACCACCATGATCTTTATACTCGGAGAGCTTCTGCTGCTCTTCACTTCGCTTATGACGTTGGAGGTCTTGGTTCATCCTCATCTGATCCTTTAGGCTTCTCTACTGGCTTCATGAGAGCTAGTGCTGCTGCAGGTGTCCCAGTCTCTCCTAGTTCTTCTTCTCCTTTTACCAACCTTCATGTAGAATTCAGCAAGATGAGTGCTCAAGAGATCATGGACGCCAAAGCTCTCGCTGCTTCCAAAAGCCACAGTGAAGCCGAACGCCGTCGCCGTGAACGTATCAACGCTCATCTTGCTAAACTCCGCAGCCTTCTCCCAAGTACTACCAAAGTAAGCAAAAATTATCAATTCCTTTTAATTCCTTCCCTCTTGTTAGATTGAGATCATTGGATCAAAACAAAGCTCTCTGATCATATATGTTTCTATAACAAATTAAGTCCATTGATCACCATGCATGCGTGCCATTGTCAGAGTCCAAAGACAAAGTTGTAAAATAAAGTAGTTACAGCAGTGCAGGTGTAGCCAGCCACCCAGCCACCTTGTTCCTTCTTTGTCCTCCTCTAAACAACACAACTCCCACTACCCATCATCCCCCACAAACCAAAGCATGCGTGAGTGTTTGCAAAAGTCCCCATTGAATTCCATGAATAGGAGCACAGCATGCAAACTCAAAAAGATAATATAAAGCATGTTCTCTTTCTATATATGTTTGTTGTATATATATATATATATATATATATAATATATTTATACTCTCCCACCACCACCATCACCACCACTTGTACTATTACTAGTAGTTTTATTGTCTCATTGGACATCAATTGTGTTTTATGTATAGACGGACAAGGCTTCTCTATTGGCTGAAGTAATCCAGCATGTTAAAGAGCTGAAGAGGCAGACGTCGGAGATTGCCGAAGAAAGCCCGTTACCGACTGAGTCCGATGAACTCACCGTCGATGCAGCTAACGATGAAGATGGCAAATTCATCGTTAAAGCATCGCTTTGTTGCGATGATCGAACCGATCTTTTACCTGATCTGATCAAAGCTTTGAAGGCATTGCGTCTAAGAACACTTAAAGCTGAGATTACTACTCTTGGTGGGAGAGTTAAGAATGTCCTCTTGATCACTGGTGAAGATGATAGCTGCAATCAGATTAATCAGTTATCGATAACTTCGATACAAGATGCATTGAAGGCAGTAATGGAGAGAGCTGCAGCCGAAGAAACTTCGTCGGCCGGGATTGGTGCAGGAGGTATTAAACGGCAAAGGACCAACAGCTTATCCAGTATACTTGAACACAGGTCTATTTAAGCAAAACAAACACAAACATTTCATATATATATATATATATATTAAAGGACTGAAGTTTTTAAGTTACAACGTATGTCTTTGCTTTCAAACTGTTTTTTAGTGTTTGTGAGTGTGGATTTGGTACTTGGGTATCTCAAAGTTTTTTTTGTTTTTGTTTTTTGTTTTGTTTTGTTTTGTTTTTTTGTTTTTTGCCAAGAATGGGAGGGTCGGATCTTTTTCGTGAGAAGAGTTGGATGTGCAATTAATCGATGGTGTTCTTAAGAGGAAAAATGTGGAGTTATTGGGATTGGATGGATGTATTGAAGATTGCCTCATTTTGTTGTTTGTATCTTGTTCTCTTCTTTGTTAATGAGTTCAGTGTACTTTGTGTAGCACTGGAAGATGTGCAGATGAAGGAGTTGTTCCGTTTTGTTTTCTAGTGAAATGAGAGCCATGCAAACGTATGAGTTCTCTATGCATGACGTGCATGCATTCCTAGGCATGCAGAGATGCTTGCAGACAAATATATATATATATATATATATATAGAAATAGATAGAGAGAGTTAATTATTTTTAGCATTGTAGATATATTGATATTAATGATTTATAAGATATATGGATGAAGATAGAATTGCTTCAGAGCAAAGGGTGATGAACTGTTTGAGTGCAAGGAAAGAAGAGAAAAGGGAAGTGAGAAAAAGGGAAGTGATATGATGAATATAGAACTTTAAGGAAGTTAATTATGGTTTTATGGGAAAATAGTTTTGTTTGGAAGTGATAATGGGGCATGGGGAAGTGGTTAAAGTGGAGTTAATGTGAAGAGGAAGAGAGTGTAGAGAAGTGTAGATGACAAACTGCTTTTAAGGGTAGAGAGTGTTAAAAGTTCTAGTGGTCCTAAAAAGGGCAACATGAGTGGGAATTGGGAAGGTGGTCTCTAGGTTTGTTTTATCTTGTTTGGGATTGGCTGTATTTTGGACTTTCATGTTTTTTAGCCCAAAAATAAATAAATTAATAAACAAATAATGAAAATGATATTCAAGTCTTTCATTATTTTGTTTTCATGAGTTTAGTGGGATTTTTCCTAGTATTTTTTAGTGGTGGCTAAGGCTTTTCCCATTGTTGAATATTTCCCTTAATTCTTTCTCACAAACCTTATTTGGGGTATTACATATAATGAAATATTTAATCATTAAAATTGTATGATTCAAATAGAAGTTTTTTTTTCCTTCCAATTTCTCTATCTTCTACTTGTGTTAGGAAATACATGCAATAGATTAGTTATAATAAAGCATTTGAGATAGCCCATGCCAATACAAATAAATATGGGATCGATTGATGAGAAGCAAAGAAGCAAATGAGAAGTTTTAGCACTAAAATGACCAAATTTTAACATGATAAAGAAGAAAGAAGAAGGAGGAAATTGATATTAATTACAAGTAGTATAGTGAAGTATGCATCTTGTAAATGATTTAGGGGTATCATTTTAGTTTTCAAACCATTTTAATTGGAAAGATATTAACTTGCGACAAAGAATGCTAGTTTTTTTAAGCTGAAATATATAGTTTGTTATATTAACAAATTATTTATTCATATAATTTTTTAATTCAATCAGTTATATGTTTATTTTTGTAGTTATTTGTTAACAGTATTGTTAATTTATTATTGATCTTAAAAATATATTTGTTTGTAAAACATTTTTTTTTTAAAGTGATGATCATCTGTAAAGTTGTATTTAAAAATAACTATTATAGCATAAATAAGAAATGAAAGTGCACAGAAAACTAAATGAAATAAAATACCTTAATATTTTCAAAACATATATTATCAGTGAACAAAATGAGAGTTGTGTATGAAAACAACAATAAGACATATACAACAATATCTTACTCATGATCAAAGATAAATAGCATGAAGATATATAGCACCAAAATTCATTTTTACATAAAATACATCCAAATATATTTCCACCGTAGACACCAAAGATAAACATTGAGGACTTTTCATGTGATTAACAATGACCTCCACTACCATATTGCGGTCAAAACATCATCAAAGTTGTTATTTATTAGGTTGCATATCATTCAAAAATAAGTTTTTATGCATATAAAACAAAATCAAATTTTATGCACTATATATATATATATATATATCTAGAGAAACCAAACACAGAAAATAGGTCATGAAAGAAAGGTATGGAACTATAATTAAGGAATTTAGCTAGAAATACTACACTATTAGTATTGGTATTATTCTTCGCGTTGTGGAGATGAAAACAAATTTTTCCATCAAATTCATAAGGGAATAATAGTTAAAAATGAGATTAGTTTGTCTATACTAAAATATAATTTTAAAGATAATTAATTTAAAATTGAAAGGCCTTGAAAATGAAAATATATATATAATGGGAAATATTTCCACAGAATGGTTAGAAAAATTATTAAGGATTATTAGATAAACTTTTAAATTCTATTAGAAATAATATTTACTTTGATATCTGAATTTTAAAAAAAAATACTTTGGTCTCAAAATAATAATAAAAAAATGTATTTTGATCTTAAATTACATAAATATGTTGAATTTTGTCTCCCAACATAGTAGATATTCAATTAGTGCTTGAAATATGGAAAATATAACCATTTTAATATTTTTCTAAACTAAAACAATAAATCATTAAACCAATAATTTTTGGGCTGGTAACAAAGCGAGGCAAGGGTGGGAGGCTCCCTCCTCGTCTCCGTCCCAACGTGGTGGGGATGACGGATTCTCCCATCCCAGGGAAAATTATTTCTCCATCCCTAGTCTCCCGAGGGGATCCCCACAAGGATTCCTCGTTTGCAAACATTGCTATTGTATTTTAATAATTATAAATTTTAAATTTTTAAAAAATAAATTTATTGGTAATACATAAATGAAAAATATAAAAACTACTCAATATGACAATGTATATATATAATTTTGATCAGGTCGAGGATCCATGTGGGGCAGGGAAGGCATTCTTCTCTCACGAGGGAGAGAATCGGGGAAATCCCCATATCTGCCGGGATGGGGGATTCCCCATCCCATTACCATCTCTAAACAAATTTTTGTATATAAGACAAGATTAAAAAAAAATTAGCAATAAACTCAGGGCACTAACCGTGAATTATGTCCTATACAATTTCTATCATTTATAGGGACTTTTATGCAAAAGTGTAGAATTTTAATCGATGTGGGATTAAACCCATGTCACCCTTATCTCAAAGCTCGAGTTTTTTTCGTTCCTTATCTCACCATCTCCTCCAACCTCGCTCTCTATTGCTCCAAGATGCTATCAATGGCGATCCATGCTCCCAATTTCACCCACCTTCTCCTCTCCATCTACTTCCAAACTCCTCTCTCTCCCCCAAAAACCCTTCCTTTCATTCAATGCACGCTTCAAACGACCCCGATTTGTCTGCCGCCCTTGCGCTGCCCCTGAAGCTCTGGAAATCGAGGAAGAGGATCAATTGGAAGAGAAGGAGGTAAGCTCTCACCCGTTCCTTTTATCTCTCGGTGCTTCATTGTCTCAAATGGCTGTGCTGGTTGTGTAGAAGGTTCGTGTGGCGGTGAAGACGATGGAGAAGCCGCGGCTGGTTTTGAAGTTCGTGTGGATGGAGAAGAACATAGGGTTAGCCCTTGACCAGGTGATACCTGGATATGGGACGGTACCTCTCAGTCCTTACTACTTTTGGCCTAGAAAGGATGCTTGGGAGGAGCTCAAGTCGTTGCTGGAGAGCAAGGCTTGGATATCTCAGAAGAGGATGATCATTCTTCTCAATCAGGCCACGGATATCATCAATCTCTGGCAACAGAGTGGCGGTGCGCTGTAAACACGTTTGCAGTCAATTTCTGTTCTTTTGTTGTTTGATTATATGAATGCTTGGTTAGTGTAGCAATGCTGTTTTTATATCTCTTTGATCATTATCAGTATAAAAAATGTTGCTTTAACGCTGCTTTCTCTTTTTGTTCCTGTGATTAAAGTTCATGCTAATGTAGTTTTGTGTTATAGTTGAATCTGTCTGTCTTGATGTTTTGTAAGTTTGTTACTTCTATTACCGCATTTCCCATCCTGATATGAACTATCAGTTCTGATTGATTTGGTTCTCAGAGAAATTCATATATTTCTGTCATGTTGAGCTGTCTGAGAATTTATGTACTATAGTCTATTGTTATGTTTGTACGAGAACTTGTATGAGAAGTTTAGTTTTTGTTTTGAACAACCAAAATAGTTGTAAAGGGGCCAACTTTTCTAAGATGAGCTACTCTTTGAAAATATTTTATGATCATGTAGCTTACCAAACTGAAAGTTAATCACGAGTAGTATGATAACCCTCACAGTATCATTTTAAGAGGAGCTCCTCGTAGAGATTTTGTCTCATAGAAAAGCCTTTAGAGGTGAAATATATGGAGCCTTCACAACAATAGTTTTAGGGTCAACTGCAAGTACCTCTGTTTCTCTACTCATGTTTATCAAATGTCAGCTTGTCTTGTAGTTCTTTATGCTAGTGTGATTGTCTCATTTTTTATGATCCCATCCGTATACCTTCTTCTGTATAGTTGCATTTATAGGTTTATGATGTGCACTAACCCAAAAGCCCAATTTTTTTTAGGAGTTCCTTTATTTTAGTACCTGTCCCCAAATAGTCAGGACTAATGGCTTCTTGTTGTAGTAGAAATTACCCTGTTTTGGTGATCTTAGTAAGTAACCTATTTCAAGTCTTATAATGTTGAGGATCATCGCAAATTAATAAGCAGTGGAGATTTTTGTCCAATGTCATGTGTTTTGTTATGCAACTATGAAGCGAGGATTCATGCCACCTTCAGGTTATATGATGACATTTGAATCATGTGGATTCTTTTATACCACAATTTATCAGTCATGACCCCAAAGCAATGTTAACTGAATGAAATTAGTATGCAGATGGAATATAATGAAATAGAGTCACTTTGAGGTTCCATATGAAATGTGGGGCATGGGACAAACCTCTATGAAGAAGGTTCGGGTTTTAAGAAAGAATAAGCAGAACAAGTTCCTTCATTTTATGATTTCACTTTTTTCTTACATGCTTTCAATGGATTAACGACTTTCCCTTCTGGTAATGTGGGAAGAAAAGTTCTTATGTATTAAAGAAGTATGTTGTCCCTGTTGCATCCACCAGGAATTCATCTTTGTAAACTGTATTTCATTTAAACTTTTATTTATCAAGTTGCAAACGTGCCTATCTTTGACCAATTATTGATTCTTATGTTTCTATTGTTTAGATTATCATATATGCTCTATTTGTTCCAAAAGAAGGAATGTGTTTTGAACAATTCTTTTCCCTTTGCGATCTTGTTGTATTCCTGCTTTGCTTTAGTTGATTTTTCCGCATCTGCTTTTGTTGTCACTTGTCACGCATTCTCTTCAATCCATCAATTTTCTAAGCACTTGAAAGGTATAAATTTTCAAGGAACTTGGTTGTAAATTCTGTTTGTTGCTGTTAGTTTGCCTTTCAATTAATCCTGCTAAAACTTAATTCCATGCCCAGAGTTATCTAGATTCACAATTTGAGAACTGCCAGAAACCTGCCACTGTCTCACATATAGATTTACACTTTCAACTGGGATGGTTTTACCCACCTCATTCTGCTTTTGAGAAAATTGTTGAAAAGGTGAATGTTTTCTCGGTCCACAGAAGAAACAATTGGAATTATAATAAAGCTTGTACCTTCATTAGATTAAAATGTTAAAGATGCATGGTTATGCTGCTTTTCTTCATTATTAACTTTGAGATGATTATGCTGCTAACATGCATGCATTGAATGTTTGTGTTAGTGTTTTGCTGTTATTAATTTGTTTTTCTCAAGCATTTATGAAGCTTTACAAATTTACAAACGCAACTGCTTTCATCTATGATTTGAATTGGTATCAAATGTCAGAGTTTCATTCAATCACTCAACAAGAATGATGCTTTTCATTGATTTGTCACTTCTATGTTTGTTTATGTTATATTCATCTGGTGAGAGCATGAGGCCTCATTCATTTCTGTGCAACTTATAAATATTGAAACCATAGTTTCCTTGTGTTGCTTGTGGTTCATGCTAAGTGCTTGGTTGCAACATTTCAAGTAATGATATTTTACCAAAATAAATCATTATTTGTTTTTATTTTAAATCTCGTTTATATATTTATATATTAATTTATATTGGCTAAAATGTTTGTTTTGAACTAAATTATTTGTATTCTGGATTATGTTTAGATCTAACCTTTTTTGTTCCTTTTTCTGTTTTTAGAAAAATAAGAATGAGGTTTCACATCCAATCCCATCATCTAACTTCTGTAATTAAAATTTTTTACTGAAACTCTAACTCAAGACAAGCATGAGGTTGAGCTCCGGAAATCATATTCAGTGCCTTAATTTGGGTTAATATTTAGCTATTTATTTATTTATGAGGTTGAGCTCCAGAAATCATATCCAGTGCCTTAATTTGGGTTAATATTTAGCTATTTATTTATGACATTGATCTCCAGAAATCATATTCAGTGCCTTAATTTGGGTTAATATTTAGCTATTTATTTATTTATGGTTTTTTTATCCACGAAAGGAGCCACATATTCTAAACTAATCTAAGTGATAAGAACAATCTAAGTGAACCACCAGAAGTCCATAATTTTTTTTTAAAAAAATAGATAAATCAAGCATTTATTGCAACAAAGGAGGGTACACAGAGAGAATAAGAAAGAAAGAAAAACACAAATCAGTAGGGGTGAAGTGTCATAAAATTAGTACAAGTAAGCATAAAGAACTAAAGCCAAAGAAGTGAAGACAGTAATGGTCCAAAGAGGGGCTACTGCTGCAAAGGTAAAGAAAACTCAAGTGCTATTATCGCCAATGGGAAGGGGGTTTGTTAGCTCACTTGCCGGAGCAGCAGGCGGCTGAAGGGAAGTGTGAGTCCTGGACCCCACGAAAACTAGACTGCACTTGATCGTGTGAAGTGGTTCCTCAAGTTACATGCAAGCAGGGTTGGGTATTTTGTAGAAATCCAAGTGATGAGCAAATGGTCAATTTTACAAATGATAGAAGAGACATCATGAAAAAGCAGAGGTAAAAAGATGATTACTGCACTCTGCCCAGATACACTAACAAATGGCCCTAATCAAGAGATTTCCCAGTGATTTCAGGTGTAGAAGGCCAACGTTGCCCAGGGGGACTAGGCTTTCGACAGAGAGGACGGAATTAAGGCGTTACAGAGTGATTTGAAATGAGCCCATATCCTAAAAGAGAAAGGATAGTTGACGAGGAGGTGAGAAGTCCCTTCCTTCGCTGTAAAACACAGGACACACGTACTAGTGGAGATGTGGTTGCACCATCTTTTCACCACGTTTTCCAACATGAGAATTTTGTTGTGCAGGGCAAGCCAAAAAGAAGGTTTTCACTTTTAGCTGGCAAGGACCCCGCCAAAGGGCCTTGTCCCAAGCACAACGAGTGTCACTGTCATTGAGGAAGGAATAGAAAGATTTAACAGAGAAACTCTAATTGGACCAACTCCAAGACTTAGCATCAAGGCCTTGGGATAGGACCAAGGAAAGTTTTAAAGGGACAAGTTCAGGAAAACGAGGATCAGGATATGAAAGAACAAAATCCGTGACCGTGCTAAGAGGGTTCCTCCATCGTGCAAACAGATCATCCCACTTGTTCTTCAACGTCAAGCCGTCGATCCAGTTGTCCAACCAGATTGAGGTATTCCTTCCATCTTTAATTGAGGTATCCACACTTATAATAAAAGCGACTCTACAATACAACTTAAGAGACCTTTCCAAAAGAAAGATTCCTTAATTTTTTTTTACTTATATAAAAATTCAAACTTAAAACTATTTCTTTAAATCACTTTAGCCAAATTACTTAAATCATTTTTTGGTAATATATATATATATATATATATATAATTATATTTAATTTTATTTTAATATTGAAAATAATTGTTTTAATCATTATTAATATAAAAAATTTCTCATCTAAATAAATTTAATATTAATTTCATATAAAAATATATTCTCTAATATTTATGAGTCATTAACCCACTGCAATAAGAGTTGTATTTGTGGCTTATACCTATTTGTGGAAAAATAAAAAAATCTGTGAGCCATGTAATTATTATGTGCATATTGTTAGGTAGAATATTAGGTTTGTCACTTGCTCTATTTTTTCTCTTAAAAGTACATAAAAGTTTTTAGATGTCTGCACTTGATCAACCTTATTTGAAGAGCCTTCTGATTTTTTAAATATTTGTTTTTGCAGCTCTCAGATATTTTTATTCTCACCTGTCACTGAATCCAATGCTTTTTACACATCAGTTTGTTTCAGTGGTTGTTTGCCTAATGTTTCCATTATATTAATTAATTTATTATTTAATTAATTTGGTGGTCTGTTTCCCAACATAAATAAATCATGTAACCAAATACCATGATGAATCATTTATTTGGTTTTTTAGGAATGATATATTATTATGAACATAAATCATGGTAATGATATATTTCTATAATAAGATTACTGTAATAATAAGATTTATTTGATTTATTATGAATGTAAATTAAAATAATGATATATTACTATAGTAATAAGATTATGTGAAAATAAAATTGGGAATGTTATATATTTAAATACATTAAAGTAATTTATAATAATTATGTTTTTTCATAAACTTATATTAGTGGAAATCTTTCATAAATTAATTATTTGCACATTTTTTATTTTTGTATCTAAAATTTTAAGCAAATTTAAAATTAAATTAAAATAAATTTTTACATAAAATTAAATAAAAAAAATTAATTTTCTTATGAGGATATTCCTAATTTAGGACCGGATTTTGAAGAAAGAGTAAAAAAATTGTATTGAAAATGTGAAGGTAAATTTTTAAAAAATTCGGTAATTTTGATGGATATTTATTTTGATAATAATATGATTAATATCTGGTAATATTTTACTATTGATACTAGTAATATTACTAATGTTATACAATATAAAAAAAGGTAATATTTTTCACCTAAAGTTATTTTATCAATTTATTTCCAAAATATATTAACTATCATTAATCAACAAAACAAGTACAAATTACTTTAAATTATTTAATGTGATATGTCAAATCAATCAAACGCACCAAACAAAACCCAAAATTATTCACTTTGACCTGTCCGAGAACATGACCTGTCTTACTTTCAAGTAAAAAGTTTAAATTAAACATTTAATAATTTCTAAATTCTAGATTCATGCACCCAACAACACAAATCCAAATTTCAAAGCGACATGGACCATGATAAATATTATTATTATTATAATAATAAATAATAATAAATAATTTCATCTCATTTATTTCTCATTTTTCCACTTGCTTTCTCATAATAATAAATTAATAAATTATTCACAAATAATAGTACCATACTTTATAGTGCAACTGGAAAGATCTTTTATTTTATTAAAATAAAAGATCTTTAATAAAAAATAATGATGGAATTGGTGAGACACAGCAGCGTCCACGTGGACACTTAGCGCATGACGTCACCCATGACGTCACTGCTACAAAACACGGTACACCAAACACCCACTCTCAAAACCTGCCACGTCACCCAAGACTGGACATCAAGATTCGTGACACGCCCAAACGGCTCCAGATGTTGACACGTCATCGTGTCGGGAGACGACGTTGTGGTGTGCCCCAAGGCACCCGATTTGTCTCGAAGGTCCAGCGAAAGGCTTCTCGTTAAAGAAAGAGTCACGCGCGACGTGGTTCAATCTCAGCCAGTCAAACTTTCCTTATTTTAATCCGCAGGTACTATTTAATTCCCAAGATATTTTCAAGAACCCTCTTCTTCGTTCCTTACCATTTTCGGGTACGATTCTTTCTATTTTTTCCCTTTTTTTGTTCTCCCTTTACGTGGTAGATCCGGTCTCCATCGTCCACTTTTTTAGTTTTTTGTTTGTGGATTTGGATCTCTGGTGCTTGGTTCTCGCCTATAATTAGCGCCTTAGAGGAGGAGAAGGAGTTGTCAATCTCCATCAATGGAAAGCTTTGTGGCTAGGGTTTGTTGGTTAGGGTTTGGATTCCCGCTTTTTTTTTGTTCCTTTGATGGGGTTTAAAACCTTTGTTTGATGTTTTTTGATGGAAGGCTGATGAGCTGCTGTAGGGGTTTCAGGTTAGTGTGAATCTATCTGCTTTCTTGATCTTTGGTTCAATGCAGGCTTGGGCGTTTGGTTTTTTTGATTGTTTGTTGCTGCATTGTGGTTTTGGTTTTGAAATTTTAGGTTTTTAGTGGACTCTTGCACTGTTTACTTGTTATTTGCTTTTAGATATTGGTTTTGGCACTCTTGGAAGTGTTCCCTTTTTGGATGAGTGAGAAGTCAAAGTTTTGTTGTATATGATAATGGTTTTATTGTTGTTATTACTTTTTTAGAGCTTTGAGGTGGTTTACATGAGGCTTGTGTTTACATTGGTTTCATCTGTGAATTGCTCTTGCTGCTCCCATCTTTTTTGTCTTGATATCTTCTGTGCTTGGAAAAGGTGATGGTATTTTCTTTTTTGCCCCCCACTGTGATTTGCTACCTTGTGCAAGTCTCATTGAATAGTAACTTCCTCAACCATGGTGTTTGTATTATGCTTTGAACCTTTAAAATGAGTTATACTGCATATGTTGTTGCTACCTTGTGCAAGTTTCATTGAATATCAACTTCTTCAAGCATGATGTTTGTATGCTTTGAACCTTTAAAATGAGTTATACTGCATATGTTATTGGTAAGAATTTTTGGCTATATGTTACCTTTTTTGTTCATTATGATTATGGATTTATGATCATCTTAATGATCATCTCATAGTTTGCTTAGTGGAATGAACATGAAGATAGGATATTACATGATTTGGGCTCTTGCCTTATGGCAGTTCTTGTGATTACATCTTGGTTTCATGATGGACTTTAAACTATGGTGTAATTTGAAAGATCTTGGAGTATTTTATGATGGATTCTTTTATCTCTGGCTGTCTTGTGATATACTTTTATTTTCCTAGCGCCCTTTTTGCTTTGGCACATTTACCTTTTCTGGGTAAGTTGGTTTGAGCCAATATTGTGATAAAAGAACTTTGTAGAATCATCGACTTGTACTGTTTACCTCTAAATTTGATGACATAGGGAAATTCTATATTTATCTTGGGATAGATCCCATCATCAAGATTTCTCTTAGATAAATGCCCCCTTTGTCAATCTTTTATCAGTACCTTCTACTAGTTTTATATAGAGAGTTCTTTTTTGAGATGTAAACGAAACATGTTATCTGGGCTTAATTCAACCAAAAAAATTTAAGCTTTTAGGATGAGAAACCTACGCTTATATATTCAAATTTATATTTTCTAAATTAATTGATGTGAGATTATTAGTTTTTCAAGTACACCCTTTTGATACATGCTAGTCTATTCTTAACTAGCCATGTTGTGAACAAATCAAATAAACTAAGCTCTTATATCATGTTAGATGCGAACGAAACAAGCAAAGAAACTATTGGAGAATTAAAAGAATAGTTTTTTTACACTCAAATACAATTGAAGTGCAACTTTCTTTATGTAAGAGTAGGATTAGGGTTCTTTAAACTTAACCTAAAAGGCATTAAACCCACATAGTTTAGACATATTGTTATCACTCTAACGTCTCCTTGAAACTGTTGATGGAGAAGAAGTGAACATTGGGAGTTTGCTTAAAAAAACAAATGAAAAGAGCCCAATCTATAAGTCTTTATGACTATATTAGGATTCCGTTCAGAAGATTGAACATGTGAAAGAGTAATAGTGTCCTATAGATGACTATGCTTTGTTCGTATATGAAAAACCAAACAGTGAATAATTGAGATAGCACTTTTATTACCACAATAGAGAGGCGTATGTATTGATTGAATCCTAAAACATCTAAAAGCCAATGAAGCCTCTGCTATGGTACATGCCATAAATTGATACTTTGATGCTGGATCTGACAACACTGTTTCTTGCTTTTCTAAGAGACTAAATCTATCCAAATAAATTCACCAACCAATAGTGGAATGATCTATGTCCAGCCTAGTCTATATTAGAAAGGTACGCTAAATCAAAGATTAAGGGAATAATAATCTATAATGATGTGTCTTGTAAGTAACGAAGAATGCGAATAACAGTTGTCCAATGAGTAGTATGAGGAGCAGAACTAAATCGACAAACATATACAACAAACTGTATATTAGGACGAGTGATTGAGATACATTAAAGAACCAATGGCTTTTTGATATCGAGTGGGATCATTCAAAAGTTTACCATCATCTGGAGAGAGTTTAATATTGTACTCAAAAGGAGTAGTTACTGTCTTTTTTATCAGGAAAACTTGTGCTGTTCTATTGTGTAGATCAAGTGCATATTTGGTTTGAGACAAATAATAAATCAAAACAACTTTGCCTCAAGAAGAGGTATGAGTGAATAAATCTGAATTATAAGGTTAGTTAATGAAGTCAAGCTAGAGTAATGCTAAACTGAACTTCTTAAACTAAGCATGAGGCTCTTGTTTGAGACCATAAAGTGCGAGCACTTTATGAAGAAGACATATTTGTCCTTTGTGTGGGGCAAAGCTGGAGGAGGACAAATGTATATCTTTTCATGTAAATCTCCATTTAAGAAAGCATTTTTTTACATCCATTTGACAAAATAGCCATTTATTGGAAGAAGTAAAGGTTATCAAAACACGTATTCAAGTCAATTTTGCTACTAGAGCAAAGGTCTCCTCATAGTTAATGCCATATTCTTGAGAAAAAACCTTTATCCAGAAGAGAAAGTCTTTATAGCGTTTGGTCTTAATCCTATAAATCCACTTGCAACTAATAACTTTTTTACCTAAAGGTAATGACACAAGTTTCCATGTATGAGTTTTATGTAAATCATCAAGTTCTTCTTGGATAGCTTTTTGCCTCTAGGATGACAAGAGGCTTTGGTAAAGGATGAAGGTTCAACGAATGTAAGGATGATAGAAAATGAATAATAGTCGGAGGAATAAATAGGAGACAAATGGGTTAATGATGTATACCTATCAGCAGGCCAATGAGTATGAGGTGGTTGAACACAAATAGGTTGAGAAATAGGTAGAATATTGAGATTTACTTATAATTCTATTGGAATATATATATATATATTTTTTTAAATTGTTGGTTCGTAATGCATAGGAGAAATGTAGGCTGTAACTTTTTGACTTGCTTGGATTCTAGTCAAAAGGGTTGGGGATAAAAGGTTAAAATAGAGTGGGGATAAAGTTATCCGTATTTTATCACATTTGGTTTAACATTAGATTGTATTAAGGTTATCATCATGTGGGTAGTTGGGCATGTATCTTCGGATATCCCAGTCTAAAATCGGATTCAAACATCTTTATGTTTGTGTTATATATATTTTTTCATGTTACTTTTTGCTTGGCATTTTGAACCAAATTTTTTTTTTTGGCTTGCCATTGTTTAAATGAAAGATAAAAATGCCAATGCTGCGTAGTATGGTTAAGCTTTGTACTTAGCAGTCCTATGAATGCACTAGGTTAGATTGTTGGGTGATATAAAGTTGATGCAGAGAACCAAAAAAATAAAAATAAAAATAAATAAAAAAATAAAAGACTAGGATGAATGGAGAGTGTTAATCTTTCATGCCAAGTTATTATCAACTCAGACTTCATTAATGATTATATTAAGCTGATTAATTAAATTTTGTAAAATGGGAGGATTCATGTAGCCGACCCTAAATAGTTGGGACTAATGGCTTGTTGTGGTTGTAGGAAATGTCATATCTTTTTCCAAATTATTCAAATCATTTTGTTTGGCAGGAAGTCATGGGAATAATTTGTTCCCTGCCTTATAATGTACGATCTAACTTAAGCAATGTTGAATATGGCTCTGGTGAAATTGTAACATTGCTGTTTGTTTGAAGCTGGTATCTTTTTTTTTGTATCTTTGTGCTCTATTTAGAGGTATGTAGGTGTCCTTCATGTCTCTTAGTGGTGTTTATCGTGCTCTGTTAATTCACCCATCTTTTAACTTATTCAATGATCCCTTATTTGCCTTCTTAATGCGTCACATAATAAATTAGATACCTGGTTATGATTGTCTTGTCAATATGCTTAAATGAATTATTTTTCAGTGCTTTGCATGAACTAAGCTTTATTTTTCTTATTAACCAGTTTACGCAGATGGAGGCAGTGAGTTTGAGGCAGCAAATGCATAACTTCAAGAATTATAAATGGTATGATTTCGATCAGCTTGAGTTCATTTTAAATATTGAATTCAGTTCATAAGTAGTCAATAAAAATATTAAATTGGGGTGCTCAGAAATAGTTAAAGTCAAAAATGGGGATTGATTGGCATTTTTTGAGTGTTTTCTTTATGTTTTTGATTATATTGTGTGGAAATGATATTTTAGAACACCAGTTTAAGATATGCCAAGGCAACATATTTTGGCATTATCTCTTAAAAATCGTAGTTTAAATACATTTTCACTTCAGTGCCTTCAAATCTTTTTGATGATTAATGCATCATCGGCATCTGGTTATAGTATAATTTTTAATATCCTGAGATGTAGAGGTGATTCCAGGATAATGGCAGAACTATGTTCTTTTAATCAATTAAGTTTATTGTTGATGTGGGTACTGTTATGGAGTTTATGTATGGACTTCTATTGGGCTAGAAGATGATGGCATACAATGTTGGAGGAAATTATAAAATTAATACATAAATGAAGTGTAATTGTTGATTTTCGCTATGCATAGGTTAATTATCAAATGATCTACATTTTCTGAAGAAACATTAAAGTCCGAAAATGGTGGCTTTACAGCTTGAAGCATGCTCTGCTGTTTTCTAACTCTTCAGCTCCACATGTGACTGTTAGTATTGGAATAGATCTCACAATCATGATTATACAAAAGCATTCACTATTTGCAGTTTACCTGTTTTTGTCGCAAAACTTACTGATGGTTCTTAAATTGCCTTAGTGCTTAATCGAAGAGGCCCCATAATCAACTAACATACCCTTGTAAGAATAGTTTGTCCTTGTTTTTTTGGTTCTGTTGTTTTTTTCCTTGTTTGGGGTGTTTTGTGGTTTGTTGTGTTCCTGCTTGTTCTGTCTTTTTCTAATAAAGTAGTGGTTTATCCACTTTTATTTAAAAGGTTTAACTTTGCTTAAAAAAGAATGGTATTGATATTCTGACATTTGGCATCTTCTAGAATATTCTTACAAATTACAGATTCACAAAGAACTTTTGAGCAAGATAGGTTTATATGATTGGGACAAAGTTTAATTCATTGGTCATGTGGAGGATACCAAGTTGTGGAGACACCACTTAATGTATAATTCGTTGTATTTGTTAAATGATTGCAATCAGAAGGAAATAAGATATTTGTGTTACCCTTAATATTTGGAAGAGCATATCTTGGCATGTGAACTGCAAAATATAAGTCAACCATTTGCTATTTGTTTTATGCTTATTCATCATGTTGCTTTGCGGATGTCATTTCTGTGCTTTGAGAGGCGGTTGAAGGACTAGAGGTTAGAGATCTTGGGTAGGCTTTTCTAATAATTCCAAATGAAGCTGTTGTATCACACCTTGGGTTGTTGACCTTGAAATTTTCCTTAAAAGGATTGTGAACCTAAATACATGGCTTAAATATTGTGTTAGTGTGTGATGACTTTAATTAGATTTTTATGATTATCTATCTACTTATTTATTTTTTGAAAACTGGGGCAAGCATGCTATTGAGAGGTACCGGGGGTAATTATTGATGGAATTTCATTCTTGTATATATTTTAGAAATGCCGGGCCAACTTAGTGTGATTATTATTGGGCTGGTATACTTATAGTTTGGTAGACAAAATGGGGCAATTTTGTGATGCTAGAAGAGTGATAGTTATTGCTGTGGTGGTATTTATTGTAGTTATTTTGAGATAATGGGATAACATGGAGTTATGGTTGCTGGGTGGCTTCTATGTTGTTTGAAAAGTTGGAATCACTCTAGAATCACAGAACTAGAACAGGATTTTCATATAAACATATATTGTAGTATTTCTAGATAGTTATTGTTGAAGGCCTGTTTCAGTCTTTTTTGAAATTTCAAGGACAGTCTTTGGATTTTGGCATTAACAAGTTGGTAATTTCACTGGGAAGTAAATAAATATTTTGGGAAACCTGTGGCCATTTACTGTCTCATTGTGCATCTTGTGGTGTTTTCCTTTATAGCAATACTGTAAGAAATTGTCGGTAGATTCAAAGAAACTCATTGCTATTTCCTTTGGAATGCCTCTTTTCATCCATATGATTTTGTAATCTTTTGTCCTTCTGCAACATGAGACTTGTTAAGATGCATTTTCATCTATGGCCATGACCATTTTTATGATCCAGCTCTCTTTGACACCTCATGTGCGTCAGAATAATCATGACTCAGTATTAGTAATCTGAAGATACAATTATAGTGAAGCAAATAATCAGTTTTCACATCATTGCTGCAGTTGAACAATACATACTTCTTGGTTATTGTGCTATATTGTTGCCACAAATAAGTGATTGCACTCGGTTGTCATTGCTTCTCTTGTTTACAAACCAAATCATACTTAAATAGTGTACGAGTTCATTGTGAAGTAATAAAACATAACCTTGTTTTTAGTTCTTGATCACATAGTTCAATCCTGCTTTAAGCTTCTTCAAGTACTAGGTTTTGAATTCCATTTAAGATCACCTCAATTTTGAAGACCTTGGTTGCACGCGATCCTTTTGATGTTGTGGTTGGCTTAGTTCAAGGTGAACTCGGACATCTCTGTTCTCCATAAAACTGAACCCATGTGGAATAACTGGGGCATTGTCAACTCCTGTGCGTCTTACGTCATAAATCTGATGCAAAATTCACATATAGCAAGTAAGACAATAGAACCTAATGTTATTTATCTTTTATTTATCATCCTTTAAGATTTAAAGGTTCCCGGTATTTCCTTTCAATTTAAGTGTCTTGCTATAGCTTTATACCCATTTATTTAATAAATATAATATGTTTTGTATTATCTCCTTAATAAAGGGTTACCTTCTTGTAGAGTTCCACGTTTTCTAGATGGAGTAGATTTCCCTGCGAGGAAATCATAGAAAGTTAGGCTGCTAATACTCATCACCCTAAGTTTAAAGACACAATATAACTTCTTTAAATGACCTTCTGCTTTAATTCTTCAATTTCTTCAATCAGAAGTTGCTCCTACAACAACAACAACAAAAGGCATTAGTCCCAACTATTTGGGGTTGGATAGAAGTTGCTCCTAGAAAAACAAAAATCAAAAGAAAAAGAAGCAACTATTTAGGGTTGGCTAGAAGTTGCTCCTAGAAAAAACAAAAATCTAAAGAAAAAGAAGCAATTATAGTGGCAGTTTTTTTTTGTGAAGAGATGAATCTTGAGAGCAGAGCTATATTTTATTACCTTTTTCATTCTCACACTGTGTAAACTCATATCGAGTTGGTTCTCGAGATTTTGTAGATCCTTAATGTTTAGGCCAGAAAGCTCTTCTCCCAGTAATTGCCTGCAGTTAGCATTAGAGATATGCTGGCATGATTTGCTGATGTTTGTCGAAGTTTATAAGATTGCATTCGGGTAGGATTTTTGGGGATGATTATGCAGACTTCATACATAGTTGCTTTGCCTGAGCGGAATTTTAGTGATAGAGAATTCCTATTTGCGATAATTTGTGGGATTGGTGGAAGGTGTTACACTGAATTTTATGGAAACATGGTTAAATATACCTTACCATTAGCAATAGTATGACAATAAGTATTAGGGTTTTGATTGAAGGATGCAAAATGTACTATGCATACATTTGATGATGTTTAACACTTTGTATCACATGTTTGAAAACACTTTTTAGTGATAGAAAATAAGCAAATTACTAAGTGTGGATTTTGAATGTCTTTGCTTGACATGTTTTCATAAATTTGCAATAAATGCAGTCAAGCTTGCTTAAAAACAATTGCACTAGGTTTTTAGACAATTATCATTTTATGTAGTGAAAGCATGCAATATCATTACGATATGTTTTTAAGGCTTGTCTGAGCCCAAGGTTTTAGTTTGAGAATCTTGCTAACATCAAATCCCTTCAATAAGCTTACCGATAATAGTAATGGTAAAACCAAAGATTGAGAAGTTAAGCAAAACGGTCAAATTGATCTTTTCTCTTTTACACAATTTGTTTAATATTCAAACTTATACTATAATTTAGATTTATTTTTGTGATAGTATTACTTCTAGATGTGACTTTAAATGACACATTTTAATTACTTGTGTTTTAAGTGCGTCTAACATGCTAAATCAAATTGGTTCACAGTAAACTTGTTTCGATTGATAAAGAAATTGTGTGTCAAGCTAACTTTATCACTTCCTACTTCTCTAAGATTAGTATGTAAAAATGAAACATCATTACAATTATGAGTTTTAGTATTTTTTATTAGATATAGCTCAATTAGATTACTCCATTTGATTGGAAGGACCTATAGTGTAGCTTTAACTGACAATGTCTGGTTAACAAAGTTTATAATTAGGATTGATAAATGGGGATTTTTTTTTACTAGTTCATTATATGTTTTAAAGCAAAGTGTGATATCCTATGTTCTTAATGGGAACTAGTTTTCGGTATGAAATTTTATAACATGAGATGTGGCATTTGCTCTATTACTTCTGGTTATAGATTGGCTGAACACTATTTGTTGTGAAATGATTGCATACGATCAGGAAAGATTTCTAATGTATAAAGTTGAATGATTCCAGGGCAAAGTGATGGTACCGATGACTTTCTTGCAAGTTATGCAGTTGTTGCCTCAAGCTTGCTGCCTCCCTCTGCCAAAACTAGTATGGACAAAATAACCCATGTCAATGCATTATGGTAATGTGATGATTCAAAGATATTTTTTGATTAATGTTAAAATCCAGCAAGCTTCAAATTTGAAGTTGTCTCATGGTTAAACAATGAGTATTGCTTATGACATTTTTTTTTTAAACTAACAAATTCATTGCAAGGAGGCCCATCATTTACTAGTATGTTTAAGATCTTAGTGAGATTTTGCTTCAGTGGTCTTCACAGATTTGCTGATCTGGTCAGAGTCGAACCTTCTAATGCTATTCTGGTTAGATAAAAATCGGTGAGCCTTTGTACAAATACACTTTTTTCATACTAGCTGTACTTTCTATAACTTTATGAATAGCCACCTACGCTTATCTGTTGTTGCATGAGAACCCTTGTAACAAATGGTTGAAGGGTTTATTTTTTTTATAATGTAGGTTGAGAATGTCTGTAGACCCTCTCATGTCAGCTTGGAGGCAAAACAAATCTTTGGCCAAAAGCATTCAGTAATGTTCTGCATAACACATTTGCTAGCATCATATTGTTGGGACGCAGTGTGGGTATTCCTCTTTCAACTATTTCTTGGAGAATGCCCACTACATCTCCTTCACATGAGACGGCTGATTTGCGGATGTCTTAAATCCTGCCTAATATGTTTGTACCTAAACCTCTTAAACTTCTTTTGTTCTATGAAAAAATTTACTCGCATTTGGCATCTTTAATAGACTCTTTTGCTTTTTACAATTGTATCCTGTATGTCTACATAAACTCAAATATGGTAATTGTACTGTCAAAATTTTGATTTAAATTTTCAGCAACTACTGAATAAAGTGATTGGTTTAAAATTCTTTACTAAAAATTTACCTTACTTTTGTGGTATGATTAAAGGCTGTTTAGCTTCCTCCTTTTGCGGATGCTTCATTGAAATGTTTATCAGAACATTTTGACAAAGCACATGTAAGAAAAAAAAAAGAAGGAATTCATGGTTTTTAAACTTTCTTTTGTTTCGTAGAGCAGGCTGGTTGTTTAAATTTTTTCTGCTGGGATAGACTTTTCACAAGCTACCTGCAAGATCTTCTGTGTCACAATCTACATTGTTCAAGGCGGCGATCTTACTTAACAACTCTACATCTCATAAGGTTGTGATTTGATTACTCTTTATTCTTCCATATGCAATTTGCCCACAAAGTGGCATCTTTCATTTACATGTACTCAAGCTCATTGTACTTTGTGATTAGAGGGTTTTCTTTTTCCCCTCTTCTTTTGTGTGTGTGTGTTATTAGTATTCATTGTTAAAGGAGCAGTGTTAGTCAATTACTTTTGATCCCATATGTTAGTGCTGCTGGTTATTTTTCTTCTTCCCTATGCTGATTTGTGAAAGAAATTATTATTGCTCCCTCTTCTTGACCAAAATTGACGGAGACCATTTTGTCGCATATTGCCATCTGTTCTTTTTTCATGTAGCTTGCTAACTATTCAGCCGTTAGCTTATATCCCCAATGGCTTTCATATTCCTCTTTGGGACTGGAGCTTTTGTTTTGTTTTTGTTGGTCCTTTTGCCGTAGAATTCCATAACGTTCAGTATCATTGATTGTCTTCCATTTGAGCTTACACATTTCACAAGCTTTCTGTCACTATCAGATCCATTTAATATTAAAGATCACAGAATTCCCATGATCCGTCTAGGCTTCCTTTTAGTCTAAGCAATTTTAGTATTGAAGTCTCTTGTTATGGCTCAAGGAAAAAAAAATTCATCAGGACTTAATGGATTTCATGTCTTTCCGCAATTCTGATCTCAGATTTTCATTACTGACCGCGTGACCACTTTAGAAGGAATAAATCATAATTTATTTAATAAAAAAAACAAGAGCATAGAACCTGATAACATAAATAAAAAAAACTAAAAACAACATGCAAAAACATAAACTCAAATAAAATAAACAAATACATAAAATATATTTATGATATTAAGGAGATTAACATTGTAGTAGAGTAAAAAAATAATAAAAGTAGCCTTTAATTATTATCACTATATAA
This sequence comes from Dioscorea cayenensis subsp. rotundata, assembly GCF_009730915.1. Taxonomy (NCBI): domain Eukaryota; kingdom Viridiplantae; phylum Streptophyta; class Magnoliopsida; order Dioscoreales; family Dioscoreaceae; genus Dioscorea; species Dioscorea cayenensis. The sequence continues at coordinate 1,798,106 of NC_052476.1, read as the reverse complement.
TTTTTGCATCTATTTTAAAAGAGACCACCAAGTTTTTACCCAATAATATTTAAGAGAAAAAGAAGATCAGCAATCCAAATCCCTAAGAAGATTTATGATTGGAATACCTTCTCTTTATAGACAATACAAACAATGTATTATGAATCACTTAATTATATATATATATATATATACCAATACTAATTAAGTATCATTACAGTTATATATATATATATATATATATATATATATATATATATATATATATATATATATATATATAACTGTAATGATACTTAATTAGTATTGGTGATCACCAACAAAATATCAATGAGAAGGTGAACGTGATTAATAACAACATAATGTATTTTTGTCTTTAATTAGATGAACATAACTTCAAATCCAAGAATAATTTTGTTCCTATAATTTTCTTCTTCTTTTCCTCCATTTCCCTCAAAACTAAATCTTCATTTTAGAGATATATATATATAAACTTATTCCTAAAGTTGTAAGTTCTCTTCACCCTTTTTCTCAAACTACTTCAATTTTCCCTTCTTTTCCTACATTTTCTAAAAAACTCTAAACTTAGAAGTTGATGAAATAAATGAAGACTTGAAGAAAAAAAAAATAATACTAATTTTTTTTTTAGTTTGATTGGATGAACAAAGTCCTAGAGTTCTCTCTTCTTCTTTCCCATTCATCAACTTCTTCAATTCCCTCTTCTTTTCCTCCATAATCTCAAAAAAATCATAATTTAGATGTTGATATAATAAATGAAGACTTGAAGAAAAAAAAAATAATACTAATTTTTTTTTTAGTTTATTGAATGAACAAAGTCCTAGAGTTCTTTCTTTTTTTTTTCATTTATGGACTTCCTCAACTCCCTCTTCTTTTCCTCCAATTTCTCAAAAACTCCAAACTTAAATGTTGATGAAACAAATGAAGACTAAGAAAAAAGAAGCTAAATTTTATTGAGTTTGATTGAATGAACAAAGTCCCAGAGTTCTCTCTTTTTCTTTCTCACCCATCAACTTCTTCAACTCTCTTCTATTCCTTCATTTTCTCAAAAACTCCAAACCTAGAAATTGATGAAATAAATGAAGACTAAGAACCAAGGAAAAAAAGTTTGTTGTTGTTGTTGTTGTTTTGTTGACAAGGCGGATGACCCACCATACGCTATTTGCGTTTTAATCATGGAGGGAGTTGAACCCTCAATCTCTCGCATGGGGGTTAGATTTTTCATTAGAAGCTAAATCCATTGCTTCTAATGAATGTAGTTTATTCATTTTCTTATAAAATAAAAATAAGTTAAATTTTATTGAGTTTATTGAATGAAGTCTTAGAATTCTCTCTTCTTTTCCATCCATGGACTTCATTAACTCCCTCTTCTTTTCCTCCATTTTCTCCAAAACTCTAAACAAATGAAGACTCGGAAAAAACTAATAAATAAATAAATTTTATCAACTTTGATCAAATTAGCAAAGTCCTAGGGTCCTCTCTTCTTCTTTCCCATCCATCAATATCTTCAATTGCCTCTTTCTTCCCTCCATTTTTCTCAAATATTCCAAACTTAGAAATTGATGAAATAAATGAAGATTAAGGGGACCTAAAATTTATTGAGTTTATTGAATGAACAGTCATAGAGTTAGCTCTTCTTTTCCATCCATGAACTTCATCAACTCCCTCTTCTTTTCTTCCATTTTCTCAAAAAACTACAAACTAATGATAACTTGAGGAAAAAAAACTAAATTTTATTGAATTCGATTGAATTAATAAACTCCTAGCCCTCTCTCTTCGTTTTTCCCATCCATCAACTTGTTGAACTTCCTCTTCTTTTACTTCATTTTCTCAAAAAACTCCAAACTTAGAAGTTACTGAAGTAAACGAAGACTTAGAAAAATAATTAAAAAATAATTTTTATTGTGTTTATTGAATGAACAAAATCCTAGAGTTCTCCCTTCTTCTCCATCCATCAATTTTTTCAACTTCCTCCTCTTTTACTCCATTTTCTCAAAAATTCCAAACTTACAAGTTGATGAATTAAATGAGGACTTTTAAAGACTAATTTTTTTTTTTGATTGTATAAACGAAGTATTAGAATTCTCTCTTCTTCTTTTCCGTCCTTCAACTCCCCCATCTTTTCCTCCATTTTCTCAAAAACTCCAAACTAATGAAGACTTGGGGAAAAAAACTAAATTTTATTGAGCTTGATTGAATTAATGAAGTCTTAGAGTTTTTCATTCTTATTTCCCATACTTCAACTCTCCCTCCTTTTCCTCCGTTTTCTCAAAAACTCCAACTTTTAGAATTTTACGTAATAATTTAAGGCTTAAAAAAACACTTAATTTAAATAAGTTTGTTTGAATGAACAAAGTCCTAGAGTTCTCTTTTCTTGTTTTCCCCTATCGATAAACTTCTTCAAGTCTTTTCTTTTCCTCCATTTCTTAAAAACTTTCAAAATTTTAAAAGTTGATGAAATAAATGAGAACTGAAAAAACGAAACAAAAACAAAAACAAAAACAATTTTGTTTGAGTTTAATTGAACGAACATTTCCTAAAGCAACTCTTTTTTATATACTTCAATTTCTCAAATACTCCCAACTAAGAAGTTGGTAAAATAAAACTTAAGAGTCATTAAAATAAATGAAGACTTAAAAAAAAAAATTGTTGAGTTTGATTGAATGAACAAATTAATGAAGGCTAAAAGACATTCATAGCCAATTGGCATTGAATCCCTACGTGTGGGCAAAAAGAAAGTCAAATCCCACCGCAAGGTGAGGGCACGTAAAAAATTTAGATAGCCCACACACACCCCTGACTGTCCTAGAGCTCTCTCTTCTCCTTACCCATCCATCAACTTTTTAAACTCTCTCTTCTTTCCTTCCATTTTCTTAAAAACTCCCAACTTAGAAATTGATGAAATAAATGAAAACTAAGGGAAAAAAAGATAAATTTTATTGAGTGTATTGAATGAACAAAGTCCTAGAGTTCTCTCTTCTTTATCATCCATTAATTTCATTAATTCCGTCTTCTAAAAAAACTACAAACTTATGAAAACTTGGAAAAATAAATAAATAAATTTTATTGTGTTTGATTGAATTAGCAAAGTCCTAGGCTCTTGTCTTCTTCTAAAAAACTCTTAATTTTTAAATTTCTCTCTCTTTCCCATCCATCAACTTCTTCAACACCCTCTTCTTTCCTCCATTTTCTCAAAAACTCAAAGAAGTTGACAAAATAAATAAAGACTTAAAAAAAAAAACATATAGATTTTATTGAGTTTGATTGAATGAACAAAGTCCTAAAGTTCTCTCCTCTTCATTCCCATCCATCAACATCTTCAACACCCTTCACTTCCTCCATTTTCTCAAAAACTCCAAACTTATAAGTTGATGAAAAAAAAGCAACAACAACAACAACAAAATATCAACTTCTTGGATTCCCTCTTCTTTTCCTCCATTTTCTCAAATTAAAAATCTAAACTTACAAGTTGATGAAATAAAACTTAGAAGTTGATAAAATATATGAAGACTTTGAAAAAAATAAATAAAATGTTATTGAGTTTGATTGAATGAACAAATTAAGTCCTAGATTTCTCTCTTCTTCCTTCCCATCCATCAACTTCTTCAACTCCCTCTTCTTTTCCTCCATTTTCTCAAATTAAAAAACCAAACTTATGAGTTGATGAAATAGAACTAGAAGGTGATAAAATAAATGTTATTGAGTTTGATTGAATAAACAAATTAAGTCCTAGAGTTCTCTCTTCTTCCTTCCTATCCATCAACTTCTTGGACTCCCTCTTCTTTTCCTCCATTATCTCAAAAACTCCAAAAATCTGAAGTTGATGAAATAAACAAAGACTTAGGATTATTGAGTATAACTGATTGAATCAGCAAGACACTAGAGTTCTCTCTCCTTCTTATCCATTCATCAACATCTTCAAAAACCATAAACATTAAAGAGAAGACCATTTAGAAAAAAATGAAAGTAAACCTATTCCTAATTAAATTTCTCTTCTCTATTCTCCTTCACAAACTTCTTCACCTTCCCTCTTCCTTTTCACCTTCATTCCCCCAAACCTTCAAACCTAGAAGACAAAACACACAATAACATAATGACACACTTCATACAATGCTTGAGTTTGATTGAATAAACAATACTAAACTTATTCCTAAATATCTCATTACCCTTTATCCTCAACCACCTTCAACTTCCTCCTCATTTCTCCTCAAAACTACTCCAAACATTGAAAAAATCTCACACTTCACGCAATGAAAAAACTATGAAGCTCAACCCTTCAAAGCTTTCAATGAAAAGATCACCCTTTCTCCTAACTTTCTCTTATCAAACATATTCTCAAACAGTACCATAATGATACAGTTCATGCACAACCCTTCAAAACTTTCAAAAAGACACAGAAAGAGAGAAGAAAGAAATATATAGAAACCTGGAACTAGAGAAGTCATAGAGACGACCAGTGCTTGAGAAGATGATAAGGCCAACTTCAGCATCACAAAGGATTGAAAGCTCCTTAGCCTTCTTCAGAAGTCCATTCCTTCTCTTAGAGAAAGTCACCTGCCTACTTGTTGTGTTATCAATCCTTCTTATCACTATCTTTCCTCTCCCCATGATCTTTCTCTGCCAACAAAGTTCACCCATCCATCAGATCTATCATTCAGTACTACATCCTTTCTCAATCTTATAATATTTTTAATACAAATATATATATATATATATATATAGAAAGAGAGAAATATATATATATTTATATATATATATAGAAAGAGAGAAGGAGAGTGAGAGAAAAAGAATCCAAAGAGAAAGGAAAGAAAGGTGCAAACATGGAAGCATGAGATCTGAAATAAATGGATGAAAGAAAAGAAGAGAAAAGAAGGAAACCTGTTTGTCTTTCAGGGAAGTTGAAATCTTTTTTCTGATGGATGGAAACAGCAAGTTGAGAGCAGCTATTTCTTTTTATGGTAACATTGTTGTTGTTGTTTTTTTTTTTTTAATTAAACATGGGTTGGTTGTTCTGCTATTGGATGGTTCTTTTCATTTAGGTCCTTGTTTGATTATGATTTCAGTTTGGGTACTTCTTTTGTGTAAATTTGTGAAGGAGAAGGGATTGAGAAATGGGGTGCTTTTAAATTTGGAGTTTTTTAAGGGGCTATGTGAGAAATATGTTTTTATAATATTTTAGGTTTGATAGCCGCCTGGCCTATAGATCACTGACGCGTGTTTGTTGGAGTTGAGTATGAGTTAATTATGGATTAAGTAAGTCATTATAATATGGAAAACGAGGTTCATATATTTATCACTAGAGAAGTAGTGACACTAATAATAATAATAATAATAATAATAATATTGTTATTGTTATAACTAGAGTGGCAGGGGCGGAGCTAGGGGAGGGCGAAAGGGGCTATGGCCCTTTAGTTTTTGTTTTCTTTGTTTTTAATTATATATATATTACATGTTAATACTTATAATATAAAAAAATTAATATTTTTATAAACAAAATAATTTTTTTTAAAAAATATTTATGAAGATTTATTGTTTAGCACTTTAGCCAGTTAATTTTTTTAAATTAATATATATATATATATATATAGTCTAAAAGTGTTATAGTTTTAGAAAACATTTTTTTAAAATTTAATAAATTGGTTATATAGTAAAAAAAAGTATTATAAAAATTTATTATTCGGCGACTTGATTTTTTTATAAATTAGTACATATATTATTTATATATATATATATATATATTAGAAAGATATTTCTAAAATCTATTTTTAATTTGTCTACATTTTTTACTTGTCCTTAAAAATAAAATTATCCCTTCTAAAAAATATTTTGACCCTCTCTTAAAAAATATTTCTTGGCTCCGCTCGTCGGAGTGAGGGAGTGAATTAAATAAGATTTAATTAATTGTTTGAAGTTTGAAAGAAATTATATATATATATATATATATATATAAGATTTAATTTTCAAGAAGAGTAGTTAAACAGGTGTGGTGGAAGGAAGTATGGTGGTGTTTATTTTAAGTAACTCTTAAGTTCATTTAACTCTTAATTATTTTTAATTAAATAATTTTGGAGTTCTTGAAAACAGGGTTGTATATTTGGTTTTAAAACCATATCTAAATTTTATTTTGTGTCTAAAAATTAAAAAAAAAATTATTATTATGAGATTAAAAAAACTAAATAAAAATAAAATAACTTCACCTAAATCAAAATAAGGCAATAACTAAACTCACCTTCACAATCACCTCATGTAAAACCATAATTCATCTTGGTATGTTTTACTTTATAATATCATTTAATTAAATTAATCTTCTAATTAAAATCATAATTCATCTTGCTATTAAAAAAAGAGCTCTAAACCCAATACTTCAAGAAAATAAAATAGTTGAGTGCATCCCACTTATAACTGTTCAAAATTAACTGAACTGATGTACTTTGATACCAAAATTTTCAAATATATATATAGTGCTTTGTACTTGTCTGCTGCTCGGATTGCATAAACTATTAAGTAAGGAAAACAATGGGCTTGTAACAACTCAGCTCCAAATCATACATTCACAAACACACAAAGAATAAATAAATGAAACCAAAAAAGATAAAAATTGAAAGACTTCAAAGTCTTGTAGAAAACAATATCCCGTTTTAGAAGTTCACAATCTCTTCAAACTTAGTTCAATCTTCCCACCAACTTCTAGTTGTGAGGATCAGTAAACAATATATGAGATTTCCAACAAGCAGCAGATATCATTAAAAACAAAGCACCCAAAAATTCATTATATTGAAAGAAGAATAATGCCTCGGTTCACTTCTCGAACTATAGAACATTTTCGACATTTTTAAGTTGCAAGTTGTGATGTTATACACCACTGTACAGTTAACCACACAATCACACAATCTTATGAGAAGGAAAATTGAAACTCAAGAATACAATAAGTGAACATTGGCTCTCAAGATACTCAACTATTTGGCAATTCAATCTCCCTAAATTTTGTACATGGGATCAAGGGCATGGTCTGCCTACTTCTAATTATCTACTCATGTAACACATATAATACAATGAAAGAATTGGCAATCAAAATGATAGAAAGACAACAAAATTATTCTAGATTTACATTAGAGCTTACACTGGATGATGGTTGTGAGTTTCTTGTGTTGGTTTTAGTGTTGGCACCAGAGCTTGCACTGGTTGATGGTCTTGAGTTTCTTGTGTTGGTTGAAGTGTTGGCAATGGAGCTGGAAGCAAACGTAGAGGTAGAAGGTGACGACGACATGGTAGCTGTATTGTTGTAATGGGAGGTACTGGCAGAGGCTGAGGTGCCAGAAGAGGAGGATTCACCAGTGGTATAGCCAGTTCCCAGTGCCCTTCTTCTAAACCTGGATCCAGGAACACCTGGCTTGATGGGTTCTTCTAGTGTGCTCGACTTTTTGGATAGGATGACAACCACTCTCTTCATGTCTGGCCTTAGTTTAGGGTCAGCTTGAGTGCAAAGAAGTCCTATATGAACGCACATTGTGACTTGGTCTGCAATGGCACTGTTTCTCAAAGTTGAATCCAACAACTCCAGACTTTTGTCCCCTTTTATGAAGCTTCCATGCCTACAGAAGTACAGTGCAGCAGGAGATGTGAAAAACTAGTAATCAAAAGATAAGATGAACTCTATGCTACACATTTTCCATGGATCAAGGATAATGTGCAGATTGTCAACGGAATCAAGTATAGAACACAGGCATAAGACTTGAATGGCATGTACGGGGTTGGCAAGATAAAAAAAAAAAATGAGCATAGTTATGCCTCTTCTAAAAATGAATATATTACAAACTTCCCTCAGTTCCCCGGTGACATATTGATCAGGACAAAATAGTGTTCATATAGTATGTAAGCAAAGAAAATGGAAATGAGGTCATGTTGTTTCATTTCCAATTTTCCATCAGATGGCAAATGTCTGCTATACGTATGAATTTAAAATTCCAGCCGGACAAAGCAAAATATGCATTCACACATATAAAGCCCTCCACAAGTGTGCGTGCGCACGCCTATTAAAGTCAAACCCTCTCCTTTGGGGATAAGCACGGACATCATAAGAAATTAATTATGGATGGTCCAAAGTCAGCATTTGGAATATTTCCTCTTTGTTCTCACAGGAGATTCAAAGATTGTAATAATTGGTGTATAATGCTCTTTTTCTTTACATTGCTAAACACATGCAATGACATAAGCTTGAGCTTGACCACTGTCCCACATCACGTAATGACCATAATGGTGAAAAATACTATTGAAATGATATTTTTTTGATAAACAGACTCACGAAACATAAGTTAGGTTTTTGGTTAGAATATTCCATTACATGGACATTTATATCAACCTAAAGAGTCAGGATGGTAGCACCAACAAACCTGACCTAATTCAATATTGACATTTCAATCAGATTAAAACTAAAGTTGGCAATGAGATTGGAAACAGCTGTCTTCCTTAAGGCTTAAGCCATCACACAAACAATACTAACAGCCTTGATTATAATGCCCAATGTCAAACCTCACATAAGCATAGGTAAATGCCAAACACCGAAAAGATTACATTGAAAAATATTGCCTATAACACAGCTACTTTAGTAGATAGATCTTGTGCAATGTTGACCACATACTAGCTACTGACCTTGAAAAAATTAAAAAAAAAAAGAGTGTGCTTGTTGAACTTACCCATTCAAGAAGGCTCTGAGCATCAGATTGTGGTGTGAAGTTAGAGTTCTTCTGGCCACTAATGAGCTCGAGTACAAGGACACCAAAGCTGAAGACATCAGCCTTCATGGAGAGAGAGCCAAACATGACATACTCTGGCGCCATGTAGCCATTAGTCCCAGCAACACGGGTATTGACATGGGTTTGATCCTCACTGAATAGTCGAGCCATACCAAAGTCAGCTATCTTCGGCGTCCACCGGTCATCAAGGAGGACATTGCTGGCCTTGATGTCCCGATGGATAATGGGTGTATGTGCGTCCTCATGTAAGTACTGCAGCCCTCTTGCCACACCTACTATAACATCATACCTTCGCTTCCAATCCAGTTCCCTCCTCTTGTTGCCCTCTTCTGTTATCAACACCAAAACAACAAGTCATACACAAGAACAAACACCAAATCTAATTACCAGAGATAATAAACAGGTATCCAATCCTCTCTAACAATCACAAATGAGCTCAACAACCACCCTCTATGAATTCAATGGTCATTGCCCATGACAAAATCATATACTCTCTCATGAAAAACAATTTAAGCATCAAGAATAAGTCTTTGATTTAGATGTGTAAAAAAGTACATTGCAGCTAAAATGATACAATGGATGATCTAACACAAAAACCCATGCCTAGTAAGCTCAACTACCTCCACCTTAGAATTCAATGCTTGCCCATTACTGGACCATATAATCTCTCATCAAAACAACTTAAGCATCAAGAACCAGTTTTTAATTTAGGCAGTGGAAAATAATTATTTAGGAGCAGTAGGAAAGATTCCTCTGACTTCCAACACCACCAAAAGCACAAACATGATGCAATTGATGGTGATATAACTCAAAAGACTTGAAAACAAGGGAGAGTCCTAGGTCCACACGATAACTGGGGACCAAGCTTTCAAAGACACAGCCACTACGCATCCTGGGAAGCGTCCAACAGACAACAAACAGGTTCACAACCCCACCTCCAATGGAAGTCCCCACAAAAGTCTTCCCTTAGCCGCGTAGGAGTTCATCATCCATCACCCAAGCTTCCTTGGGATCAGAATGCAAGCAAGATTCAATCTCCTTTCATGGGGGAAAAAACTAGCTTTTGGGAATGAAATTAATGGCAATCCAAACCCTAAGAAAAGAGAGAGAAACTAGAGATAGAGGGCGTACGGGAGAAAAGGAGCTTGTCGAGGCTCTCATTGGCGACATACTCATAGACGAGGAGCTTGTCATCGCCATGGGCGCAGTAACCGTAGAGATTGACGACGTTCTTGTGCTGAACGCGCGAGAGAAGCTGGGCTTCATTGCTGAACTCCTTCGCACCCTGCCGTGATCCTCTCCCCAGCCTCTTCACCGCCACTTCCCTCCCATCATCCAACCTCCCCTGCAAAACCCCATCAGAGATCCAAATCCCCCACCAAAACCCTAAAAAAAAAAAAAAATCAAATTTTTTCATCGAAAATCACCTTATAAACAGGCCCGAATCCTCCTTCCCCCAACTTGTGCTTCAAATTAAAATTCTTCGTCGCCGCCACTAGGGTTTCGTACGGGAAAACCTTCTTCTCTTTCGCCGCAATCGCTTCCAAATCCTCCTCCTCTCGCTTCGTCTCTTCTCATCAACAACAACAACAACAACAACAACAACAACAACAATAAACATCGGAATCAAACAAACAAAGATATCATATAAAACTGCATGAATTGATTGATACCTCTAGATTGGCAGTAACCAAAGGGCTTCAACAGGTAGTGTATGAACTTGTGGGATTTCGACATCAGCGAGGATAGAGATGGGGAGAGAGAAGTAGAAGAAGATAAAGACAAGGAATTGGGAGAGCTCGAGAGATTGGATTGACCGAGAGCTCATCTAACCCATCAATGGCGGAATGGAAACCAAAACCGCACCTCTCTAGTCTCTATTCCTTTTCTTACTTTTCTCTGTTTTGATTTTCTTTCTTTCTTTTTTGGGTTTTATTTTTGCGTGTCTTTTGTTCTTACCCCCCTTGAAATTTCCATAATTTTCTTAGCGCTCTCTTTTCATACTTGCCTCCGTTCCTATGTACTTGTCCATTTTAATTAAATAAAAAATAATAATAATTAAAATTAATTAGTAATTTAAAAATTATAAAAATTATATTATTTTTTTAAAATTAAACTTGGTAATTTAAAATTTAAAAAATCTATATTAATTTTTTTAATATTATTTTTATTTAAAATACGTTTTAAAAAATATGTACTTGAGTATAATTTATAAGAAATTATAGAAATATATTAAATATAAAAAATAAAAAAATAAGATAAAAAAATTCTAAAATATGACAAATAAAAAAAGATAAAAAGGAGTAATTTATTAAAAAAATTGTAAAATTATATTAAATATAAATTATAAATTTTAAAAATAATATTTAATATTTGATAAATCTTTTATAAGTGAAAAATAAAAAAGTCTTTAAATAGAACAAGTAAAAAAAAGGAGTATTTTATAATTATATAAATATAGTATTATTATTTGTAAAAATGACTTTTTCTTCTGAGAATGGTTCTCAAAAGTACCTTTTTAAATTAAAATCTTAATCAAAAATCTAAATTTATAAAGTGATTTTTAAAGATTAGTTTTGACTTCTTGACTTTCGTATTTGAAAAGTAATGCGTAAAACGAAATTTCAAAAATATTAATTATTTATCACACGTGTAAAAAACGCTATTATTTATCACACGTGTCGTTTAGTGGACAGTCAAGACGCTTCCGTTCCGTCCGTTTCATATTTACTATAATATTTAAAAACTTTTTCTTTTAAATAATTTATTATTTTTAAAAATTATATAAATATTATTTTTCTTTAAATTATTTATATATTAACACTAATAAAAGTAAATAACATTAATTAAAAATATTTTATCATACCTCTTTTTAAATTTTTATGAACTTTAATAATAATTTTAATGTTTATACAAAATGTAAATATAAAAGTTAATATGATATAATGATATCCTACAATGGACCTGGAAAGTGATACAATGTTACTTTAATTAATTTTTAAATGCTTTGTCTCGTACAAAAATCTTTGTTTTCAATTAGCTTCCGTGGGACAAAAAACACCCATCTTCACCCGGGGGTGTAATAAATTTCCTACTGCAACATGCCTTCTGTGTTGTTTTGACATTGACACAGTAGACCATTTTTTTTTTTTTTTAAGTGTCCGATGATTTTTTTTACCTTGGAACCATCTAACTTTTCTTTTCGTTTTTCCTAAAGCCCTTCTTCTGTGGTAGACATCTGGGATAGCTGGTTTAGAGGAATTGACATTAGATATATACTTTTCTGCTTGTTGATTGCAATAACGGTTATATGACAAATTTGGCTTATTTCTGACTAGTTATCACTTTGTCTGTGCCGCTGATCTAGGAGGAGTCCCTCTCTTTTTCTAGATTCCATATTTTTTGTTGCATTGCTCTACTACTAGTGGATTTCTATTTTTGTTTCTTTTTTGTGTGGCCTCTTTTTTGTGTGACACTCCTTGTACTTGTTCTACTTTGTCTGTGTGGTTTATCCGCTTTATAAAAATTTAAAAAAATTAATATAAAACAAAGGGAATAAATGTTTAATCAAATCATTACAACACTTTAAAAAATATCATTAAATTGTAGTACTTAATTAAACATAATTTATTATTGAATTGTTATTTATTAATCAGATCGGTGAGCATTCAAATTATATATATATATATATCAATCACCCAAATAAAATAGAATATTCGTTCTGTTTTATCACATCCATTAATCCCAATCAGTGGCACCGATCCAGTATCATTAATAAACTAAGTTTAAAGATGACCCTCTGTTTATAAATTTAAATACATAGAACTTTGAAGATAAAATGATTATTTTTAAATAGGATTGATTAAGTTATGGGCTTTGACAGTTTGCGCTAAAAAAATAAAAATTTAAAATTTTTAAACTAATTTATTCCAACAACTATCAAACATATCTCATCCTAGTCATATTTGTCTTTATGAGATGTGAGTTACGTATAAAAGGAGAAATTAATTGTTTGACGATACGCCCTCACACAATGATATGAATCGTATGATGCCAGGGTTATAAACTTGCTCTCACATCAGAGATTTTTTTGGCACCATTACGTAAGACTGTTTTAAATTTAAAAAAATAAAAAAACATTATAAAAAAATTACATATTGGGACTAATACTGCTAAACCAAAAACTCTTTAGTGCAATTAAATAAATTAAGATTGAAATATTTACCATGATATCCTAAGATATCTACCAACCAACTTGCACAAATATTTGTAACATATTATTATCTTAACTCGCACTCACATAATAATATACTAATTTAACCTTTTATTATAATAATTATAAATTTATAATCATCAATCCTTAAAAGCAAACAAATGCATTTATAGGAAGCTTTCCAATGTGATATACTATTCTCCATGATTTAATGCTCTACCAAACATTGCCTACCCAATAATAGTCTTCTTACTTTTTCTTTTTAATCTTTTAATTTTCCAAAGAATCTAATCATGTTTTTAAACAAAGGACACCAACTTATATTTATATATATATGTCTATTTTTTCACTTTCATGAGAATTCTTTTCAAAGCGAAAGAATGGACCGTACTAAGATAATACAAACACATATAATATCTTTATCCAAAATGAATTTAATAGTTCCACAGAGTCTTTCTTTCATTTTTTTTCTCTTTTTATTATATTACTATTGTTCACTCTCATAATGTTTGCTCAATTACTCTTGGTTTTCTTTTATGCGGGCCAAGCGGGTTGAATTTACTAGTATTTTTATAGGTATTTAAGCTCTTTCAATGGCAGTCATTTTTATGGAGATTATTCCAAAATTATAAATTTTAAATATAAAACAAATTAATTTGATTTAGTTATTATTAATATACATGTAAAACATACACATTTATATAATCACCCCTTTTATATATATATATATATATATATATATCAAATGCGATTAGATAAAAACAAGCACATAGTCAAAAATTGATCATTCAACCATGACCTCCCGCATGAAAATGAATTCCTTATCCATTAGACTAACCCAACTTTGACAATATATATATCTTATACAATCGTATATATATCCATTAAAAGTATAAATCTGTTTTACCATAAATAAAAAAAACACCCGATTATTTTAACTATGAAATTACAGATAAATAAAACATTTTGAGCTTAGTTATCTCCATCTAATGTTTTCATGTTATGCAAATGTATCAAATAAACCAGAACTAACACAACCTTAATATTCGGTAGAACAAACTTGAATAAAGTTTCACAGCATATATATAATTGGTCATACTAACATTATACAGCCTCTGTATTGCAGAATGTTTGGCCTTGTTCATGACACTAACTGCAACAGAGATCAAAATGCTGAACATAAAAATCCAACATTCTTGTCAACAGTTACAGAACAAAAATTCGCAAAAATGCGGCGCCTTGAACGAGTGATAAATTAGGCCATAAAGTATATAAAGTATATACCGAACAGATAATCAGTCTGCGAGCTTTGTCCCTGCCCATGCCAGAAAACTATCTTGTGAACCAAACTCCTGAAATTTTTAAAAAAAGAAATTCAGAAGTTTAGCTTAATTCATAAGGATGACAAACAATAATGTTTCAATGGAAACCCCGTACCAATTGGCTTAGCCTCATGTCAGGAGGAGTATCAAACTCGATATTTGAACGATCAACTTGAGGCAAATTCTGGCATTCCTCTAAATCCTTCTTTAAGTTTTCAACACCCATATGAGCATAGTCTGATATGCGAGGTTTGCTGATTTTTGGCTCGTCTCCTCCACAAGAAGATTGGCTTTGAAGAAACTCTTCGCATATTGCAATACCTTCTGCTAGTTGCTGAGAGTCCAACAAAAACTGGGATTCACCTTCCCACCATTCGTTCTCTTTTGCCAGGGGTGGGTTTTCCTGATCATTGATCTTCTCGGTGTTCTCGCACTGAATGCGACGACAATTATCTGCATCCCTAGTCTCATGACAATAAACTTCCTGCATATAATCCCAAGAAAAGATGACTTCTAATCAGTTCAACATAAACATGAGAAGTTCATGAAGCAGCAAAGCATAAATAAATCAATCATAGGCATTGATTAACGGTTGCCATTTAGATACCGCATCAGATATATTGCTGGCAGTAAGAGTAGGTGATTCCTTGTCCACAGCCTGCAGATTCACTGACTTGGGACATGGTACAGATTCTACTTCTACAAATTCAGCTTCCACAATTTCCGGCTGAAGATCTTGTCCACTCTTTTCAATCTGCTTAGACTGCTGCTGATAATATATTTTAGAAACAACATATTCCCCGTCTTTCTCATCCTCGCCGGTGCCCAGATGGTATTGGTGCATCACCCAATTAGTTTTCTCACATTTACCACCTTTTGTTGTGCTCATATACAGGACCATTATTTTCTTGCATCCCAAATGCTCCCCATCTATGACCACTGGTTTTGTCTTTCCTGTCTTGTGCCAACGGACATCTCCATCATCATAATTAATTTTTCGACGTTTCCGAGTCCCAGTGTTATATGCCTTGAATGTTCTATGAAAAAAGTGTGACATACTTCCATCTTGTTTAACTCCTGATCAATACAAGACATCAAAGTATAAGTGCAAAACAGTATACATGTCAAAGATTGAAAGGTGTTTTCAGGGTAGTTACCGGGTAGTTTCTGTGGATGAGTATAGCATATTCCATCATCTTCATCAACAGTCGGAATGAACTCATTAATAAATGGATGTGGTTTTCGATCTCCTTGCCCGACTTTTGCAAGCAAATGCCAAACCAGTTCTTGATCAGATGGATCAAATTTCACACCTTTTGGTAAGCCTGGCCAATCTTGGACAACCTGAGAAAAATAAAATGTTTATTGGGTGATACAGACAAAATATAAATGTCAGTCCATCATGATTATCTACTATTTATTGAAAATGGATCTACGAATTTCATTTTTTCATTCGTTTACTGAGAATTGCAAAAATTCAGCTAAAAATCAGAGGAAGAATGCCGATAAAAAGGGTGGACAAAGCTAAATGGGTTAACACTTAACACTGAGGTAATGCAATATGATATCAAACATCTAGCTATTTACAAGTGGTTTGAAATGTCAGAAAATAAAAATTTATACTAAACAAATATGCAACCACTGATTGGATTACTTGTGAACATAAATATCAGTATGTATCGTCACAAACCAAACATGTCTAGCGTTGACAACCTTACCATACTTTGAAAACTATAATGAAGCATTCTCAAGTAGTCAGATAAAATTGTTCCTCAACTTTATCTATCCTACCTTTCTCTCAAAATTAAAAACTAAATGAATTGTATCTCCATAGTAAAACAAACAAACTGAAATCACAATAGAGAAGAAGAGATACATACATCACTGTTATCTATAACATGATTGCAGCTCGGACAAGCTTTGCAAGGGTTGCTTTTCCATTTGAATTTACTCGGATCGACTATTTCAGTTGCATTCTTGATTTTTGATGCAATTCTTTTACTATCAACCAACCATGATGGACTGCATGAACAAGCAGAATTGGATAAATGGATATTAACAACACCATACAAGACAACAAATTTCCAGAGAGCTTCATGAATCATTTTGCAGAAAACAAGGAAAATTCAACATGAATTAAAAAAAATAATGAATAAACTGATTTGAAGAACAAAGGAAACAAATGAGCTCAGAAATAACACCCACTTATCAGTATCAAAATCATCAGAACCTTTAACTAATTGGGTTCATGAAAGCACTAAAATCAATTAACCTTGTAAAACGCTTTAATCGCCCACTAGAATCCTGAAAAACCTAATATTTAATCACAAAACCCTAAACTTTGATTCCAACATTCAGGGATCTACAAAAAGCCCCAATTTGGAAACGAAAGGAAAATCAAAATCTCAACTTTATCAGTAAAATCAACATTCGAAATCATCCAAACAAATAATAACAACAAATCATTCGATCTCAACCAAAGATTTTTCAAGGAAAAAGCAAGGGAATATGATAAAAAAAAGAGATTACCCAGACATTCTGAAATCGGTGAAACTCTCCTCTGCACAAGAAGCAGAGCTACAAGGGAAGATGATCGCCGGATTCAATGCAGGTCATCGACGGCGTTGCCTCCACTCCGAGGGCCAGGTCCGGCAACGATGGAGTTCAAACGGGAGTGGACCAAGAGAGAGAATGAAGTGGATGGGATTTTAAATTTTTAATTATTGATTTAATTAATATAAAAGTATTTAAAAATTAATTAATAAATAAAAATATTGATTTTGGTGATAAATGGCGGCACTTTCCGGCAAATTTCTTGATTTCTTTTATTTAAAATATATTTTAATTTATTATGAAGTACAGACCTTTTCAAATTTCAAACTAGCCTGTCGGTTTGTTGACCTTTATTTAAAATTAATTAATATATGCTTAATTAAAGTTTTCCAAAAATAATTTTACTAAATAGTATTCCAGTGATTATATGCAAAGGAAAAAAGGAAATTAAGATGAAGTATTTTTTTTTTTTTGGGTATGATGTTGATTGTTATCATTGATTAAAAATATTTAAAATATATACCTATATTATTTAAAAATTAATCGAGAACCACTGTATATTGTAGTGGTGGGGGTTGACTATTCACTAGAGATCAGGTACTATACAATTGATCCCAACATGAGTCTTATATAAAAAGAATTGTATTTTTCACCTCTCTAGAGTTGTATAATAGAAGAGATTTATCATTATAAGTTTGTGGTTCCTGATATATCATTTTATATACACGTAACAGATTGTCATTGTCTCCTATGAGCCCATTTCATATGATATTTTTTACTATAATTGGTGTATTTGTCTGTCACTTTGACACATTGAAATATGGGCATTTGTCGACTATTTATTAAAAAAAAAAATTATTCATTGAAGAGATAGATTTATAAAAGAAAAAGTAGTTGAATTTGATCATCTTCTATCTAAAAGCATGTACCTCTAATCTAAGGTATATGTCTCTTATTTTTTATATATATAAATCATTTATCTTAACATTATATATGAGTTGTATAAGCAATTGAAATTAGTAACTTGGTAAAAACTTAAATATTTTAAGCAAATGGTTTCTGGTTTAAACACTTATGTATAAAATTAAACAACATCTGCTGAAAAATATTTACACTTTATAAAATTTTTAGTACATCGTCCAAGATTGATTTATAAACCTTTAACTTCTAGAAAACACACATGAAAAAATAAAAATAAAAATAAAAACATGCATGATAACATGTCACAGGATATGGAGATAGTAATCATAGTAAAAATATTAAAAATATTAATGGTAAGAAAACTAATAATAATTAGATTCATATTATAACACAAATATACATAGTAAAAACAAATACTGAGACTTTTTTTAAAATAACAATACTATGAAGAATGGAAAAGATAAGATTGTATTGCTTTTTTAAAAAAATAGAAATTAATTATTTAATTCAGATATTAGCTTTGTCAAAACTATAAGGGTGAGTGCAATTTTTTTTTATTTGTTCTATGTCTCAATATCCATTTTATCTTTTTGAAAAAAAAAATTACAATACTAAATGGCTATACCATCATTTACTTGTACTTTCCCCCACATTATTACCTAGAATGAAAATAGTGGATAAAATAAGAGTGTGTAAACATTTTCAAAACTCTAATAATATAAAAATAGAAATCAACGTCTAAGTCCAATATATGAACCAAAATTGGCCAAAATTATTAATATTAATTAATATTTATTATCGATAAAGACTTAATTTCAATCAATACTAATTAAATCAAATATCAATAAATTTCATAAAAATTTTGTCTTTAAAATAAATTCACATCATTTAAAAAAACGAGGAAAAATCAAATCCCAAACCCAACTTAACCATTAAAACACACCAAAAAAAGGAGGGCATTCAATTATATGTGGTCACCATGAGTCATACAGACATTGAAAGTTAGTGCATCAATTTCAAATGGTTTTCTAATGAACCTAATAAATTATATACTTAACAAACAATGGAAAATAAGCCTCCATTAAATTCTACTTCCTAATTCAACTATAATAATTTATGATTTGATACTGATATGGTGTGACTCGTGTGAGAGGAAAAGGAGTCCAAAGATAAACTTAAAAAGAAATATATTGACTTCACGTGATAAATATAATTTCTTTTTTAAATATTTATAGTGGATGGTATTAATTAAATACCCAAATCATTAATGATAAATAGAAACTATTATATAACTAATTTAAGTTGTATAGAAATAATGAGTGTTGCTTGACTTTTCAACTTGAAAATATTTTTTCCCTTAAAATGATGTGACAATTTCAGCAAGTGTAAAATTTGAGAGTGTGTCCCGTGTCCACCAAGAATTTATTTATTTTTAATCTATTTTTATTAGGTTCTTTTTTATTACTCCCTCCGTTTCTTTTTATCCGTCATAAATTCATATTTTTTTTTATCTGTCATTTTTAAACATCAAGAAGCATTTATTATTATTTTTCTAAAATTACCCTACACTCAATTTCAATTCTCTTTTTGAAATTTAATATGAGAGAGAAATGTGAAAATATAACTTAGGGGTAATTTTAGAAAAATAACTATTTTTTAATTAAATTATGTGAAATAACCAACTTTTTTCGTATGTGAGATTCAGTTATTCACGATAGATAAAAAGAAACGGAGGGAGTATTATTTTTACATGTAAAGCTAGCCATTCTCTTTGTTTTAGAGCAACATTTTTTTAATTATAAATTTAATGTTTTCTAGATAACTTCTTCAAACAATTGGACAACACGAGCATTTTATATTAAATAATTTTTTTTGTAAGTTTTTCAAACAATATTTCAAACAAGTTTATAATTTATATAGAATACTTCGGTTGACCTATTCAACTCATTGATTGAACCATTCCTTCGTTGTTAAGAGTTCAAGTCTCAAAATTCTCATTTCTAATCTCCTACAATTCCAATTCAAAAAAGGGTAAAAGAGGAAAATCGCTCTGTACTTTTAATTGGAAAACTATTTTAAAGTTGTCTAGTTCTCATTCCTTTAATTAAAACTTTATTACAAAATAAATTATAATTTTTTTCATATTTGTCAAGACTGTTAGGGGTTGTGGGTTAGTAATTATTTGATAATCAATCACACACACCACAATAATCAAGAAAGAAAGCATAAACTTTTAATAACACAACTCAGGACCACGTGCATATATATATATCTATGGAATCAACCCAAAGATTCAATTCAGAAAAGAGAGGTGAAAATATAAGTATACTTATCATACAAATACCTTCACTAAAGAAAAATAGTGAGGAAAGATCTTAACCCCTAAGGGGCCGTTTGGTTTGCAGTAATGTAAAAAAATTATCATGTGTTACATGATAATCTGAAAACATTACTACGTTTGGTATTGCATCGATGGTAATGTGGATGGTAATATCACATTACTAATTTATATATAAATATTACCAAAAAAAGTGGTAATCCTATTACCAGTAAATTTGGTGTCTATCTTGGATTACCATAGTAATCTTATAACTTTTTATATTTTAACAAATTAATTACCATAATAACCAAACGCGGTAATAAACTATTCCCGGTAATAAGAGTTCCCAACCAAACATGGTTATATTAAATTACCGCAATATTCTCAACCAAATAACATTTCCACTCATATTATCATGGTAATCTCGTTATGTGGTAATATGTCATTACCACGAACCAAACGACCCCTAAAAAGATTACTTTAAACCAATCCCTATCTGTCTGACCTGCAGTTGATACGACACTTAACTAAAATCCTATCACATATAACTCGAACGATAAGCTCTTTTCACATGATTGACTAATGCTTTCATATCTACTTCTTAGATGTCTATTGCATATTAAATCCATAAGCCAAGACTTATCCTCCTTGCATACCACATTTTGAAAATTTTCTTTTTTGACTTAATTCTCTGCATCATCCAAATTTGGCACTTTACAAATCTAATATTGCAACTCCAATTGCAACTAAATACTTCTACTGACACTAAAGGGTTATTTGGTTGGGGTAAATTTTTTTCCATCGAGTACTAGTTTTCGCTTATATCAGTTTGAGCATCTAACTTTCAGATTTGTATCAGAAGATAAAGTTTTAATTTTTGTTTCTCCGGCGGGCAATCGGGGATTTTGGTTATAATTGAGTGACGCTGAGTCGGAAATATGATGTAGACACCTTGGAACCAAGTCAAGAACTATCCACATAATCAACCAAGTCGGAAAGGGATGAAGATAAGGAAGGGAGGAAGGAAAGGGATGATGATGTGGTAGCCAATTAGGCTATGTGTATAAGTTGATGATGTGGACATGTGCTGAGTTGGTTCCTGGGTGTCCATATCATATTTACGGCTTTCACGTCAATCGATGATAATCAGAATCCCCCAATTGCCTCGCCGGAGAAACAAAATTAAAACTTTATGCTCATTTTGATACAAATTGAAAGTTAGTGCTCAAACTGATATAAGGCCAAACTTAAGTACTCACTTGAAATATTTACCCACCTGTTTACATACTGGTGTGTAAAATAGTTGGGTGGCAATTTATACAAACGTGTCTAATCACAGTGTTCAAATAGGAATCTAATACCAAAATGCTAGACATAGACATAGACGTGACAGAATTATTAATTGTATCTGATTTTTTAAACACATATATGACCCATATATAAAGCGTATAACATGATACCACTTACTTAACCACTTAATTTATAAATGGGTCATGTAACATGGCATAACCCACTTAACACTCTTATAATTTGGTCGTATAACACGATATAACCCATTTACTTTGCCTTTACATAGAATTCATAAATCAATAATGAAAACAAGCTTAAATTAAATCTAAAACTATATAATTCAAAATCTAACAAACATATATCAATACTTAAATACTTAAATATCTAAAATCTAATATATATTGCTATAATTATTTTTTACCTTTATACATTTGTATTAATCATGGGATAACACGATTATGACATAAAACCGTTTAATTTAAACATATTTTGATAGTTTCGACATGTTTTTAACACCAACCCATTTATACTAAATCCATACCAACACTGACAATATTGTTCTCTGGTTTTAGAACTTTCACTTCAACCCTTTCTATAATTCATTTGGTTAATGTTATCTTTTAACAATTGCTTACAATAATTATGCATTTCTTCCTAGTGACTATAAAATTCTATGAAACCTTGGTTGTTTGTTATTTTATTTTTAAGTTTTACAATACAAAAAGAAAAAGAAAATTTCAAAGATTTATTGAAGCTTCCATTTGAAAGTACTTTGATGGATGGATGGATGATGCTAGTGGGACGTGTGGTAGGTTAAGTTTGGCCAATTAAAAAACAAATAGTTGCAAAGTGAGTTATTTTCCAAACATTTTCCCTCTTGTGCTCTGTTTATGCTTTTCAGTTGGTTGTTGGGTTTCATTTTCCATCTTTTCATTTTCTTGTTTTGTGTTTTGTGTTTTGTGTTTTGTGTTTTCTATCCTTTTCTATTTTCAAATTGGAATAAGACCAGAACTGTCCCCATCTACCGTCCTTTTGGCTAAAGTTTTTTCCTCGTGTTCTCATCACCCTGATTTTAATTTTCATTTAACACATGGTAATATTTTATTTAATACCTCGCTTTTCTTAACGAACGTAACTTTTTTTTAATGGGATGCTAATTTTATTTTATATTTTTAAATATGAACAACTAATATAATTGAATTCATATACTTTTGACTAGACCTGTCCATGGCCCCGACTGACCCAGGCTAAGGCCGGTCTCATCCATAAATACTAAATTTTAAGCTTGTCCAAATCCTGCCTGGTTTGAAAATATGGATTTTAACTTTTGCCAGAACCGTTCAAATTTAATGACCTCTACTCAAGACTGGTCCAAATAAGTTTTTCATCAAATAATATATAAGTTATAAAAAATTAACATTATTATTAATATGTGAATATGACGAAATATTATTCTACAAAACACTCAAAAATTTAAATACCAAATGCAAATATTTATTCAATTACAATAACTAAAATTCAAACCATTATAATCAATGGTAATCAACAATAAATATATATTATATAAGTATATAGAAAACTAATTAATAAATAATCAATGATTCAACCATTATATATATATATATAATATAAGTATATACATATAAAATTAATTAATAAATATATTTTATAATTAACTCAGACCGGGCTGGCCAGACCGGATTTTTAACAATGAAAACCAAACTTGACCCATTTTTAAAATGGGCTTTTTTTTTGTCCAAGGCCCGGACATCGGGCTTTATACATTTATCTAAACCCTCCCATTTTTCGGGCGGGCCTTCTGGATTGGGTGAGTAGTCCGGCTCTTGGACAGGTTTACTTTTGACTCATAATAACAATATAATACCAATTCTTTATTATATAGACGTTTTTAATAAAATTGAATTCATTATATATATATATATATATATATTAATAATATTAATAAAAACAACATTGGAGAGGGGAAAAAAGCTTAATAGATATTTTAGATTTTAAAAAAAATTAAATTGTATTTTTTTTTTGTTATGCCTCCTAGTTTTCAAAGATTATTTGAATCAACAAAAATTTGAATAAGTAGAAATAATAATATAACAATATAATTTTGTATCAGTACAAAATGATTAAATATAAATTATATATACAATGAAAATTAATACTTTAACATGCCTATATTTTACATGAACTCAAGTTTAAACTCAACCATTTAACAAAAACACAAACACTCTACATAAAGATTATATGCCAATAGACCATGAGATCGTTAGCTAGTAAAGACAATTTTTTACTTTAACATTGAATTAGAGAGGCAAAAATAAATAATTTCAAACATTTTTAAGCTTAAAACTATGTTTTGTGATCATTAAATAAATAAATAAATCAATACCAAAAAATATAAATTGGTCTCACTTAAAAAAGTTTATACCTAAATAATGCTTAAACAATTAACAACAACAAAGAACAACACTGAACCCTTATCCTCACCCGGAGGTAAGAAGACTCCAAACTTAGTCAACAGACAAACTACCCCACAAGCCACACTACAGTGTCCAGTAACCCACGGTCATCAAGTCAGATACCTACCTCTTTGAAAAAACAACTACTCTTTTAATAATGGGTGTTTAGTTGGCAAAAACCTCTATTAATAAATAACCTCTAAGTAAAAAAAACAAGTAAATAAACAAAACCAAGAAGATGAACAAAGCTTCACTACTCCTCTGGGACGCCATCTCCTACATCAACGAGCTCCGTTCCAAGCTCCAAACTATAGAGACCGAAATCGAAACCATAAAAAACGACCCAACCTCCACTCGACCGTCCGATCACGAGATGATGTCCATGATAAACGGTGGAGAAGGCGCCAGGTGTATTGGTGTAGAGATTGAGGTCAAAATCCTCGGTTCAGAAGCGATGATCCGGGTTCAATGCATCAAACGAAACCACCCTGCGGCTTGGCTCATGGCGGCTCTGCGCGAGCTTGACATGGACGTGCACTACGCCAGTGTGTCCGTAGTGAAAGAGCTTATGATACTGCAAACCACAGTGCGAATGCTGAGCCGAGCCTTCACTCAAGAGCAGCTCAGAGTCTCAGCGCCGAACTCTACTCCAAAGTAGCCGAGCCGGCAAATCATCGGTAGAGAAAAAATTATATATATATATATATATATATATATATATATATATATATGAGAAAAGGTATTCTGTGGACGTCCGTTTGGTTATATGAGAAAATGTATTCTGTAGACGTCCGTTTGGTTTTTTTATGGGTTATTATTTCCTGTAGATGTACATAGAAATAGAAATTCAACAGCTACGTGATTTCTTTTTTTACTGTCCAAACAATTGGTTCAACGGTTGAGGTTTAAATACTGTGTATCTTATTTTTTTTACTATATTATTTATAAGCACATGATTGAAATACTATTTATTCCACTTTTTACTGTACATTATTTATAAGCGCAGTATTTATAATAAAAAACTGTTAGATTGAGATCCAACGGTTCAAATCAATGTCTATAAATTCATAATCTATGGACTTTTGCAAAGAATCGTACCTCTCTCTCTCTCTATATATATATAGTTTCTAATCATCATCAACATCATTCTCAGTGTCTAAACTTGAAGTTAAGCTTGTAAATGGCCTCTATGAGTTTAAAACACGCATCATATTATTTCTTCAGGTGATCGGCTGATTCAACGGAGTGTTCAACCATTAATTTAAATATTTAAGAAATTTGAGAATTAAATTAGTAACATGTAAGATATCTTAATCTAGTTTAATGTGTTTTCCAAATTAAAAAGAAAGCTTAATTTTTTTTGTATATTTATGTAAAATTCATAGAGGTATATGTCTATGTTTTGTAACTTTGTTTGAAATATAAGGAATTATTTATTTAAGAATTAGTAAATTTTGAGGAGTTGTTTATGAAATTGATTCTATGAACGTTGCACTTACCATTAGTTTTGCTTATTCTCCGATGAAGCAGAGACTCTTCGATCTTTTGCAGTCATGTATCGCTGGCAAAGCTCACCACATCCATCTTCAACCAATCCATTCCCTGTCCATCACCTTTGGCTTCCAGTCATATGTGTCTGTAGCAAACTTTCTCCTCTCAGGGTACTTGAAATCCGGACATCTCCACCATGCGTGGAAACTATTTAATGGAATGCCTCAACAAAACCTCATCTCTTGGTCCACAATGATCGCGCCGGGCGCCGGGAACTGGGCAACAGGTGATGAGAGTTTTGTGAAAAATTCGTGTAACCTAGTCGTTGCATATTGCATTACTCTTTGCCGTTATGGTTGGAGATATCCTAATCTCATGCAATTCCAATTCGAAGAAGGGTAAAAGAGAATTGCTTCTTTACTTCTATTTGGCAAACATTTTTAAAGGTAGTCTAGTTCTCATTCTTTTAATTAAAATTTTATTACAAAATAAATTATAATTATTTTTTCATATTTAGGGGTTGTGGGTTAGTAATTATTCGATAACTGATCACACACACCGCAATAATCATAAAAGAAAGTACAAACTTTTAGTAACACATTTTGGTACCACGTGCATACATTTGTGAAATCAAACCAGAGATTCAATGCATAAAAAGAGGTGAAAATATAAGTATACTGATCATATAAATGAGTAATGCTATATAGAGCGAAGCAACCACACGAACTAGCCACACGACTGATGGGGCTAGTGACGTGGATGCTTCTCTTTAATTTTTTTTTTTAATTTTTTAAAATTAAAAAAAAACATAAAAAGAGGGTTTAGGGTTTCATTTGTCTGTGCCCTAGCTTCTCTGCTAAGCCACATCGTTGGTTGCCGCTCCCCCTCCTCTCTCACGCGACACGAGACCCCGACCGCGATCCCCCTCCTTTCTCATGGGGCATGAGATTCCGTTAGTTGCTTCATTCTCTCATGTGATAACTGACTGCCGCTCTCCCTCCTCTCGCCCTCCTCTCTTATGTGGCACGAAACCCCACCAGCAGCGGGGGTACAGAAGAAAGGGAAGCGGCGTCGGGAGCGGTGAGTGCTGGATAGAGGGGTGCGGCTGCCGGGGACTCGTGCTGCAAGAGAGAGGAAAGCGATTCCCAGTAGCGGAGTGCATGAGAGAGGAAACGGTGCCAGGAGCGGGGTGCAGGAGAGAGGGAAACAACGCCGAGAACGGGGCTGCAGGAGAGAATGAAGACGAGAGAGAGTGATAGAGAGAGAAAGAGGACTTTTCCTCTTTTTGCGTTTTATGTTTTTAATTTTTTTAATTTAAAAAAATTTAAAAAAAATTAAAATGAAGCAGCCACGTCACCAGCCACATCAGTAGTGTGGCCGGTTCGTGTGACTGCTTCGCTCTATATAGCATTACTCCATACAAATATCTTCACCATGGAACAAGGCAACCTCCCATTTTGTCTGACCTACAATCGATGCGACACTTCACCATAATCTTATCACAAATAACTCGGATGATAAGCTATTTCATAGGATTAGCTAATGCTTTCATACCTACTCCATAGACCTCTCTATTGCATATTAAATCCATAAGTTAAGACTTGTCCTCCATGCGTACCACATTTTGAAACTTTTTTTTTTTTATCTTAATTCTCTGCAGCATCAAAATCTGGCACTTTCCAAATCTAATGTTGCAACTCCAATTACAACTCAATCCTTCTACTAACACTAACTGAGTTACAACTCTACTGGCACATCCAAACCCCCTCCCTCTTCCTCTTATTGAGTCCAAAGTCAAACATTACTGAATCTTCTTTATCCCGACCAAATCATGATTGAACCCCTACATTCTACCAGCAAGAACCAACCAAGATCTTCACACATGCCCAAGCTTTGCCCTCTTTAATCATTCAAAACTTGCCTTCAATCTTCTTCATTCAATATTCCCCATATTCTAAAGATGGCTTTACAAAATCTTTAATTAACCTTCAATCAGCAAAATGTGATCTTCATTAAAATTTCAACTTGGCCAAGTTAGTCTTCACTAAAATCTCAATCAACTAGCTTGATCTCCAAGCAATTTAATTTTGTCTCATGCAATGTTGTCTCAACATATGATATTTGCCATAAGTATCTCCAATCAACTAGTTACTACCTAAAACTCCTCCAAGAATAAACTTCAATCAATACTTCCAGCAGTTGGTACCTTAACAGCATACTAATCATAGCATCTATAAAAATAGCTTTTTTAATTGGCTCTCAATCTTTATATAACCAAATTAGGTCTCCAACTAAACACCCAAAGTTGATTTTCTTTAAGTCTTTAATTCCAATTCTCCTTCATAAAGAGCTCCTTGCTCAGAATAGTGACTTGAATTTGACCAAACAATCGAGTTCATTT
This sequence comes from Dioscorea cayenensis subsp. rotundata, assembly GCF_009730915.1. NCBI lineage: Eukaryota > Viridiplantae > Streptophyta > Magnoliopsida > Dioscoreales > Dioscoreaceae > Dioscorea > Dioscorea cayenensis. The sequence continues at coordinate 1,770,371 of NC_052476.1, read as the reverse complement.
CATTGGTGGCCACATAAGTTTCATAAGTATAACGCTATGGCCAGAAAAAAAATTTTTGTAACTTTGTGGCTACAAAACTATTCTCCGGTTACACTGATGGCCTCAAAAGTTTTTTTGTAACGTTGTGGCCACAAAACTATTCTCCTGATTGCACTGATGGTCATAAATGTGATGACGTGGCCACAAAAATATGATCTACGTAGAAAACCTTTGTTGCCACATCGTTATAATGATGAAACATTTGTGGCCACAATGTTACAAAAAAAAACTTTTGTGACTATCAGTGCAATTGGAGAATAGTTTTGTGGCCACAACGTTACAAAAAAAACATTTGTGGCCATAGCGTTATACTTATGAAACTTATGTGGCCACCAGTGAAATGAACAATCATATTAAGCCACCATCTCATCATGCTTCCACTTTATCATTAGCCACCTCATCAAGGCCGACTCATTACACTTGTTTACCTGCTAGTTTGAAAAACAGAAGGGATGGTAATTTGTATAAATGTGTCTAATCGTGTCATATCAAAAAAACAATAAAATACCAAAATACTAGACATAGACATAATATAATTCAATTATCAATTGTGTCTAATTTTCTAAACATATGACCCATGTATGAAGTGTGTAACATGATACCATTCACTTTACCCACTTAACCTGTAATTGGATCATGTAACATGACACGACTCACTTAACACTCTTATAATTGAGTCGTGTAACATGACACAACCAATTTAACCTGCTTTTATGCAAAATTTATGAATCAGCAATGACAACAAACTTGAATTAAATTCAAAATATATTAGCTCAAAATCCAACAAACATATATCAATATTTAGATACTTAAGTCCAACACATATAAGTACTTAAATATTTAAAATCCAACATATGTTGCTATATTATTTATTTATTTAATTATTTATTTTGAAAAGGTGGATAAACCATATTCATTTATTTATATGTTATAAGGTGAATAACATATGTTGCTATATTATTTAGTAAGACAAGTACAGATAAGCAAATACAACAAAAACCAAAGCTCTACAAAACATCCACCAGGAGTGGGAAGAAAAATAACTGACCAACCAAAAGAAAGAGTAAGACCCTAAAGGAAAGAGAGATCCTTTAGGGGTATAAGAGACAACAAAAAACTAGCCCTCCCTTGGAAGAGAGGTCATACCAACAGAGCATCAGGTACCTCGTCTTTGGTGGTCAGAAATTCCAAACTCTTGATTTTCAACATCGGTTTCTCTAGTTTTGCCTTTTGTCGAATCAGGACTTTCCGGTGGCATTCCTACTCCTATATTTGTGTTAATCATGTTTTACATAAATTGGCATAATTACGACATGCAACCGTTTAATTTAAGTGTGTTTTAATCTTATCAACCCGTTTATGACACCAACCCATTTATACTATGCTTTAAACTGTATAGTGTAATTATGTCAGTACCCATTTTACCACCCCTAAAAAATCATGCCAACATACTAACATACTACCATACTAACACCAACAACAATATTATTAATTTAAGTGTGTTTTAATCTTGTCAACCCGTTATATGACACCAGCCCATTTATACTATGCTTTAAACTGTATAGTGTAATTATGTCAGTACCCATTTTACCACCCCTAAAAAATCATGCCAACATACTAACATACTACCATACTAACACCAACAACAATATTATTCTCTGGTTTTAGAACTTTCACTTCAACCCTTTCTATAATTCATTTGGTTAATGTTGGCATTTAACCATTGCTTACAATAATTATGCCTTTCTTCCTAGTGACTATAAAATTCCATGAAACCTTAGTTGTTTATTTATTTATTTTTTTATAGGTTGTAAAATACAAAAAAAAAAAGAAGAAAATTTCAAAGATTTATTGAAACTTCCATGTGAAAGTATTTTGATGGATAGATGATGCTAGTGTGACGTATGGTAGGTTAAGTTTGGCCAATAAAAAACAAATAGTTGCAAAGTGAGTTATTTTCCAAACATTTTCACACTTGTGCTCTGTTTATGCTTTTCAGTGGGTTGTTGGGTTTCATTTTCCATCTTTTCATTTTCTTGTTTTGTGTTTTCTGTTTTCTTTCCTTTTCTATTTTCAAACTGGAATAAGACCAGAACTGTCCCCATCTACCGTCCCTTTGGCTTAATTTTTTCCTCATGTTCTCATCACGCTCATTTTAATTTTAATTTTAATTTAACACATGGTAATATTTTATTTAAGACCTCGCTTTTCTTAAAGAACATCAGTGTTTTTTTTAATGGGACGTTAATTTAATTTAATTTTTTTAAATGTGAATAAGTAACATAAGCGAATTCTTAAACTTTTGACTTATAAGAACAATATAATAGCAATTCTTTATTATAAAGATGTTTTTAATAAAATTAAATTTATTATATATTAATAATATTAATAAAAACAACATTGGAGAGGGAAAAAGTTTAATAGATATTTTAGATTTAAAAAAATAAATTGTAATTTTTTAGTTATTACTCCTAGTTTTCAAAGATTATTTGAATCAACAAAAATTTGAATAGGTAGAAATAATAATTTAATTTTGTATTGGTACAAAATGATTAAATAGAGATTATATATATATTATAAAATTAATATTTTAACATATCTATATAAAATATGAATTTAGATTTAAACTCAAATTTTTAGCAAAAACACAAACACTTTATATTGTGATCATATGTCAATAGACTAAGAGATCATTAACTAGTAGAGACAACTGTTTATTTTAACATCAAATTAGACGAATAAAAATAAATAATTTCAAATATTTTTAAGCTTAAAACTATGTTTTGTGATTATTAAATAAATAAATCAATACCTAAAAAATATAAATTGGTCTCACTTAAATAAGTTTATCCCTAAATAATGCTTAAAAAACAACAACAACAACAAAGAAACAACACTGAACCCTTATCATCACCGAAGGTAAGAAGACTCCAAACTTAGTCAACAGACAGACTACCCCACAAGCCACAGTACAGTGTCCAGTAACTCCCCGGTCATCAAGTCAGAGACCTACCCCCTCTGAAAAAACAACAACTCTTTTAATAATGGGTAGTTGGCAAGAACCTCCATTAATAAATAACCTCTAAGTAAAAAAGCAAGTAAATAAACAAAACCCTACCTTACTTTTTTTTATCTTTCTAAAATGCTTATAAAAGGGAAGCACAACTTGTACCTTATCTCCCATCCTCTTCTTCTCTAAGTTTGAAGCATTTATTTCATATAGTGAAAAGAGGAGGAGATGGCCATGGGAAGGGGCAGTGCAAAGATGAGCTTTGGAGTGGCTTTCATTTGCCTTCTTGTTCTTCAACAGTGCTTTGTTATTTCTCATGCAGCTATTTACACTGTTGGAGGTAACAGTGGATGGACTTTTAATACTATGAATTGGCCTCAAGGCAAGCGTTTCAAGGCAGGAGATGTTTTGGGTAAGTGTCCTTTGTTTCTTTGTTTTGTATGAGTTTATTATTATTATTTTTCATCCTTCATTTTTTAAGTGGGAAAAGAGAATGAAATACCAATTATACAATTGTAGCAGTAGTTTTTTCTTTTCTCCATTAAATTTTGGTTTTAATTTTTTAAAAACATTTATATATATTTCTCTTTTATTATGTTGTTAGTATGTTCCCATTTTCTTACCTAATTAAGGGGCGAGAAATAAGTCAATTTTAGAATCTAATGTTAGTCCATGCTTAGGTTTTCCTAGTCATCTAAGTCTCCATCCACATTTTTTGCTTTGTGTGATCTTTTTATCTTTAAAGTTTATTATATATTATTGGAGAATATTATATGTGATTAATTAATGCTGTATATATATATGAAATTAGTTTGCTTATAATTATCATTTATTAATATTCTATTAAAAAATATATATGGTTTTATGTACAGTTTTCAAATATGATCCAAAGGTGCACAACACAGTATCAGTGAATAAAGCAGGATACAATGGATGCACAGCACCAAGAGGTTCAAAGGTGTTCACTTCTGGAAATGATAGAATTAGACTTGTGAAAGGGACCAACTACTTCATTTGTAGCTTTGCCGGACATTGCCAAGCCGGCATGAAGGTTGCAGTCACTGCATCTTAAGAATTTCATATCTAGTCTTACTTGAACTCCTACTCTATATAAATCACCATGCATGCATGCATGGGAGGAGAGATAGAGAGTTTTTACTGTTTTACTTTTAAATATATAAATATATATAATGTAATGTTACTTTGCCGTATGTATACGGTATAGTGTGTGAGAAGAGTCTACTTGGAGACGGTTTAAATAAAATGTTTGTTTTGAGAATATATATTTGAGTTCTTGTCTTGTAAGGATTTTTAAACAAACACTGCAAACATATCTCATTAAATTATATTTATAGAAATTTTAATTAATTTCAATATATATTTTTTAAAATATTAATACTAATTTACATTCTTTTAATTGGACCTTCATGATGAGTAATACTTTGCTATTAATATTTAAAAAAATTCAAAACCCTATATAATAATGGGAGCAGGAGTTGAGGTCCCACTTATATAATATTTGATGAGGTTGTAAATCAAGGTAAGACATAAATCAAAATCTAGATTTCTTAACGTTGAAATCACTAAATTCAAAATAACAATACCAACAACAATATAATGATGATGATGTTATGATGATGATGATGATTAAATGATGATATTAGGGTAACCATGGTATTCACCTACCTTATTTGTTACACAATGAAGCAATAGTTTTCTATCAATAATTTTTATATTAAAATAAAAAAATCAAAGCCTTAATAAGCTGAACTAGAGAGAGCAAAACATCTAGTGGTCCCAATTATAATATCCCATAAGATTGTAAATCAAATACAGATATAAGTCAACAGTCTAAAGTCACTTGATTGAAATTATTGAAACTCAAAAATAAAACAAAAAATAGTTAATCAACCCATGCACACACCCTTATAAAGATCTGTTGTGTGAACACGCGCACAAACAAACAAGACTCAAAATTGGGTCATGAACAACAATACTTTGCTATAAATTATTTAAAAAATAAATCATGGCAAATTGAATTGAAATAAAAAAAAATTTTATTTTGAGAGTTTAATTCTCATGAGGTAGGATATTTATCTTTTATGCAGAATGTCGAAGGTTTAACTCTTTTCTTTCAGTTTGAAATTACCAAACTTAAAAATTAGAATAAAATTAAATTAAATTGAAATAGGTTTGTAGAATCAGGAAAGGTTATATCAAAATCACACTTTTATGCTACTATGGTTGGAGGAGTATGTTTTTTGAAATAAATCTAGTGCACCTTGATCCATCAATTATACCTATAAAAAAAATTTTAGTTAATTAACATAGAAGAAAAGGAATTTATTTATTTTGATTAGGTAACTAATGTTTTTTTAAAAAAACATAAATAAAGCATACTAAGTTTATTTCATAATTTTAGGATTATTTGTGCAATTCATTAAATTTGATTCCAAGTGTCACAAATTCTTTGTATTTCTTGAATGCCCCTTGTGCACCGTTTCAATGTTTTTTTAAACCATGCCATCTTGTGAAGATTTTTTTGACAATAATATTTTTCATATGAGTAAAAAAATAAATAAATAAAACTTACAAATTGATCCCTCCTTGATAACTTCAGTAATTTGGCCGGAAGTGATGCATGGACAAAATAAATCAATTAACCTAAGACAAATATCATGAAAATTATATCAAATAATAATTAAAAAACAACAAATAAATGCATAACATTACAAGAGCTTGTTAGATCATATATATGGATTTAAAATTACCAACCTTCATGGAAAAAAGGTAATTCTTATCTATTTTGAGTGAGGTCAACGGATCAACTCACTTGTATAGTAGTTGAAATGAGCTCATTAAACTTTATGCCCAATTTATATAAAAAAATTAAATCAGAATTATGAATAAATTATTAATTCACCAACAAAAAAATAAACTATACTAAACATAATAAATTTTACATTCTTCCTCTCTTCTTATCCATCAAAAGCGAAGGATTCCAATCTTCTCAAATCGAAAGAGTTTGTCAACATCTTATAAAATTGACAATTAACAAGAAGACGAGGAAGAAGTAATAGTTGCTAGAGCAGAAGCTTTAGAAGAGAAAGAATGAATTGATTGTATGGAGGAATGACAAAGCTAGAAAGGGATACTTATGTAAGGTTGTGATGACAACTTCATGAATGATTTGAAGAATAATTCATAAAGTTATTTGACTACAAGCAAATGCCCATGATAACAATTTGAAAAAGAAATGCAAGAGCATATATCATGGGAAAGTAAACTTAAAATTTAAAAATTTTACAAAATTTTAAAAATAAATATTAATCACACATCATCCTCTATCATTCTTGATGTAGTAATAGATTTTTCTGATTTTTAATAGAGTCAATTACTTATCAATGTCTTG